>NC_065507.1:15489462-15731981 GCF_006386435.1 Epinephelus moara | reverse complement strand
AGTTGTAGCACGTATGCTTGATTTGTTATGAATTTTCAAAGTTTTGAACTTTAGACGCTTGCTGTAGCGCCACCATCAGGACTATTGGCTTGAGTTTACAGCTGAGGATATCTGGCATGAGACTGGACCTTTGTGCAAAGTTTGGTGAGTTTTCACTCATGGGAAGTATTATTTCCTCGGAAGAAGAAAGAAGAAGAAGAATACCTAGGATTACAATAGTGTCCTGGTAGCTTAGCTGCCCGGACCCTAATTAATGACCAATAGCATTTTATTAGGAGACTCCTCTAAGGACACTGATGGACAATAAGTCAGGTAGATCACCAAAGACTGGTCAAGTAATTTGAAAAGATGTGAAACATAAGTGACAGCTGAATTAACTCTCCGCGTACGAGGGTTTAATAATTGAGTATACATACTTTAATATACCTGCATAAGTAGCTGACTACTATAGCTAGTTTAGTACAAAGTAAGGTAGGCAAATTAGCAAACAACTTAAAAACGGAACATTTAGGAAGTACAGTAACTTTACTTGTGCAATATGTCTTCTTAAAGAGACAGCGTAACAAAGATGGCGGGGGGAACTTATCTCCGCTGTCAACAAGCTGTGCGTCAACACCCACCTTTCAACTTCGGTGTCCGGGTCCATGTCCCTGCTGGTAGCAGACTCTCACACCGCAGCTGGTGAATTATTTTACGTAGACTGAATCCTATTTATCGTAATAACTTTACATCCAAAAGATGAAGCAACCATGCTAACGCTACTTTAAGGTAACGGCTACCGTTGCGAACATCAAGACTTAGCATAACATGGTGTGTTTATGAACACACGGACGCTTTAGAAATAAACGTTTCACAGCAAATTACCAACACGGACAAAGGAATCTATAAACTCTAAGATTGTATTACCGGACAAAATAGTTTATAAACTCTAACATTATATCACCGGCCAACTACTTTAGTGCATTTCCGCGTCGTTGTGTTCACTGTAACTTTCGGTTTCTAGTCGGTGCGTGTTCGTTGGGCACCCGACAGCAACAGCGCGACTTCCGGATTACTTCAGAATAAAAGCATAATCTAAACAAGGTTAGTTATTCTCAGTTGCTTGAGCACGTTTGTCCACTCAGAAGTTACATTTTCTAAACAGTTAAACATGCAGTAAATCAATTACTTCCATCTTACAACACAACTTGTAGCCAAATGAATATATTCTTTGAATAAATCATTACACAATGGTCAAAATAATACAGATATCAATAAGATTCGGCTCAACCTTAATTTGTCATCAGATGATATTTTACAAAGCTATAGTAGGTGCCAAAAAAAGGAGTTGTATTTTCTCCAAAGATGATTTTACTACAGATAACAAACGCTGCTGCATTTCCTAATAAAGTGCATTTTTTTTATTCATCTGTATATCCTTTTGGCCTCTTTGATCCACGCTTGCAAATACAAACACATAGGTGGCATCTTTTATCAGTGAATATCAACTGATTGCTGATTGAAGACTTGTGTAAAAAAAAAAAAAAGCCTTCCACAGGTGCATTAGATTCATATTTATGTAAGTAATGTCTATCAGCTGTGAATAGATGTCTTCATTTTGTTTGACATAAATGATCCAATAGAGGTTTGGGTCTTTCTATGAGATCTATGAGTTAGCGTTTTGAAAAAAGGTGTAAAAATGTGAAAAATGAAAAAGTCTTCACACATTTGCAAGAGAATACTTCTGCAGCACTAAGAAGGTGATGATGAAGATCAAGTGGATCCCAGCATGTCTTAGCAATTGAGAAAAACTGTAATGCAAACATCCAAAAGCAGTCAGTGCACAAATAAGTATATATACAAAAACGATCATCCTGACACATAACGATACTTAACCTGTGTATTGCGAAATACTGCTTGTACTCACAATCAACTTCACTGGGACAAAAACACAACAGAGCCTTTTTGTCAACTGTGGAAAAACCTCAGTTGATCAGTTCTTTATCCTCATGTTGTCATTTTATCTGTAGTTGTGCAAGATATAACATTTTAAAACAACTTTAGGCCCTCATAGTCTGCCAAATTGTACAGTAGTAAGTGGTGACACATTACCCTTTCATTTCAATGCACAAATCAGGTATCAAATGACTTTGTCCTCACACACTCATGTTAACATTTAAAGTTACATTATACTATCCGGTCTACTTTGAGAGCCATTTTTGTACACAGCTACAAAATGAACAACAAATTAGGTCAGGACTATGCTGACATATAGTTTTTGATCTACATATTAATGTATAATACATGTTCAGTTCATGATTTAGCCTCCACTGTTAAACATAATACACTGAAATTTAAAGCTCAAAATTTTTGCTTTTATTGTGAAGGTTTGAGGCACATACCGGAATACTTGCTCCAATAGTCAGAAAGTTAAGTGACCTATATTCATGCGCTAAATGAGACAGCACTATTCTGTGACCCAGGTTTACATTAACTGTAATAGTGTATTATTACAGGAACTGTAATAGTATGAAGTATGGATGACGTCGGACTGACATGTTAGTGGAAACGCTGGACTTCCTTGCCTCCATTTGTCAATTTATAACATGTAGATAAACACAACTTTGTATCTCTCAAAACGGACACCCCTTGCAGATCTGTCAAAAAAATCCTGTCCTTAAACATGAGCATGAGCTCTCTGTCAGGATTACTTGGACTGCACATGAACTGCAGCAAGAGGTCTCAAACAGCGAGCTTTCCCAGTGTCATTTAAAATATTTTTATTGATAAACATGTAAATATATTACAAAGAGATTGTAGTAAAAAAAAAAAAAAAAAAACCTGAAGGACAATCTTAAAAGTGAAATTGTAAAAAGAAGAAGAAAAAGAAAAAACAGTATAATTAAGTCGAACTGTAGACGATCGTAACTCCAATTTGGGAGAGGCAGTCCTCCTCACACCTTCATCCTGCTCATCATCTGTGGGAAAAAACAAAATAAATAGATAAATCAGATTAAATAAAAGCCCCCAGAGAAACATATTTTAATAAATATTATATTTGGTAAAAGCTGAAGTCACATGCTGTTAGTGCTTTGTGCTTTGTGTGACAGATACATGTGGGCACCCCTGTTGATATGAAATGAACACACCGTGAGTTATTATGGCAGAACGTGAAAACCACCAACCCGTGTAAAGAAGCAAACCCCCATTAACTAAATTAAAATTACTTTTAATTGACCTTTTAAGACTTCCAGTGAGATTTTCTTCCTTTATCGACACACGGTCCTGAAAACAGTTACTGAGATGTGAAGAGTGAACACGTTCAAGCAACGTCTCTTTCACAGTCATGTAGATTTGCTTCATTAGTTGGATCGATAATGAGAGACACCCAAACATAATCTTTCAAGTGTTTGATGATAAACTGGATAACCTCCATGCCTGCATCAGTTTCCAACAGGATATCTAGAACTGTTACCTCCCTTGTTTCACTGAAACTTGGCCAAATCCTGGAGTACGTACTGGACCGCATCCAGCCAGGCGACTCTTTTCCTATATGCAAATCTAACAGAGCAGAGGAGTCTGGCGAGAGAAGGGGAGGAGGCGTGTGCTTTAAGGTGAATAAGGACTGGTGTTACTGTGGGAATGTGAGGTGCTGTCTTGTTTCTGATCACCCCACACCACAAGGAGAATAAACAGTCTGGATTTGTGCTGTACGCCGCTACAGAGCAGAGCCCCTGCCCGCATTTGAGAAGCGACCATGCAGCCATCTTGTTGAGGTCAAGATATGTAAACAAACTACAACACATCCCCCCAGTGACATGAGAGATGGAGCCAATCAGAGTCTGGAGCACGTTCCAGGACACCACCGGCAACGATGACATCAATGAATTCACTGAGTCTGCGGTGGATTTAATTTGTAAAACAACAGTGAAGTCAGTCCACAACCAAAATAATGGATCACCAGAACCATCTGGAAAGACGGTCAATTATAAAGCGGCAGCCTACAATGTAAGAGGAAGTAAAGACAGGACTAAATTACAGTGCACAAGTTGGAGGAGCTAACAGGATCGCATTTCATTGGAGTTCTACACAGTATGACTTAATGTGACAACTACTGATTGCATGACTCATACTTCTGTGGACAGCAGAGGTCCTTACTCTTACTGTAAAATAATAATACGCCAGTAAAAGAGCAATGTGAATGGCACAGGTATGAAACATTCAAAAAAGCTTCTGCTGAGATTAGAGTTAACTAAAGTATCTCCACTTCATGCTGTGGTTTGAGTTTAAGATGTGCAGGATCAGTCGACTAGCCGAATAAACGTTGCTACTCTGGCTAGTCAACACCAGAAATACTAGTCGGTTAAACATATTATATAAATTGTTATTTCATGAAATTGCCATTACCCAATGAAAATGCCATTGTAATAATCAGGTTTGGGTTTTTTTTTGGTTTTTTTAACTTTAAGACTCTTGGGATAGTCTTTGTTTAAACTTCTTTTTAAACATCGTGGAAATTATGCGGGATTTATACTTCTGTGTCGAATCGACACTGTACGTATGGCGTAGGCGCTGCGTGACGTGCACCCCCCCAGAAATGTAACTACACACCACAGCAACGCAGACCTCCTGTCTATATTTGTAAGCCGAAACCATTTCCCTCAGTGGAAACAAAGCTTTTATTTACTTTAATTTCACAGATAAAAAAACAATAAGTTGTCAAGACAATACAGCCTCCACTAAAATAGCATTTTAAGTCTTGTGCGTGATTTATCCTTCGGGGATTTATACTTCAGGATTCATCCTGGCCTCATCTGAGCAGAGGAAATCTCCGCTCGTCGCTAGGCTAATTTAAACAATGTAAAATGTCATAGGCTTGTGCTAATACTGTTAGCATCTTATATTTGTTTGTTAAATGTTGCTGTTGTCCCTGGCTTCATATGAGTAGAGAGAAGGCCACTAGCTGCTAGACTAATTTATACAATGTAAAGTGCCATAGGCTTGAGCTAAAAACATTAGCATGTTGTAATTGTGGGGAAAATGGGTCCAGCAAAAGACAAGTGCTTTGTCTGTGAATGCTGCGAGTTATAATGAAGCTGATTTGTGTACTTGTTTAATGTGTGTTTTGGGTGTGTTTTGAATCAACCAAACTTTACAGCACTTCACAGAAACCTCCGCCGCCAATTAGTGTTTTGGAGGTGTAACTGCAGAGTGACACAGACACGCAACTGCACAAGTATAAATGCTCACAACAGCATAGGCCACATGCACTGGGTCTGCCGCACAAGTATAAATCCCCCTTTAGCCGTTAGGAACATCCCTAGTTTTTTTTAATCAGCTGATGGAGATTCTACGTCACACCTGCTTGCCTCATGTGCTGCCTGCACTGAGGCACGTTCCCACCCTTGCTACGACACAACAGGCATCATGCTGGCATGGGCACATACGGTGCAGTCAGAGAAAACGCCACAGGATAACTTAAAATCATTATTTAAGGGTGCCATGTGAAACCCTGAATGGATCCGTTTGTGTGTATTTACCTTGCGAGCACTGGCCGTCAGTCCAGGAGACTTCAAGCTGCCAGCTCTGTCTGCTCGTACTGCTCCAGTACGAGTATTCCCTGAGCGAATGTTTTCCTGGCCCTTGCGTGCAGATGCGTTAGCAGGCGACTTCTTTAAACTTTTGCCTGGGGATTTCCGGGTGGAGCCACGCAGTTTGTTCAGGCCTTTCTTAAGGTAGTTGCTGTTTTTAGGCGTGTTGTCAATAGTAAACATCATAGACTGCCTCCGATCAGCCTGAAAGAATAATACAAGTGAAACTGTTAGAGAAGAATCCAAAATATTATATGCACAGTTGCATCCATGACAATATCAATAAATTAATTCTCTCATCTTTATTTTCAACCGACCAGATAATTCTGTGTGTGTGTGTGTGTGTGTGTGTGTGTGTGTGTGTGTGTGTGTGCGCGCGCGCATATTACACTCACTGGACTGTGGGCAGGCTGAAGATAAGGTTCGCTGAGTACATTTTTATTTTTGGGGGTGAGTGGACGTGGGAAACAGCTGGCCCTCGGCTTTTTCTGTCAGATACAGACAAGGGAAGACAAGTTAGAAAAAACACAAGAGGGGGTTCAGGAAATTGGTTTTTAGACCTATTTTTATTAAGTTTACATCCTTGTAAAAAAGTAACCTTTCAGATCACAACCATAAGAAGCACCCAAAAGCAAAGCCGGACCACTATGATTGGAGGACGATACTCAAAAAAATCTGCTGATATCAGACGCTAGTCCAAGAAAACATTGAAGCTGCAGGAACAATTGACTGTATCCTATAAGACATTTATCTATTGCGATTCAGTCAGGCTCAACAAGAACATCAAGATGTGACAAATATTTCTGTGCATACTGATGCAAACCAACCTCAGGTGAAGTCTGATGTACAGACACAGTAGATGAAGTCCGCTTTGTGCCTTTCGGGCTTCTGACCTGAGAGGAGCTGACAGTTCTTGATGGCAGCTGGCCTGGCATTAAGGACAGACGATGAGAACGTGTACCGGCAGCGGCACCTGTCTGTCCCACCATAAAGGACCGTCGATGGGAGGCAAGAGATTCTTGCAGCTGGCCGGGCATCATGGATGCCCGACGGATTGTGTCAGAAGGGTCACCGGTGCGCAGTTCTTCGTCTGTGAAAACGAATGCACCGCCACGGCCAGTCTAAAAGGAACAGACAGAGAGGGACTTAATAAAACTAGTGGGAAATGAATGCCATCAAGAACAGTGTGTGTTAATTAATATGTACGTGCAACTGTATGCCTGTTGTGTTAACCGTGTGTGCATGTGTCCCTATCTGCCAACCTCAGACTCCACAGGGTAGCTGCTCTTAAGATGAGGAAGGCAGGCCTTGTTCCTGGACTGGAGCTCCGCAATCCTCATCCAATCGTCAGGTGCACCATCGGGCTCGTTCTCTGCCCCTGCGCAGAACGTACTAGCAGCTGAAGACAACAAATGAAGAAACAAATAAGAGTTACATACACATCTTTAAAAAAAATCTCAGTTGTTTACTACTACAACTGTAATATCCATCTGAGATCATTTACCATTAATCAGAAACTAATTAACTGCATCTTGTCTCCAAATTACTCAATTTAAAAAGAAAGTGTTAAGGCAGGTATTTTCCGACCAGCAGAACCCCCCCTTTATAGTGTGCTTGTACTATAAGAGAGAAGAATGATTCTTTGAACATCATTTTGAGAGACTTTTCTGGTTGCTATTTTAAAGTAGGTACTCTCCCAGCACAAGAGGAACCTTGAGTGACTCAAGTTTACTGTAATCACTCAAACACGTGTCACAAGCCAATGCAGCAACAGCAAACAGTAATTTTTAAAAACCCTTGTCCGTGTAAATAACAGACAATACAAAACCCAAATCAACAGATAAAATAACATAATTTTAATAACATAAAATATTTTTTTTTAAAGTTTGCACCTTTTTTTGGTCTTTTATAATAAAATAAATACTCTGGGGACTTACTGTTTTCTAATGTTTTTAAGATCATAGGGGGGTGGGGTCGATAAAGCATAGCATAGCATCACAACATTTTTGTGTGGCAATATTGTATCGTCACACAGTGCCGATTTTTAAAATTATATAAATTATTAATATTACAAATACAAATTAAACTTAGCCTCCTAAAACTTATTAAATGTAGCCTATTAGAATAATAAAGTCAGTTGCTTTTTCAGTCCACTAGATTCATTTTAATGCTGCAAAAAAGTGAGATGAACTGACTGAAAACTTATTTGATAAAACAGATGTTGACAACGTTTTCCTTTTGGGACATAATTCACAGCTGAAAAAAGGTAATAAATCGCAATATATCGCAGTATATTTTATCTCAACACTCAGCATATCACAACATATTTTAAATGGCAATAATATTGTATTGTGACTCAAGTATCATGGCTCATCTGGTGATTCCCACCCCTAATTAAAAGATTAACAGACAAAATAGTTGGCAAATTAATTGATAACAGCCCCTTTTACACTGCCTGTTCAAGGTGGGAATATCATGCCGTTATGCTGCCTCGCCATGCTGTATATAAAGTGAGATTACAGAACGGAGGGAGAGTGGCCTTGCCTTTGATCCGCCTCGGAAGGTAGAAACAGCACCAAAATGGTGTCTGTAGAAAAAGGACAGTCTGCGGGACAGGATCATGGGCAGCATGGGTGTGACGTTATCACAACGTTCTGCATGCGACCCACCACAGGAGATTTACATAGATAATAGCTGTTAGCAATTAGCAGCTAGCACAAAGAAGAAGAACAGCTACCGTAAATGTCCACAAATTGGGAAAACAATGAGGTCTGGGAGCTCCTTACCCCCTGAGCAGAGGATGAGATCAGCTGCCATATAACAGGGATGGTAAATGATTGTTGTTGACATGTTAATGCTGATGTTGTTGTTATTTAGAAAGCGTTGCAGACGCATGTTATATGTCACACTAGAGGCCTACGCTGATGTGTTACACGTCACGCCTCTTTTGATTCTGTAAAGCAGCATTGCACTGTGTAATAACACCCTGGAGCAGAATGAAGCCGTCGTCGTTTGGCTCTGTGTAGGTGGCTCCAGGAGCCGGTTGCATCAACTGGTCTTTACTAAGCCTGGTCGTAACTCCTAAGACGGTCTTTGTTAAGACCAGTCTTAAGGAGTGGACTTACGCCGGTTGCACCAAAAGGGCTTACGCCTGGTCTTAGCTACGCTGGTTTTAGTTATGCGCGTCCATGTGAATGCCCCCGTAATGCCCCACGTGGCCTGCCTAGAGGAGCGCGGTGACGTTAAATGACGCGCCGCTGAATCACCCCGTGTGCTTGACAGATGACAATTGACAGTTGACAGCCCCTCTCATCTGTGTTGACAGTTTATTTACAGTTTAAGATTTGAAGAAAACATTAAGGATCAACGAAAAACTTTACCGACACTGAAATTAGAAAATTAATCAAGCTGTACAGCCAGCACAGAGACGTATCACAAATAAGAAAAAACAGTCGGTATGGGCAGAGATAACGGGGCACATCAATACGTGTTCAGACTCTGGCTGCCTTCATACAGAGGCTGACATGAGGAAGAAGTGGAAAGATCTTCTCAGCAAGGCAAAAAATACATCTCCTCCAAAAAAAAAATCATCCAACTGGCGGGGGTCCTCCCTGAAAACCTCAATTTACAGTGACATCATTGTTGACGTATTTGGGGAGGATTCCCCTGCCTGGTGGGAAGGCTGGTGGTAGTGCTGCGTTGCAGCCCAACACAAACTGTAAATCCGGTGACAGCTCTTCAATAAGTTCAAACAGATCTCTCCTACCGAAGTGAAACCTCTCGATCAGCTCCTCGTCATTATATAGGCTATGTCCAATTGCTTCTGTCCCTAATTACCCTCTCCCGTCTAAATGCCCGCTCATATACAGACGGTGGATGAGACGTGCCATAACTAAGTTGCGCTCTCTGCGCTCTAGAGCGCATGAGAGCAGCTTGATAATGACCTTACGCCTGCTCTTGACTAGGCGTAAGATTTACGCCCAGTCTTAGTGAGAAGAAGGCTTACGCCCTGTTGGTGCAACCGGCGTAACTATAAGGTCGGACTTAGAACGCCAAGTTATGACCGACTTAGCTTAAGACCAGGCTTAAGACCAGTTGGTGCAACCGGCCCCAGAGGTACAAAGAAAGGACTATGTAGCAGTACTGTGTAAAAAGGGCTAATGAAAATTATTTTTAATTGCAACCCTTGTTCCACGCTACCTACAGGCAGCTGAGAAAAATTAAAAAAAAAAAAAAAAAAAAAAACTTTGTTTCACCTCATAGGTCCAGGATCTGCATGTTTTGTTTTGTTTTTCAGCCCAACCTCTCACTCTATTTCTCACCCTGCAGTAAAACCTTCTGTGAGTAAGCCGGGGATCTACTTACTCTGTGAATGCACTGTGCTCCGTCTGTACCCTGGAAGGCCGATGAGTTGGTTGCTGGCAGCACCGGTCATTCTTCCAGGTGTATCAAACAGCTCCAAAGACACGGGTCGTGCAGAGTGGGCACTGGAGAGGTTTGTCTGGGAGCGAGCTGAGGCCAGGCTGTAGAAAGTCTCATCATGTTCACCGCCGCCTGGGGTTTTCTACAGACCAGAGTCTCACAGTCACTTTCAGCTACAGTAATACTGCAGTGGGAATGTGAAGATGCTTTGAAAGGGCAAGTTAAAACTTTTGGGGTCAGCCCTTTGAATGCATTTTAACACTGCTGGACTGTACTGAGAGCAATGCTCCAAACAATCTGTAGAGCCACAGAGCTCTACAGTTACAATTTGTCGTAGTATGATGGTTAAAACCTCAGATAAAAATGTTAATGAAAATTAATTAGTAAATAATTAAGACCAGCTGAACCCCCCAAATGCACGAATGATTAAATTTCATCATCATAATGATTTCTGAGACGCAGTAAGATGGAAACCATTGTGACTATTAAAGTGTACAGTGATTCAACTGTGTGTGTTACTGTGAACATGCAAAACATGCAATGAATGTGTAAGTGAGTTTCCTCCACCTTGGTCATGGTGATGTTAATAACCTGCGTGGTTCTGCGTCGCTTGACAGATGAAGTCGGATTTTTCAGGGCTGAATCCGGTTCCATTTTGAGCTCTGTGCTGGTCCTGAGGGGGATGAAGTAGAAAAACAAGATTCTCAGTAACAGAGTATGGTGAAAAAACAGTGGTTTAGGTTTCACTAAAATCAGAAAAATGTATGTACAGGGAAAGGAGAATTGCCCAGATAGTTTTAGTTGGAGTCAGGGCAACTATCGCCTCTTGCATTACTCACATTTTTATTTTGATGGGCTAAGCTTTATTTTAACAGGTGTAAATCATATCTTTATGTCTCTTATTTATCTCTGTCTGTGGTCAGATGAGTTCCAAAACTGTCGTCAGATCCACTACAATTAAACAAAAGCACAAAAAATGCTAGCCAGGATAAATGAAGCTCGTTAGTGGTGACTGATTATAGGTTATGGCCAAAAATCTCAACTGGTCTCAAAAAACACTGCTTTGCAATTATGCTGATATTGACCCTAGATGACGGTGCATTTCCACATACTGTATAAAAACTAACTTTGCTGATTTTGATATCTGGTCTTCCTAAAAATTATAAAACCTTACAGGAATACAACCAGAAAAGCCTTTCTCCTAGAGCTTTTCTATATAATGTAGTGCACAGAAGGCTGAATAAAGGTTAGCAATTCAAAGACACCCACATCTACAGTTAATATACGAAAGGAAACTCTAGAACACCCACCTCTCTCACTCACTGACTGTAATCTGAAAAACCTCCTAAAGGTGGTTAATCTGTGAAATACCAAGGTGGTCAAAACCGTTTGACATACCTGTTGACCTGTCTGTTGTTTATTGGTGTAAAGTACAGGGTTTCCAAGGACTCGGCCTTGAAACCCCGGCGTTTGGCTGCCAAGCGCTCTGAACTGCGAACAAGTGGTGTGCTTGATTCATCAGGCGCCGAAAGTTTCCTGCAAAGGTAAGAAACAGAGCATTATGTTGCGTTAAAATCACAGCAGATTACCACTATGCCTCTGATGAAAGATTTTTCTGGCTTTTCGTGGAGCACAGAAAAAGGCCAACCTTCATTGTTATTGGGACAATGGGAACTCCTCGATAGGGAAAACATAAAGTCAAGTCCATTTTTTTTATGGTCCAAAATCCCAAACCCAAAAGGTAAAATATATAAAAAGTTTTAATTGTTGCCGTAATACACCTGAATGCCATTAATTTGTGCATGTTGAGGTTTGAGTAACAGTTCCCTCACTCACAAAAGTGTGCAACAGTTTTAGGGTATAATTAGGGCTGGGTATTGGTACTCGATACTTTTCAGGTATCGACCGAAACAACCCAGTACCAAGTAGTATCGAAACTGCGCCTGTCAAACAATACCCTGTAATCAGTTCTTTTTGTACCCAGATCTAGAAAAAATGACTGTTTCTATGGTTTTGCTCACAGCCAATCACCGCAAGCCTTCTTCGTTTCAATGCGCCGTGTGATTGGTCCACCACCGCAACAACAACACTTTGTATGGCGATGAAGCGGGTTGAAGCCATGTGCGCTGCATCTGTAGCAGAGTTGGCTGGTCAGCGTTCCGAGATGCCAGCAAAACGCTCAAAAGTATGGCTGTACTACACGCCTGTGGCGCCTGGTACAAATGCATAAAATGAGGTAAGATTATTTCGGGGGAAAACCAGGAATACGACTAACATGATAAAGCACCTCAACAAACACGGAGAAAACTTCAGGGTTACTTGGCTAACAGTAGAGAGAGAGAGAGAGAGAGGGCGGCCGGCCGCAATGAGAAATGCCCCGAGATTGACAACTCTGATGGACAGAGCAGAACAGAGGCCTGAATGGTGCTACACTGCCACTGTGTTTTCTGTGTGTGGGTGTGTGTGTTACCTCATTTCCCCTGAGTCCACTCCCCATCCCGTGGACCCAGTGGGAAAGGGTGGAGTGGAGGGCTGTTTGTTTGTGAGTATGTGTGAGGGAGAAAGGGTGCAGAGATATGGACGGAGCTATTTTCAAAATGTATTTGTGTAAAAATCTTTTGAATGGGGAGGAGTGGAGACATTTACGCAACTGATTGCTTTCTATTTACATGATTAATATCGAATGAAGTTTTAAAAATAAGTATCAAATGAAGTACTCAATTGGTATCAGTATCGTTTTAAGGGTACTGGTATCGAAAAATTTTAAACGATACCCAGCCCTAAGTATAATCCACTAAAACACAAACCAAAATTGGAATGGCAGAATTGTAAACAATATTTTAGTTATTTTAATGACATTATGAAATAGCTGCATGCAATAAAATATCTGCAGCTGTAAAAGATGTCATGCTTTGTATCCAAGATTTTTAGTACCTTGTGCTGTTCAGAGAGTCCTCCAGAGAGCTCTGGTCCAGGCTGTCAGAGCTCATAGTTCTCTTCACCTGTGCTCTAGTGTGAACACTTGAGTGAGCATTGGGAACCTCCAGGTAAGCAGACTCTGTAGCACTTCCTTCATTACCGTGAATCTTATTCTGTGCCCGCAGGCTACGGTCAGCATAGGCAAGCTAAAAAAGTAAACAGATACAGTGATCAGCGGCAATCATTTGCTGTAATGTCCTCGAACTCTAAAAATTTCCTATTTTTTAACAGTAATTTAAGAGACCATGTTTCAGTTCTCCTCATACCTCAAAATACAGTACCAACCTGTGCCTCCAAACTGCCCACCCTGTTCAAAAGTGCCTTCTCACTGGTTTGGGCCTTGTCAAACTCCATCTGAAGCAGTTTGTTTTCCATGGTAGTAGCCTTCACTTCACGCTCTTTAACCTCTAAGGAACGCTTGAGTTCAGCCACCTCCTCTTGGCTCTCCTGGAGAAGCTGCTTCTTGACATTGTAATGACTCATTGCCTTCTCCATCTGCGACATTGTAGTAATAAAATAAACATCTTAGCATGAATCTCAGACTTCTCATCTGACACCAAACAAGTCAATCAACCGAGTATGCATATGAAGTAGTGCAATCAATAAGTAACAAGCATAAAGAAAAATATCTAAATCAATAATTTTTGATTGAATTTCATATATAGAGAGAGATACAAGTAGTGAAACTAGAGGGTTTTTTTCTGTGGGGATTGTGGTCACACCAACCTGTGCCTTGTAGTGTTCTGCAGCCTCAGATTTAGCAGAGAGCTGTTCCTGCAGATCTCTCTTTAGCATCTCAATTTCTTCGGCTTTTACTCTCAAGAGTTTCTCTTTCTCCGTTTTTAATATTTCCACCTCCTGCCGTAGCAAAGATTCCAGGTTGTGGGAAGCTGTGTTCTCTCTCTCTACAGCCTGCTTGGCTTGAGCAAGTCTCTCCTTTTCAAACACCATGCCTTCAAGTTGTTTCTCCAGAGCTTTCTGATTGTTTTCTGCCTGGAGTATCCTGGCCATGAGCGCTTCCTTTTCCTGAGCAAGTGCCTCCTTCTCCCTCAAAGTGGCGTCCTGTGCAGCCTCTTTCAGTTTTAGGTCTGCAGCTTGTGTCTCTTTGTGTTGGTTCAGCTCTGCATTTACAGAGGCAAGCTGATGCTGGAGGAGGTCTATCTGCTCAGCAGACTCCTTCTGAGTTTCAAGCAACATCTGCTCTTTAGCCTGAAGATTCAAAGAAGTGGTTTTCAGTTCCCCTTTCAGATCCTGGATCTCATGGTGAAGAGCATCTGTCTGGTTGGAGCTCTCCTCCTTTATCTTAGCCAGCATTTTCTCATTGGCCTCAGCTTCCTCTTTGGCTCTGTGAACCAAGTTAGCTTGGACAGCTACCTCATCTCTGAGAGTGTTCAAACTTTGGTCTTTATCAGTTATGAGTGTGTTGACTGCAGTCAGCTCTGCTTGAAGTGTCTGCAGTTTCTCCTCAGCCTTGAGGAGGAGGTTTTCATTCTCACTCTGAGATTCTTTTAGCTTTTGAATCTCTTCTTCCCGTAAAGAAATCTGTTTATTCAGAATCTCTACTTGTTCGACTTTCTCCTGTAGGTTTTTGAGAGTGTCCCTCTGTTGAGCATTTTCTTGCTCTTGTTGAGCCAACAGATCTTCCTTGGATTTCATATCCTCCTCAGCCTTCCTCAGTGAGGAGCCAAGAGTCTCCACCTGTGTCTTTAAACTTTGGATCTCTTGCTGTCGCAAATCAGACTGCTCTGAGCTGTCAGTCTTCAGCAGTATTATTTGTCCCTCTTTAGCTCGGATCTCCTCTTTCATTTTCCTCACCTCTTCCTCAGAAGTTGAGAGTTGTTGCTGCAGAAGCTCCTTCTGATGGGCACTTTCCTGCTCCTGATTGGTGAGCATAACCAGGTGAGTCTGAACCTTCTCCTCAGCCTTTGTGAGAGAGTCACCCATATTAGCAAGTTGGTTTTTGAGACATTTGATCTCTTGCTGTAGTATGTCAGAATGTATGGAGCCCTCTTTTCTTTGTGTGATCAGCTCTTCCTCTTTAGCCTGGATCTGCTCCTTAAGCCCTCGAATCTCCTCCTCAGAGGCTGTCATCATGTTTTGAATTTTCTCTTTTTCCTGAGATATCTCAGTTTCCTTTTGAGTCAGCAGGTTTTCTTTAACCTGAACTTGTTCTGTTGTAGTCTTCAGGGATGCATTCAAACTTTCTGCTTGGTCTTTAAGAGTCTGGATCTCCTTCTGCAGCACTTCTGACTCTTTGCAGCTCTCAACCTTCAACAGGTCTGCCTCACATTCTTTAGTTTGAATCTCCTCCTTCAGCCGATTAACCTCCTTCTCAAGATCTGCACTGTGTTTTCCAAGCGCCTCAATCTGCAAAGCACTCTCCTGCTTCTGCTTGGCCATCGCATCTTCTTTGGCTTGGGCTTGGTCCTTGGCGATCTCAAGGGAATTGCTCATAGTACTTATTTGTTTATTCAGACTTTCAATCTCTTGCTGTAGTAATTCAGAGTGTGTAGAGGTGTCATGCTTTAGCAGAACTAATTGCTCCTCCTTAGCGTGAATCTCTGCATTGAGCCTCTTCACCTCCTCTTGAGATGCCACCATCTGCACCTGGAGAGCCTCCATATCCTGAGTGCTCTGTAGCTGCTGTTCAGCAAACAGGTTTTCCTTGGACTGCAACTTCTCCTCGGCATTCTTCAGTGAGGAACTGAGACACTCAACCTGTTTCTTTAAATCCTGTAGCTCTTGATGTAGGAGTTCTGACTGCTCTGAACTTTGATTTTTCAACAAGTCCATCTGTTCCTCTTTAGCCTGGATCTGCTCCTTAAGGCCTCGAATCTCCTCTTCAGAAGCTGCCATCATGTTTTGAAATTTCTCTGTTTCCTGAGAAATCTCCTTTTCCTTTTGAGTCAGCAGGTTTTCTTTAACCTGAACCTGTTCTGTTGTAGTCTTCAGGGATTCGTTCAAACTTTCTACTTGGTCTTTAAGAGTTTGGATCTCCTTCTGCAGCACTTCTGACTCTTTGCTGCTCTCAACCTTTAACAGGTCTGCCTCACCCTCTTTAGTTTGGATCTCCTCCCTCAGCTGATTAACCTCCTTCTCAAGATCTGCACATTGTTTTCCAAGCGCCTCAATCTGCAAAGCACTCTCCTGCTTCTGCTTAGCCAACAAATCTTCTTTGGTTTGGGCTTGGTCCTTGGCGATCTCAAGGGAATTGCTCATAGTATTTATTTGTTTATTCAGACTTTCAATCTCTTTCTGTAGTAATTCAGAGTGTGTAGAGGTGTCAGTCTTTAGCAGAACTAATTGCTCCTCCTTAGCATGAATCTCTGCATTGAGCCTCTTCACCTCCTCTTGAGATGCCACCATCTGTACCTGAAGAGCCTCCATATGCTGAGTGCTCTGTAGCTGCTGTTCAGCAAACAGGTTTTCCTTGGACTGCAACTTCTCCTCAGCATTCTTCAGTGAGGAACTGAGACACTCAACCTGTTTCTTTAAATCTTGGAGCTCTTGATGTAGAAGTTCTGACTGCTCTGAACTTTGATTTTTCATCAAGTCCATCTGTTCCTCTTTAGCCTGGATCTGCTCTTTAAGCCCTTGAATCCCCTCTTCAGAGGCTGTAATCATGTTTTGAAATTTCTCTTTTTCCTGAGATATCTCCATTTCCTTTTGAGTCAGCAGGTTTTCTTTAACCTGAACTTGTTCTGTTGTAGTCTTCAGGGATTCGTTCAAACTTTCTGCTTGGTCTTTAAGAGTCTGGATCTCCTTCTGCAGCACTTCTGACTCTTTGCAGCTCTCAACCTTCAACAGGTCTGCCTCACATTCTTTAGTTTGAATCTCCTCCTTCAGCCGATTAACCTCCTTCTCAAGATCTGCACTGTGTTTTCCAAGCGCCTCAATCTGCAAAGCACTCTCCTGCTTCTGCTTGGCCATCGCATCTTCTTTGGCTTGGGCTTGGTCCTTGGCGATCTCAAGGGAATTGCTCATAGTACTTATTTGTTTATTCAGACTTTCAATCTCTTGCTGTAGTAATTCAGAGTGTGTAGAGGTGTCATGCTTTAGCAGAACTAATTGCTCCTCCTTAGCGTGAATCTCTGCATTGAGCCTCTTCACCTCCTCTTGAGATGCCACCATCTGCACCTGGAGAGCCTCCATATCCTGAGTCCTCTGTAGTTGCTGTTCAGCAAACAGGTTTTCCTTAGACTGCAACTTCTCCTCGGCATCCTTCAGTGAGGAACTGAGACACCCAACCTGTTTCTTTAAATCTTGGAGCTTTTCATGTAGGAGTTCTGACTGCTCTGAACTTTGATTTTTCAACATGTCCATCTGTTCCTCTTTAGCCTGGATCTCCTCCTTCATGCTCCTCACCCTCTCTTCAGAAGCAGAAAGTTGTTGCTGCAGGACCTCGGTCTGATGAGCATTTTGCTGCTCCTGCTTTGTAAGCATGACTTTCTGAGCCTGAACTTGTCCCTCAGCCTTTCTAAGAGAGTCATTTAAACTTTCTAGTTGGCATTTTAGACCTGTTATCTCTTGCTCCAACAATTCAGACTGTCGAGAGCTGTCATTCTTTAGAAGAACAAGCTGCTCGTTTCTTTCTTGTATCTCTTCTTTTAACCTCCGAATCTCCTCTTCACAGGTTACAATCTGTTGTTGGAGTATTTCCCTTTGTTGGACATTCTCTTGTTGGGTTTTGGTCAGTTGGTCTTGCTTAAATTGAATTTCCTGCTGAGCCTGTTTGAGAGACGAGCTAAGGTCTTCTACTTGGTCTGTTAAGGTCTGGATTTTATTCTGAAAAATGTCTTGCTCATGAGACTTCTCCAGAAGTAATTTGGCAAGCATTTGCTCTTTGGCTTGAATTTCATTTTTGCTGTTTTTGGTTTCATCTTTAAGAATGTCAACTTCTCCTTTAAGGCTGTCAATTTGTTTGTCTTTATCAGCTAAGAGGGAACTAGCAGCAGATAATTTTGTCTTGAGATCTTTCAAATTTTCTTCAGTCTGGGAGAGAAGGTCTTCCTTTTCTTTCTTAATTTCCTTAAGTTTTTCAACTTCTTGTTCACAAGCAGTGATGTGCTGCTGTAGTCTGCTCATCTGCTCAGCTTTCTGCTGCTCAGCTTGCTCAAGCTGAATCTTAAGATCCTGGATCTCTTGTTGAAGGGCTACTCTCTGCTCAACAATCTCCTTTTGCAGTTTGTCTAGAATTTCATCCTTGGCTTGAATCATTTCTTCAGTTTGGGACTCCTGCTGTTTCAGGAGCTCTTTCTGTTGATTAATTTCTTGTTGATACTCTGCCAGCTGCTGTGTTTTGGCCTCCACCTCCACCTCAGCCTGTTTCAGGGAGCAAAAAGTGTTCTCCAGCTCAATCTTCAAACTGGTCAACATTTCTCGCTGGAAATTTAAGAAGAGAAGACAATTAGTAACAATTTAATCCAAAGTAGATTTTAAAAGATTGAGAACATGCAGACTTTACTTTTGATTCACAAACATTTGTGAAGTTTTACACAGAATCATGGACTTTACCTCCATTACAGGCCCCATATTCTCCCCTACTTCCTCCTTAGTGGCCCTGCTTATTTCATCCTCCAAACAGGAAATCTTTCCCTGGAGGATCTGAATTTGTTCAGTCAGTAGCTCCTGAGGAACAAAAAGGAGCATAATACATTAAAACACCTTTGCCTAGAAATATAATCAGCAAGTAATGAACAAGTAAAATGATTGAATTCAATCAACACATAACTAATAGGATTGCTTTTATTCTTTAAAAAAAGTTTAATTTAGTGAGTACAATCTACATCATTTGATAAAATTTAACAAATCAAAAGCAGTTTCGAATGCAGCTTCTGTTGTGAATGTGTATCTACCTTTTGAGCAGTAGCTTGGTCAAATTCGGACTGTAAGTGGCCTGTTTTGCTTCTCCACTCCTCCTGGGCAAATGCTTGGGTCTCTGTCAGCCTGCTAACTTCTGCCTCAAAGATGGCCAGCTGTGAAGACACTGTTCTCACCTGCAACAAATACGTTAGAAAAAGTCTTTAGGATCAGCAACACTGACACATGTGAGTCTGTTTTGTTCTGTCTTGCTAGTGCTGCTGAGACTGGCATATTCCCCATATACACCAGCATGCTTGCATGACTGTTTCAAGAGAAGTCTGCTCGTGTTGAATCTTTGAAGGACATACACATTGCACATGACTGTCTTTTCACTTAGGGGATTATCAGCATTTAACAGCGAGAAACCTTTGCTGTGTGTCATTACCTGCGACGCGAGCACACCGTTTTCATCTGACAGCTCATCCACTTTGCGCTCCATAAGTGAGGAGTTACTCTTGAGGTCTTTATTCTGCTTTAACATCTCATTAAGACGTGTTTGCAACCTGAGACAAGAAGAAAAACAGAACAGTTAGCAAAACAGTTTCTTTAAATCCATTTCACGGCACATTCTTAAGGCATACTTGCAGGATTTTCCAAAAAACAAACAAACAAACAAACAAACAAACAAAAAACACAATATGTAGATTCACACGAATGTAATCAGTCTCAATCATCATTTATGACTGACTAGCAGTGGTGTCTATGTGCAGAGAACCTGCCCTCTGCCTGTATTTTCCTATTTAAGTCTTATTTTGGTTTGTTCAGGACGTTTCTGAGTGTCAGCCTTTGAGTAGCGGTGTGTAGCCCCCAGCCAATAGCAGCGTGAGGTTTTATATAAGCATAGCAACCAGCTTTCTCTTTCCTGTATGAATGCGGCTGCAGGTCTGTGTGCCGATTGATCAGGGGTGGGGTTGGGCCACACACACACACAAGCATGCACTTCAGCTGAATTCACACAAAATCCTGTGATGCAGCAACTTTTAGCAGGGTTGTGCGGAGGTGAGGGTGTGTTTATTCGTGCTTTAGAACGTACCACAGTAAAACAGTCACAAAATAATGTTTTTGTTCCTCTGATTCACTGCTTTGATCTCATTAACGCCGTTACCTCTCCTCATTCACTTTCTAGCTCGCTCTACTAACGTCTCCTTGAGCCAAGGAGGAGGGGCCAAGTTTGAATGTTGTGTTTACAAACAATAAGCAACAAATCCTGCATCATATGCCTTTAGCGTTTTGGACGGGTTTAGGTATGACACAACAGCCTGAAGAAAATAACATTTTGTATCTTATAGGCTACGAGCTCAGTCTGTTCTGTTTTAATTCAAAATGAACATGGGCCGTGTGTGAATAAAACAAGTAGAGGAGGTGTCGCAGCCTATAGAAGTAAACATTATCTCAAACTCAAATTGAACACACACCTTTGATTTACAAGTTATTCACTTATCATTAGCTCTGTCATGCACTGATAAATAGGCATATCCTTGGGTACTTACATGTCGTTCTTGGTCTCAAGCTCATTGATTTGTTCCCTGATAATCTGCTCCTGATCACTTTGCTCTTCTTTCAGCTTATCCAGGCGGTACTGCAGCTGGTTAATATGGGACTCTAAAGAAAAGGATTTGACATTTTGAAGTCAGTGTGATGTGTGAAGGAATGGACATGCACATTTTCAGTAGGTCTTTGACAGAACAGTCCAAGTTTGTTAAACATCACTCACAAGAGTTTGACCTATTTCTCTTACCAGCCTAACCAACAATGATTTCATTCAAACACATCCACACAAATGCGGTACCTCTCTCTGCGATAAGTGCAAGCTTGCTGGCCAGCTCCCTCTCCAACCCGTCTCTGTAGTCTCTCTCCTTGATCATCTGTCGCTGCACTTTCCTCAACTGAAATTTAGGTGTGTTCATGATATCCTGCAGAGGAGACTTGCTGTGGGAATAAAAGCACATGGGACAAGCTAAAGAATTGCAAAATCATGACATAAATGGATCGGAAGTGTTTTAATGTATAGTGATATGCAACCGTACGAAGTTAGCCATTTTGTTATGGTGTGAAAACAAGTATCTCAGTTACAGCAGGTTTAGCAAAGCATGGTATATTAAACTGCTTTAATAGGTATATAAAACCCAACTACAGAATACAAAAATCTCACTTGTTATTCTCTCAGGCTAAAGGTCTTTCAATGGAGACAAGCATCTAATTAAGATGGAAAATGTCTAGTGAAGAGGTTCAACAGATTAATAGCCAAACCAAATCTTTGATTAATGTTGCCCATAAAATTGCTTTATTTGCATTTGATGACTATGATAAGCACTGTGTTGGATAAATTTGAATCCACATGGGTACCTGACTGAGGAAGAAGCCACAGTTTGCATCTCCACAAATGTGATTTTCTTTTTGCGATGGAAGACGGGGGACTCATCATCTGAGAACGAGGAGATAGTCGACGCATTGGAGGTAGAGGTGGTTGCTGATCGAAAAATTTCACAGCGGACAGGCAAACCTGAAATTCATGGAGAAATACATTTCGATAAGTATTAGAGCGTGTTTGTTTCCTAGAATGTCATTTTAATAAAGAAATGGATAATGTAAGAAATTTGTTACTTACGTTTCCTTGCCAAATAGGCATCAAGTCCATCGCTCAGATAAACGCAGCCATCGCTCTCCATCACAAAGGAACCAGTTAGGTGTGCTATCTCTTGCTAACAGATAAAAGTGAGGATGCAAATAAATTGGAAGAGTTAAATGGCAGCACAGCACCACACATGATGAATGAAATGTGATGTATTTAAGTGGCGGACACATAATACTTTGTAGGAAATCAGAAAAAACAAACTTTCAACTCACCTCCACATCACAGTCCAACGCGTTCAGAGTGCAGCGGTCATTCATTATGTCATGGTAAACGAGCAACAAAAGCACCTGGTGGTACCAAAAAGATGAGTCAGAATGGACCTTCGTTTATGTTTATGTCTTTAGTTTTATTTCTTTTTCTTCGTCTTGTACCTTTGCAATTTCTACTGTTAGGTTGAAGCCATCTCTAATGCTGGCCCATGATAATGAAGTGCCCTTGGCTGCACTAAATCTGCAATCCCCTGTTAAAAAAAATAAAACAAAGATAAGTTAATTCTCAAAGGACAACAATATCCAATATCTGTCAGTCTGATACATAAAAAAGATAGTGGTAGTCAGGGTGTGTTCTTTACATCTTGACTTCCCTGTCTGGCATGTTTACAAGTGCAACAGGGCACACTTGAGACCACACCCAACCCAATGTGGGGTGTGGTCAAAGGTGCAACAGATTTAAAACTTTCAACAAGATGATGTCAGAGAAAACTGCTCTATACTGTAGAGCCAGATGACAAAATCAATATCATCCAGTCATCACAGTGGTAGGTGTGAGACATGGTAAGCGTTTCTTAGCACACAAAGTGGAAGCAGAGGGAAGGAAAAGGTCCAGCAATATGCTGTAAGGGAGTGATACATTATTAGTAAATATGGCAAAGACTAAAATCACACTAAAGATAAATGTGAATGTATGTAAGATGGGTAGACAAACTCACTTTCCAAAAAGTCTGCAATGATCTTGAATCGTTCCTCAGTGGAATTACTGAAACGATACTTGGGCTCCTTTTTCCTAAGATAACACAAAGGTGAAAAAATAAGAGTAAAACTGAGGTTTACTCCAGTGAATCAGCATCTCTACAACACCGAGATCCTACAAATGTAATCAGCAATCACTGACCTTCTATTGTTTACACAGACAAGGCATTTCAACACATTGCTCCTACTTACAGCATATTAACAACTTTAAGCAAGACTGTCCCATCTTGTAAATCCTCGATAGATATCTCTCGATCAGACAGCTTTAAGGTGTTGACCTGCAAAAAGATAGTTTACAAGTTGGTGAAATAAAACTTTATCTCTCTGGTTAATAAGCCTTCCTGGAGTCAACAAATTTGCACTGTAACCAATGTTACTATCAACTTACCCAGCCGAGAAGAGCCTTAACTCCCCAGTTAATCGCCATCTTGGCTGACCCTTTTTCCCTTGGCTGTTTTTCAAGGGATTTCAACCTATAAGCGAAAAAGACAGCATAAACAAACGTATCAGCTAACGTTAGCTTCATCAAGCTAACACATGAGCACGCATTAACTTAGCACTGTTTATTAACGCTGACATAGTTCATACACGAGCTGCTAAGCTAACGATGATTAAGCAGTTAAAGTTAACGATAAGACTTCCTGAATTATTGTTGCAGAATGCTAACTTACTGTCAACAAGCTAACAGTAAGATAGTTCAAACCAAACGTTGGTTAACTTAAGGTAACATTAACGCTTAACTTAGAAAGTGTTAGATAATTTTTAAAGACCGACGGTAATAAATTGTTGCTTTCAGGCAGTAACTCACCTTTAAAGGGCTTATGCCTCTTTTTTGTAGTGTTTATCCGTCTAGCTCCTCCTGTAAAAACATGCAATGCTTCTACTGCTACGAACAACTGCTGCCTCTACAGCTAGGTAAAATTCAAAACGGGTGGCTGAAGATTGAACCAGCCAATCAGTCTTCACATATCGACGCGTGTGAAAATAGTCGTAGTTGATTGGTTGAAAAGCCGGAAGTCGACTGAACGAGGCGCTCGTTTTATGACATCGGCGTGCTCGATTTTGGGGGAGGTGGGGACGTATAAAGTTTAAAATGCAACCAGCATTCATATTGTTAAACATAAACTTGACATGTTTTTTGTTTTATTTTATTTTACACGTCAAACATTCGGATTACAGCGAGTGAAATATGCTTTAACATTAGTGCTGACTACTGACTCCGCCAACCAGGATGAATTCCGGTGTGCACCGGAACACAATTCAAGCTGTTTCAAGCAAGCAAGATAAACATCCTACCGCATCCTACACGCACAGTCGTTAAACAGTTTTTAACTAATAAACTAATAATTGTCACCGTGTGTTTATCACGGCAATGAATTTTACACGCCAAAGATTTCTGGAAGTCAATGGGCAAGATGATTTCACTGTAATCCATATTAGATCATATGTAAACTCTTACTACAAGTCCCATAATGTACCTGTTCGTTTCCTTGGAAACATATTGTTGTCTCTTTAATAGGTGCTTAACTACGGCGAAATACAGCTTTCTAAATAACTTAAGCTAAATAGCGTGTTGCTTTTATACTTTCCCTCAGTTAATTGGTAAGTATATTATTTAATTTGTGATAGGTCACCAGCTAAAAAAACGATATTGGCATTTTGTGCTTGTTTTGATCTACACAATCGATTTATTTTTCAGTTCAGAAACAGGATAGCTACAAAGTGAGTTTGCGAAACCACGATATATAACTTATTATAACCAAGCTTTTGTGTTAAAGTGGAAAAAAACAGTTTTATTACATTAATGGCGTTTGATGATCACTGGGTCAGTTTACTCACCGTGACGTCACTGTCCTCCCACAGGTGAGGGACTCTATTACAGGTGTGAATATGTATGGAGCTCCGGTGGATTTATCTTTCAAACAAATCAGCAGTTTGGCAGGTAGTACACTATTATATTCCTCTAAGTTTTTTCCAGCCTTTCCATATGGTACTGTACACTCATGTTTTATTTTCAGTATTATCATTATAATATTATTACATCTCTATTAGGGACTGACTGCATCTTTGCCTAATGGCTGCACATTACAGTGTACTGCACTATACTTAAATAAAAAATAGGAGTAGTACACCTCATAGAGAAATTGTCAGTATATGTTTGTATATAGTTTGTGATAAATTCTACTTTACAGGCAGTGTTATTCTTCTCTGTGGTTGCACACTTAACGACTGCAATGTATGGTGTTTCAGAAACTGATCCATAGATTTAGATGCCGTTGAAACAATATGCACCAAATGTTACACTAATTAGTACTTATTTTATTTGTGATCTCAGACGCATGGACAGAGGAACCCAGCACCGTTCTGCGGCCTTTAAAAAGAAACTCACAGATGAAGTACCTAAGCTGCTCCCTACGTCTCAATAACAACAACATCACTCACATTCATGACCTCCACAAGACTGTTAACCACTTCCTGGCTGAGCCATCGCAGCTCGCCTGGCTGGACCTTTCCTTCAACAAAATCTCACACATAGATCAAGTAAGCTTCCTCTGTTCATTGCACGTTCACATTTGCTTGCACAGTGGCTTTCTCTTACAGTGCACCCACAATATGTGCATGTGTGTGCTTGTGTCACAGGTTTTGTGCGAGCTACATGAACTGCGTGTGTTATATCTGCACGGCAACAACATTTTTATTCTGTCAGAGGTGGACAGGCTGGGCGTGCTACCACATCTACACACCGTCACTCTACATGGAAATGTCATAGAAACCAACAAGGCCTACAGGTGGAGACTTTCTTTCAAATATACCCCGAACACAATCACACACACACACATCCTTCCTTTGCTGTAAAACATTTAGATGTGTGATACTTTCATGTCTCTGCCACTTTTGTGTGGTTCTTTATAAAAAAATGAATGTGAATATGCATCGCAACCATAAGCACCCAGCCATAATCCACAACTGCTGGTGGTTTGCTGAGTACAGAACAGAACCACATACAAAGTCAGCACTTCATACTGTTATGCACGTCAGAGGTGCAGAGTGAGGGTTTACTGTTAGGCTACAAGAGTGCAATTACATTGTGAGTGTGTGAGTGTGTGTGTGTGTGTGTGTGTGTGAGACATGAATGCTTGGCGAGCATGGAGGTGCATAACTTTGTAACAGGTGCTGAAATGCAGATCAAGCTCATGTTACAGTACATATCCCAGTCTGCGTAGCAACGCTGGTTACAAACACACACACACACAGAGGGGCTGCTGGTTAAAAGCCTATTCCAGTGATCTGGTTTTGCTTCAATCAGTGACGCTTTTTGATTAAATTGTATCTTAAATTATTGCATGTGTGTAGCACCAGAAAATTGGAGATATATTTTAAACATCCACATACATTTTCAAATACAAAATGTACCTATTTCATGTACATGCTTGAACATATGTTTCTGTGCATTTAGGAATCGTGTGATTTCTGCTCTGCCTCGGCTAAAGACAATGGACTTCAGTGCTGTGACACGCCAGGAGCGAGTCATGGCGAAGATTTGGCAAAGCAGCAACAACCGCTGAAGCTGCAAGGAGACTCTCCAGTGACTGCTGACTCGTCTCCATCAGCGTGTGTTGAAGTCATACTTTCACCCAAATGTTCTGTGCTCTACATCCACTCCTGGTAAACATCTAAAATATTAAAAAGATTCTATGTTTGAATTCAGCAGTTTTTAAAGTTTGTTTTTTCCATTTTTTCTGCTGAAATGAACGGTTTATTATTTACGAGGCCACAAAGGGTTTCTGTATTGTTGCAAACATTGGTGTGGGTTGCCGTATATTTGAATACTGTTTTGGAATACCTGTAATAAGAAACTGATGTCCCATTTTACTAATGTTAGTGAATTAACTACTTCCCAGATAAGAGCATGTGGATGTTAAGATTTATTTAATAAGACTTATTGAGTGTTTATGTTGAAAATCTTTAATGAATGAATTAACCCAAAAAAAAAAACATAAAAGACAACAACCAAAATCTTAAAACTTTTTGGTACTAGCCTAAGATATAACAAACATATTTCAGGTAGTATAACACATTTGAGTAACAAACAAAACAGAAAAAAAAATGCCAAGAACCCATTGCAAAAAGCTCAAAATCAGTTGCGTGGTTGAAGTAATCACAGCCTTGCAGATCATCCCTTTAGAGACTCCAGAGCGGCTCACCATGCTCCCTGCACACGCGTACAGTCATGTGCTCTCCTCCGAAGAGCAAATAAACATTTAAAAACACAAATAAATAATCACAAAAAGGTCTCAGATCATTTTTATCTGCTGTGGTACATAGATTGTTAGCGCTGTCCCACACTGCTACAATGGTTAGTTTCTGATTAATATCAACAACTCAATCATATTACAATCTGCAGCGAAAAGCTTTGTTTAAAAGCTAACAAACTCAGGCCTTAAAAGTGTTCTTGTGGGTTTTTTTTCATAAAAACATTTGTTAATCACCACAAGATCTTCAGCCAATCCTGACCAATGAACTCTCTACAAAAAGAGGAACTTCATACAATCCATCATCTGTTTTTATCATCAATCAGAAAATTCTGTACAAAGGCGGCATGAATACACATCTGTCTCTGCACCCTCCACACGCCCACCCCCTTCATCTCTGTATACCTCCACTGCTATTTAAGATGCGAAATTCTGGGATTGGATTCAAAGAGTCTGCCAGCTCATTGTTTTAGTGCTAGAAAACTGCAGAGGACACATTACTGTCTGTAAACTTGAGAGCTTTTGCCCCAAGAAAGCTCCATCTTCCCCCTCTCCTGTGACATTAGTAGGCCCACCCAGCACCCCCTTGCTTGTGTTGCATCCTCACCCACCAGAGGACACCAGCCATGGATGGGTCACTCATGATTTAGCCTCAACCAGAATAACAAAAAACCAACCAAGCCTGTTTCACTGTCGATTTTTTAAAACAATTTACAATGAAATGTCGATGAAATTTACTCAATCAGGTTGGTTTACCAATTCATGTTTAGGTCATAATGGGACACGTTTCTTGCTGCAGTGTGACACCAGATTACTGTGGGATGCTTGATACCCAAATCTCATCCTCTAAATTATAATGACATCTTAAGAGAAAACAACACATTTTTCTGGCTCCATTTTCTACATGTTTTCCCTCAGGACAAAAGAACAGCATAAAAGACATCAAGTGCAAACTTTATGCCATGTTGCAAGTTTTTATCCTAGTAAATGGCTAAAACACTCAACCACTGCACTTGCAGCTATGGTACTGTGATAATTTTAATCTTTCCAAGCCACAGATATTCCTCATTTCTCCTGTTTCTCCCAGGTGAATACACTGAACATTTTACTATGCCTTTAGATAACAGTCTGGAGTGTGGGGTGCTTGCCTGAATAAACAGGCTAGGGGAAACTAACTAACTAAAGATACTGAGATGACCCTGAAACTGTTTTAAAATAATTGGAGCATTTACCAAAAAAGATGAATGATGGTTTCTCCACAGCTGGTTGTGACAAAGTCCGTGATCCACACATTGCGTACAGAAGAGACTTTGTTGCTGTAAATACGAGAGCACACCCCATGGCCCATCTACAGCAGACCATCTTCCATCTGCCCATACTGACAATTTGTCACTGACCCATAATTAAGTACATTTAAAGGACAGCCATAGGGTGCAATCCTACATTGTCTCTGTCTTTATAGCAGTTAGAGGCATAGCTAAGAAGCACAAGGACCAAGATGCTTTAATAAAGGGTAGGCTGGAGGGTGAGGATGCAGAAGTGACACAGAGAGAGTGGGATGGGAGGAACAATATGCGGGCCAGGGTCGTAGAATCAGGGGATGGCAAACTGGACCACCAGTTCTTCTTTAGCATCCACTTTGATTTGAGAGATTGCACTGTAAGCGTAAGCTGCTATCTTGGACACCTGCAGAGAAAGACAGAGTTTATGTGGAGTGTGTAATTTATACTAAGTGAAACAATACTAGTTTGCTGTGTGTGATCAACAGAATGTCTTTTATTAGGTGGACAAAAACAGTAACAACAGTAAAGCATGATGTATCTTTAAGGTCTATTTTTAGCCAAGCATTTACTCGTCCCCTGCTCCCCCCACTGAAATACCACACAGCTACACATGCTGGATACTGTCTCCAAGTATCTCTCTGATGTTAAATGTAGCCAGCGAGGAAACAACGTATGACAAGAGGCAATGTGGGTGCTGGAAACACATGCCGACATATCTACCATGTGTGCTAGTGTATGATTACCTGCTGAACATCTGAGTATGGCACCAGGTCACTCGCAAGCACTTGGTGGGGCTGGCTGGTGAGGGAGGGGAGAGCGAGGGGTTTCTTCTGGGGCAGACTGTTGCTCAATACAGCCAGCTTTGTACTGAAAACAAAAAAAAAACCACAAGCTTAGTGGCTTTGTTACCCTATTATTACTTAAGCTGCAGTTTAGAATTGAAGTTGATAACACAGTTTGTCACCTTGACTCTTTCACCCAATTGTTATGTCCTGAGAACCTGCAGTTTAATCAGCACCTGTATTTTAGCCTAAACAAAGTCAATGTGTTTGGTAGAAATCCAGCCATGAGGTATCATTGTAACTGAGGTTTAGGTCTCAGGGAAAAGGCCTGCGCTGTTGCAATTCTTTTTTGTTGAATCACTTCCCCCTCCCAACTTCTCCACTTGTCGGGTTGGTGTTGGCATTTATAAATACTGTTTACTGTACTGTTCTTCCCACATTCATCTAAGCAATCACAGGTGTCCCCACCAATAAGTACATGTCTTTGGATATGCAGCTGGCTCACTTTTTAATACTATTTAAGTCTCTGAACATCTCTTTCCCACGAGCTATGAATTAGTGAGATACAACCAGATAAAGCAACACCATAAAGCTCCATTCAGTGTACCAGGGTTCCTGCGGAAAGTCTTGAAAGGCACTAAATTCATTCATTGAGAAATAAGGCCTTAATTGGTATTAAAATGTCTAAAATCAATCTTTCAAAATGACATGGCTATGCTTAGACATGGGCAGTGTGATTCTATGAATCTTTTTCTCTAATGCTGCATTGTAAAATGTCATAATAATGGCTAATGGCTTTTTTAAATCTAATTTACTGAATGCCTCTCACATTAATATCACTCAGATGAGGATATCGGAACCAACAACACTCATATTTTGTTTCCTGGCACAATGATCAGAGCAGAGGATCCACTGTCTGCTAGCAAGCTGTCTCTGTACGCTGGACATTGATGGGGAAGTACAGATTCAACAAAAGGAGGCTATTTGACCAAGAATTCGCGGCCTGGCTGAGACCAGTACAAGGCAACACATACAAGACTCTGCGTATTTTATGCAAACACTTGAACTAACTCGGCATGATGGTGATGGAACATGCAGACTGAGAAAGACAACATTGCCAAGAAAACGTAAAATTGGTTTAAATTTGATTCCAAGTGGCATTAAAAAGTCTTTAAAAAATTAAATCTAACTCACTTTAAGCTCTAGAAACCACATGTACATACAGTATAAACAGCACAAAGTTAAGCTCAACATTTTATTAACTAAGATATTAACATTATGGCTCTACCAGCTGAAACACACATGCTATCTTTATGGCTTATGGGCTATCTATATGTGTGATTCAGCAGGTTAATGATAACCTTCTTAAGATAAGGCCAATATAGACCCACACCCCGCGCCATACCCAGATACAGAAAACAAAACAGACTGCAGAACAGCAACAGCCACTGCTCACCCACATACCTGTATTGCCGAGCTTTGTCCATGTATTCATGCTGCTCCATCATGACAGAGTCAGCTGCTGAGACATCAATGATGTTCCTGACAGAGTGGAAATAATGTAAGGTTTATGAAGGGAGCGCACAAATAACTGCCTTGTTACCATGAAACAAGTGTTGAATCTGACTCGTCTACGGTTGCATGAGGAAGTGTCTTACTGTGCTGTCTTGGTGAGGATGGATGACAGGAGAGCCTGTTCATCTGTCCGCGCTGAGGGGACACTGGTAGTGATCCAGTCGGTCCCATTTGGAGGTTTGCTGACAGGGTTTGGGTGGGGGATCAGCGGTTTACGTTCATCAGGGTCCTAGAACAGGCCGATAAGTTTATGAACAAATGCTGATGAAGTTCTTAGCTCGTGACTTTTCAAGAAACCGTCAGTGTTGCAATTCAGTACAGCAGAAAAAAGGCAAAAGAATGTGCCTTACCTACTATCTGTTTTATTCTGCATAACATTTGGCATGACAACAACATGAGCGAGTCTATGAGATGTAAAAATCCAGTACTTTGTGATCAATTAAAGGTGGTTTCTCCATTAGATACTTAAGTAAAGTAACAATTTAATGTAGCAACAAAAGCTTGAGGTACCAGCTCAACAACCATAGCAATGCATTTGTCAACAACACATGATGTAAAACATATCATTACACCACGTTTGCCACTCTTACACTCACAGGAAAACCTTAAGGGAAGCATAAACAAACAAGTTCCTACTGATTTGAACAAACTGGACTAACTTGATCGGGCTTATGTGCTCTGCTTTCTTACAAACAATACACAAGTTACATTTTCAGACTTATAAACATTATTTGAATGTGACACAAACAGAGAGGTTAGATATGACTTCCTATACTTCTCATTGGACTACTATAAAGATAAGATTAACCACATCAGAAGGAAGATATGCTGCATGAAGGCAGAAGTGACTTGTTTCCGTAAACTAAAAATAGCTGGGGTCATATGACATAAAACACATCAAGACCATGGCATCCAGAACAACAATCACTTGTGTGACTGGTGGAGCTGTTTATGTTGGATGTAATATTAAGTAATTTACTTATAAAGTTAAGGTGAATTGATGTATTTACAGATTGCTTTAGCACAAATTGGTATCAGGAAATAGCGTTAACAAGCTAAACCTTAATGTCTAATGCTAATCTTAGCAGTGAGTGTAAATATGTTGGCATATATACGGTTTTCTTCCACGTTTCTTTGCCTTCAGATCTGTAAATCTTTTCTTATCCATGATCGTTTTTCTTCTACATGCTAACTTCACAGCCTGCCTTGAGTCAGGCCTTTCCCGAAGGCTTTTACTAGCGAGCTAAAGTTGCTTTTCAGGTGTCATTTCACTTTTACTACTAAAACATGACCATTTAAGAGTCTCGTCGCACAGCAATCAAATGCATTTTATATATGTAACATCACCGATACACAAAAAAAACATTAAGTATTTTGATTCTCGATAAAAAATACCATATTTATCGGGACAGTTTTAGCCGACTAGCAGCTAACTACCTGCTCTGTGGTCTCGTTCTCGCTGCTGTAACAGCAACCCATGTCAGCGTCCGAGGGGCGAAGCTACACAACCCCGGCTTCCCTGTTCTCCGTCAGAAACGAGCCGTGTTTATGTTCTCCAGCACACATAAAACTTTTCCCCTGCTCGGATTTACTTTAGCTTCATCTGAAGGTAGGAAGCTACTGTCAACAGCAGCTCCTCGGACGAGCTATCACATGACAGCAGCTCTGGTGCAACAACACAACAGCCACTTCCGGTATATGAGAGGTAGCTGTGGCCTCCGTCACGTGACGAGGGGGATTTTCAAATTATGAGTAGCTGTGGAACAAACATAAAAATGACTAAATAAAACCAAATAATGCATTAAATTTAAAAAATATATATATATTCAAAGTCACACAGTTTAATAGTTTTGGTCATGTGAGACAGGGGCCCATTAAAAGCAGTTTATTTTGTGCTCCTGCAGTGCCTAGGCTATTTGTACATTGAATTATGTTTAATTGCACAACCACAAACTGACCAAAACGTTATTAAGAACATAACAGAATAGCATAGAAGTCCTTTATTGTCACTGTATCAGTACAATGCAATTTAAAATCTTCATCTGTACATAGTGCAAGTTAAAAGGGACAAGTGACAACCCAGAAAATACCATCATCACATCACCAATAAATAAGTAAATAATCAATAATAAGAGGCAGATGTTGTTATTGCTCTTAATGTATATAATGTCACCCAGGCTGGAAATGAAAATTAGGACAGTTTATAAGGCATGGGAGTTTAAAGCTCTGATGGTCCAGGAAAAGAAACTGTAAGTCTGTTGGTTTTGCTTTTAATGCTCCTGTACCGCCTGCCGGACGGTAGTAAGGTGAACAGTGAGTGACCAGGGTGGAAGGGGCCCTTTATGATTTTCCTGGAAGCGGGAGATGTCCTCCAGGGAGAGCAGACAGCAGCCAATGATTTTCTCTGCTGTGGAGATCACCCTCCGCAGCGCCTCCCTGTCTGCTGCCGTGCAGCTGGCATACCACGCTGTAATATGGTATGCCAAGACACTATTGATGGTAGATCAATAGAAAGCCATCAGCAGTTTCTTCTTCAGGGCCACCTTACAGAGCAGTCTCAAGAAGTGCAATCACTGCTGGGACTTTTTGACCACTGTCAGAGTGTTTGCTGACCAGGACAGGTCCTCCAAGATGTCGATCCCCAAGAACTGATCAATGATCGTCTCCTTTGTTTTATGGATGTTGAGTGAAAGGTTGTTCCTGGGGCACCACACCGACAGCCTCTGCACCTCATCACTGCATGCAGACTCATCTCTTCTAGTTATGAGGCCAACCACGGTGGTGTCATCAGCAGACTTAATGATTGTGATTTCAGCATAGGAGCACATGTAGGGCTCTAGTTCTTGGAACGTAATGACACTGCCATGTGTAATTGGCTTTGTGTGCTGTAGTTAACAGAAATGTAGATGTGACAGGATACAGACCTTCATGGAACATACTCAGTCTGGTTCAGGAGCGTAGATATAAACAGTGTAGGCAGTGCAGAGAGTGGTTGGAGGGTCCGCGCTTTCCAGAGCAAAAAACGGGCCCTCGCGAGTGATTCAACTTGCCCAACTTGTGCTTCAAAGAGGAACTCACCTTAAAATACTAATGCTGTCATTTGCTATATGTGCCCTTGAGAAGGCAAACTCATTTCTGTCAATGTATCTTTTTATTTTCTTCTGTGAAATAGTCAGTAGAAATCTTCAACAAAATTATATGTTCATTTTACATGAACTATATAAACTATAAATAAACTATTTTAAAATCAATTTAAGGAATAATTCCTTATTTTATTTGGTATTTTTGTCATACGCAGATTTGTAGTGATGAATGGTAGGATGTATGTTGATGCTGTCCAACGTCAAGTCTGTATTTGATGTGACAATACCATGAAATGCGTGGTAGCTGTTTTGACGCAAAATCTGGCACACGGCCCGTCATAATAGTGACTGTTTGACCTCCAAATACTTTAATAACTCTGCCAATGAGCCACTGTTGGTGTGCTATGCTGTTTGATTGCACTGCACTATACTTGAGTTTTAATTCCACAAGCTGGGCACTGCTTTTCTCTCCTTTTCCTATAACAGAGGATTGCAAATTTAGTGAGTTTATACTCATAATACCACCACTACTGCTACTGAGCTAAATCAAATAGCAGCAGCAGAGGGGAACAGGACGAGGCATGTTGGTGCACATATGGCCGTCTCCCTGGAGAGAGATGAAAGGGTCTTTGACACCCTGTGGCTGAGTATGATGACAGAGTGCCTCACACAGTAATTCGCTAACACAAAACAGTTACATTTTATTTCACAATACTGACAGTTAATGTTTTTCAAAACTCTTCATACACCAAATCAGCTTTCTATTCTCACGCTACAATAGACTGGTTGCTGCTACGTTGTTACTGGTTCTGGATTATGGTGATTTGTTGCACGTGAATGCGTCTGTTTGCACATGTTAGTTACTGCACATCATAGTGCGCTGAGATTTGTTACAAAAGCCCTCACTCATCACTGTACACTTTATTCCAGGACTGGTTGGCCTTCTTTGACTTTTCGTAGACTCCATCACTGGTATTTGTTCATTTAAAAAGCCATACTGGGTAAACTCCCTTCGTGCATTTGTACTTTGATTGAACAGACATCTGACTCTACAGTCTGAGATCTCAGGAATTAGTTTTGTTGTCTGTTCCTAGTGCACGGACCGAGCTGGGAAAGAAAGCTTTTATGTGCTCTGCTCCTCTCACTTTGAATAACCTTCAAAAAAAATTGAAACTACATGATTTGGTCTCTCTGCCTGACTTTAAACTCTTATAAGTACAAGGATGAATGAATCCGTTAGGTCTTGTCATTGTGTGTAAGTGTTCTAATATCCTCCTGAGACCCTGTGTCCTCATATGAGGACATCACATTTTGGTTTCCTGCACCTTATACTTCATTCTTCTTAACTTAGACCTGTTGTCCTCGTTCGTGGACACTTTTTTGTGCCATCTAGTGGCAGTAAGAGCACAATACACTAATCCTTGTACAAACAAGATGGCAGCCATCTCTGCCAAGTCAGTCTGCAGCCGATCCTGACACGAAAGTCAAACAAGGTCCAAAACCTGATCACATTTTATGGTTGAAACTTGTTTACTTATGATTAAGAATGTTTGTAGTTTGATATGGCAACAGATTTGACCAATTTTAGCAACAGTAACAAGCTAAGACTCGGTTAATTAAGAAGAACTTGCTTGAAGACATTGGGACTTAATTATCATTGACAATGTTTTGTTTTTTTATACTTATCCGGTCCTACTGATCCCACATAGCTAGAGGAAATTAAAAATGCATACCAAACAAAACTCTGGGTCTCAGGAGGATATTTTACATTACTGTGCATCTTCTGTGTTTTAAATTGTGTGGTTGTTTGGCTGTTAATTTTTGTATGCTGCTGTCTTGGCCAGGTCTCCCTTGTAAAAGAGATCGTTGATCTCAGTGGGACTCACCTGGTTAAATATGGGTCAAATAAAAATGTTAATTTTCTAAATATTTGACCAACATCATAAGAACAAATGTGCAACTTCAGTATGTATTTGAAAGTATGTGCCATACGAATATTTTTGTCTGTCTTTACACAGTAACTTATGTGGCATAAGTAACAGCATCCTTACTTTGTTTGTTCTGTGTCTGCCACAAAGTGTGCTGTTTACAGCATGAATGCCAAACTAAAGAAACAGAAACAGTATGCAGTGAGGCAGGCACTGATGGGGAGGGATGATGACTGGGAGGCGCCTGCCCTCTTATTAACCCCCCGTTTCCTCCACACCTCTTTGTTTACACCTACATGCCGGTCAAGTCCAGACAGAGAGGCAGAAGCTTTGCAGACAGTTAGTCACTCTGTTCTTACTGGAACAACAATGTGTGTCTCTATGCTCAGCTTTATTCTGCTGTTTGGGCTTTCCCATGCGTCTGACACCGCTGCTCCAGCCCAGCTCGGGCCGCCGTCGCTTGTGTTCAGCTCCTCGGTCCGCTCGGTGTGTAAACCCATCCCGAGCACCTTGTCTCTGTGCCACGGGATCGGCTACAGGAACATGCGGATCCCCAACTTGCTCGGCCATGACACGCTGAAGGAGGCCCAGCAGCAATCGGCGGCCTGGCTGCCCCTCATCTCCAAACTGTGCCACCGGGACACCAAGAAGTTTCTGTGCTCGCTGTTCGCTCCGGTGTGTCTGCCGGAGCTCAGCGGGCCGGTGAGCCCCTGCAGGAGCCTGTGCGAGGCCGTGCGGGACGGGTGCGTGCCCGTCATGAGCGCGTTCGGGTTCCCCTGGCCGGAGATGTTCAACTGTACCCGGTTCCCGCGCGCGACCGAGCTTTGTATCCCTGTAACCGGGGAGCAGGAGGGGCGGACGGCAGAGGAGGTCAGGCACGAGGAGGCGCTGAAAGGTCAGTGGATAGTCTGTTTGGCTTCACCTTTTAAAAAACAAAAGTTGATTTATTGTCATTAGTGAACTGTCAGCTACTTTTAAATCAACATCAATGTCACCTTCAAGTCATTTTTATATTAATAGTAACACTCAACACGTTTCACTGTTGTATATCTACATAAACATTATTATATGTGTTAAATGCACTGGCCTTTAGATTTCTATCCCTGCTGCAGTAAGTCACACTGCCTCAGTTCCATCATTATAGTATTATCTTGGAATGTATATCTTTGCACAATGCAAAAATTTGAGTCCGACTGTTATCAGCATGCCAATACCACTGGCTGATATAGCTTGTTACTAATGTAGTATCAGTGCTGCTTATTTCTGTTTAAAGGTAACAAGAAAACGTATGTTAAAGAAAAGTTTGAGTTCATTTTATAAGTGTCTCTATTATAAAGTTTGTTCAGTTTTTTTTTTACATAAAATGAAGCAAACTTCCTGTCTTGATCAAAACTGACCTTTCTTTGACCCTTTGTGGTGGTCCGACAAACTGACAAATCAACAAATCATATCTTTGGAAAAATGAAACAGTGATTCCAGAGAGAAGCAGACAGAGGGGTCTACAGTCTGTGTTTGAAGGATATATCCAGGATGTCAAACTGACTCAGCAGCAACAACAGGTTAAAAAGACAAAGATAGTTAGAAGCTAAAGCCGAACTATAGGCTACAGATCCCAGTGTAAAAGTGAACCACCACATCACTGCTGATCGCCACACAAGACAATGAATATAAAGGGAAACTTTGCTGATATTGAACCAGCTGTGTGGCATCACAGTGTGTGCAGATGAACGGTGTTTGGCTTTGCCCCTGTGCTGCTGCCAACACCTGGACCTCTGCCGCTGGACAGGCAGGGCTCTCCAGGGGAAGTCAAACAATGTTCATCTGCGCACAGTACGATGACACACAGCTGGTTGAATATCAGCAAAGTTTCCCTGCTTCCCGTCACTGGTTCCTGTACAGCAGGATTGGCCTTTTTTTTCACTGTTATAATCACTGAAAAGCAAAAGCAGCATGTGTCTACATTCAGTAGGCTATATCTTCAGTAGCTAGCTAGCTAACCCTACACTTTTCAGGGTTTGATTTTGGTTTTGGAACAGGGAAGAAACGTATATCTTTTTCCAACCTCTCCGGGTAACGAGTGTCATTAATACACGACGTGCTCCAGACACAACATTTAGCTCCAAATCCACAAAACCAGCCTGAAGGAAATCTGAAACGATTGCATTAGAGTCAATGGAGCACACCTGTGTTGTTGTCGGACCCTGGTCTGAGCTGGCCTGGTGCTACATCTCACTACCTTTATTGAGACACTGGCAGTCATCTAATCCTTTCTCCTTTCTACCCCCAGGGAGTATTATCTGTGACGCCTGTAGTTTGGCAGCTGAAGGAGAAAATGACATCCAGGAAAACTTCTGCCACAGTCCATACGGTGAGAACAAACTGATGTAGATTAAGTTAGCTACAAAATCCATCCTTTTTTTTCTTTTGAACATGGAGCACAACACAGGATAACCCTCTGTATTATAACTCCAGTTTAAAAAAGCAGCTCACAGAACTGATCTATTCATAGAGATAGAGATTGTTTTACAATGTGTCTGAAATGGCACCTGTTAAATAGTTTTCTCTCTCTCTCTGTCTCTGTCGCAGCATTAAAAATGCGTCTGGGCAGTGTGTCGATGGTGGGAGGGGACCGTCAGCTGGTGCCTACGGCCCGCAGCCGCATTCTGAGGTGGGCAGGGGGAAGTGCAGAGAGGGCAGAAGGAATAGGAGGTGCAATGGCCCACAGTGCTTTGTGGTTGCAAGAAGGAGGCACCTGTACTTGTCCCGGCTTGGACTCTGCAGAGACCAGCGAAGACAGGAGGTGGTTAGAGGAGGAACAGATGGACAAGAGAGAAGCAAAAGAAGGAGGAAAGGTGGGGAAAGGGGCCCAGAATGCATGGTACCTGGCCCTGGCTCAGGCCGAAGAGGGACGACTGGTGCTGACTCGACTGGTGAGGTGGACCAGAGGGGACAAAGAGCTGAAGAAGTTCATCAGAGTGCTCCTTAAACAGTCCTGTCCAGAGCTGTAGACTGGGAGTCATCAACCATTGCTGTCCTTGTCCATGGACGCTGCTTTGTGTGAATCACATGAGCACAGATTGTTAGATACTATGTTAATGAGCCAAATGAGTTTGTAGAGATCTGTAAATCTGCATACTGGCCACTTTCTTGATGAACTGCTCCTGATTAACTCTGAAAAAGGTGCTAAATCCCCAACACTCAATAACCAATCAACTCTCCCTTGCTAAGTACATAATACTCTGTGTCCCATCAAGTTAAGCAGTGTATTGACTTGTTACCAAATGCATCATTGTACCATGATTACTTTACCATTACTCACAATTGATGTAAAAATAGAGCATCATTTTACTAAACTCACAAATTATAATTGTTTTCTTTTGTTAAGTTAGTGATTATCAGACAGAGAGCAGAGGCCTGTACTATGGAACCAGTTCAACCTACCTAGAATATCTTTTCATTATCTGACTTGACGGACCCTAACATTGGCCGTCTGGATAACTGGCACTACAAAGCTGGTTATCAACTAGTTCAGTCAACTCTGGGTTTTCATATTCAGCCACAAGCGTGTTCATTGGGGAGGGGGCTGCAGTGATGGAATCAGAGTGTAAATAGCAACTGTCTGTCAATCTTGCTTCATAGTACAGGCCTATGATGTTTACATACCTCATTGTTATTACCAATGACTCCGTAATTCTGGAAATGTAACGCAGGCAGCGATGGTAAAAGCCCAGACACACCAAACCAACGTCAGAGACCTAGTGGCGACAAAGGCCGACTGTTGCATCGTCTCACTTCAGCTGTGTCTCGGCCAAAGAGTTGCACTTGAACACAACACATAGACTACAGCTAACTGTCTGCTATAACATATGTTGTGCCTGCATGAGCGGAAATAACTCTCCATACCAGCAGGCCGTGGTAGTCTATATTCCTCATTAAAAAGGGAAACCAGAGGACGAAGAGGATTCAAGATGCTAGTTAGCCAGTTAGCACATTAACAACACAACCTGGTGTTTAAAAAGCAAAAGATATTTACCTTGAACAATGACACAATTACGAACTGTTTCCACCAAAGAGCTCAATGGTTAACAATAATCTTACCTAACAACTTTGTTTTGATCTCATGCCCTTTTGACTTCCATTTCTCTTCTCATCCTTTGAGCTTACTTGCCAGAGGGATTTCTCTCATCAATGGGCTCCACCAATCCAATGTGCTGAATCAGCCGACAAGTCCCAACGGTGCTGAACAAACCGCAAAAATATAAGGCGACAGATGCTCACCGACGGCCTGGCATTGACAGCTGATTGTCAGCTTGGTGTGCCAGGGCCTAAGGCATTGTTATAATAGTTACTTCTACACATGGCATGAAAAGGTTGATGTGAGGGTGGGTATTTTGTGTATATTTGTGTATATAGGAGAAAAATATAACCCTTTAAACAGTCAGTGTTTGGAAATGATTGCAGGGGTTAGGCTGATCTCATCACGTTTTCTATTGATACAGATTTGGGTTGCAGCAGAGTAATTGTTATTCCTATTATAGTGTTTTGTTTTAATACGAATTACTATATTGCATCCTATTTTACCATTTAGTTTCACCGCAGCTTAGGTCTTAGCAGTTTTATGAGTGAAATCACGTCAGGCAGCTACAGTGTCAAGTCACATCAAAAGAGAAGCACTGAAAAGAAAGGAAACGTGGTGTGAACAATAAATCATTAAGATCTTCGTTTGGTCTCTATTTTTTTTCATTTGACTCTCATGTAGGTTTTTTACACAATTAATAGATTTTTTTTATTTAAACAAACTAATAAAAATGTATTTATATCATGTTGAGGTACATCAGATTATATTCCATGAATTAGGTTTTTAGGTGTGTCTGTTTCTTTCTTGACCTTTCCATCATGACTCAGTAAAGAAATTTGATTCCACACAGACACACACCTGTTGCTGTTAACTCGATATATCAAATGTCTCACGCTGCCTCTCTCTGTCTCACTGTCTTACTGTCTCTGCACCTATTCTAAATATCTGAGCAAGAGGCAATGTGTGGGTGTCTGATCAGAAATGACAAAGGCTGGTGTTTAGCAGTCACACAGTTAGTGACGTTACTGTCAACATCTGTTCTTTGGAAATAATTACAGGACAGATACTGTCATGCACGTGATACATGAATTATTCACATCTCCAGGTCTCTTACCTTCTCTGAGACACACACACACACACACCTCTCTGTGTTTCTGTGGCTGAAGCTCCACTTTCATCTTTATCAACAGCGCTTTCTGCAAACTTTTAAGTCACCAGGTGAGTTTGTCTGTTTTTCATGGGACAGTAAGTGAGACTTTATTTTGATTCACATACTTTGTTATACTATCTCTTGTGTGGTGCAGAAAGCCTGTGGTTACCTGAGGCAGTAGAAACATCTAGAGAGGCACAGCACTTTCTCTCACATCTACCGCAAGAGCGAAGCATGAAAGATGGTTCCTGTGGAGATCTTGCATAACTCAAAACTAGGACAGTCTGTCTCAGATGTGTTTAATCACTTTGAAATTTGTTGTTTCAGGGAGAGATTATTAAAATAATAATATCAGACTGTATTAAAATGGTCTCATAATAATGGCCCTTTTTGGTATTCCCAAAATGTACCTTAGAATGATGTACACTTTTCCAGCTTTATTTGCATTAAGTAAAGATCTTTTGTCAGTTGTGAGTGATCGTTCAGTAGTTTTGTCGTAATTAATTCATGGCTTTGATCATTTAACACATGGAACACTACAAAAGCACCAGACTAGCTGCAGAGTCTTGATACCACAAAGAGATTTGTGGAGTCTCAAGGCCATGCCCATGAAGACTACACGTGGTAACAATCAATTTGCCTCTAAAAATGTACTGAAATTACATATGATGTTACTGCAAAGGACTATCACTTCAGTTTTTTGCACCTTCACTGCAGAATACTACCACTGGTGTGTGCCTGACAGTTACAAAACTTCAGACGTCAGCAAGCATCAGGAGGAAATGGCTGAAAGATCTTGCAGCACTGATGGACAGATAAAGCAGAGTTTGTTTATAGTTTGTACTTCCTCCCACTCCTTTTTGGACACGCAAATCAAATCATTATGTGTTGTTTTCAGTTTTCATGCTTCCTTTAGTATCCTGTGTTTTTTTTAACGTCTGTCTACTACTGTATGATTATTTGGGTTATTTGCTACTTACATGGTTGAAGTAAACTGCTACTAACTTCCTTTAAACTATTAAGGATCTTACTGCACCTGAACATCTATACCAGAGGTCGAAATGGCAGTGTGATAGCTTCTTTTTGACACTACAGGGCAGCACTGTTTGATTTCAAATACAGTAGGCCAATGCAATTCTAGTCCACTGATGTACAGAGAGCAGGGACACATCACCACCTTACCACCTCATTCAAACAAAGAGTAAATACATCTATTATGTTGACATAAACAACACTGAACATAACTAGGTACGAGTGTCTGATGAATCTACTTGTGTGTTTCTTTAGATGAGCTAGGATGGTGTCTCCTGCTATTGCTCTGGCCTTCCTTCCCCTCCTGCTGACTATCATCATCAGGTGCCGCTTCTACTTTGTGCTGTTCTATCGGGCGGTCCTGGTCAGGATATGGAACGACTGTGTTACTGGCCTGAGCCGCGAGGAGCGTGCCTACCAGTACGTTCTCACTCATGCCACCCCTGGAGACCCCGACAGCATCCTGGACGCCTTCGATGTCTGGTGCAGCAAGGTGGAGTTCATCAGCAACATTGGGCCTAAGAAAGGTGAGGGGGATATTGACCTTACACAGAAATTTATCTGGTGACAGGCATGATTTTACATGATGTGTTTCGTGCGAAGGGAAAATCCTGGATCGTCTGCTGATGGAGCAGAGCCCTCTGACGGTGCTGGAGCTGGGCGCCCACTGTGGGTACAGCACTGTGCGGATGGCCCGGTCTCTACCCCTGGGTGCCAGGCTCTATAGCATCGAGATGGACCAAAGAAATGCTGCTATCGCTGAGAAAATCATCCGTCTGGCAGGGTTTGACGATGACACGGTGAGAGAGCAGAAACTTAAACACTGTAGCCTATATATCCATGTGCTAAAGGCCCAATGACCTGCCTACAGAGCATCACCTTTATTTTTTACATACATCCCTGTTTTTCTCTGTTTCATGTATTGAATATGGAGAGTTTTATACCAATGAGACATCCATGCTGTGTGTGTTCCCCAGGTGGAGCTCATTGTGAATCCATCTGACGAGGTGATCCCTCGGCTGCGGTCTGACTACGGTTTGGAAAGGCTGGATTTTGTCTTCATGGACCACTGGAAGAAATGCTACCTCCCTGATCTGCAGGTGACTCAATAAATTATTAGAAAGTACTTTTACATATGAATTAAAGGTCCAGTGTGTAGGATTACGCACAATATATTGGCAGAAGTGAAATCTAATAAAATACGTATGTTTTCTTCTGTGTATAATCACCTGAAAATAAGAATCATCATATTTTTGTTACCTTAGAATGAGTTTATACCTACATAAGGAGCAGGCCTTGTCCGCGGATTCCAGCACGATACAGTGGCCAAGAAAGACAAACCAAACACTGGCTCTAGATAGGGACATTTATGTTTTTGCGTCAGCCACCGTAGTTAGCAGCTCCTCCACAATGAGCCAAACAGCATTGGAAAAACACTGATTTTTAACATGAAACTGCTTTATTCAGTATTTTTTACTGGTTTTAATCACCTGGTCTGTTTACTTTGGAGAGGAAGAGACCACTGTGAGTAATTCGGCTCAACACTAAGGGAATTCTAATAGAGATTTTAAACTTTACACATGGGATAATTTTCAGTTAGATGTAATCCGCACTCCTCACCGCTAGATGTCATACATACTGCTCCTTTAAAATCCTCTTTTATAGTTTACTGTCTGTCTGTCAGATGGCTGGTAGGAAATAAAAATATAAAGTCTTACATAGAACTTTCAGCTGTAGGAACCCTGATATTACCTAGTGTAAACTTTGTATATATTAGTAGAGTTATGAAGATAAATTGTAAGTTGGCTAAAGCTTTAAAAAAAAAAAAAGCAAATCAGAAGATTAGGTTTTCACATAAGAGAAATTTGCTTTGATGTATTGGTGTATATTATGAACACAGCGAGAGAAAATGTAATGAAAAATAAAAGCAATTATTGCAAAAAAAAAAAAAAAAACATAAGAGAAAATGACAATAAAAATACAAAAAAATACTATTAAAAAAGTGTGCAATATAGTCCAAGTCCAGCCTGCGACCCCCTGCTGCGTGTCAGTCACCACTCTCTCTCTCTGTCTCCCCGTTTCACACACTGTCCTGTCCATTAAAGGCAAAAAGCCCACAAAAATAATTAAAAAAAATGAATAAGCTGTACAGTTTTTAGAAGGTTATCAAGGTGTGTTAATAATATAAATGCAACTGAAATTGTTCTTAAATTAATATCTTTTAGTTGGGATCCTCCCCATTGTTACCTGGTCAACTCCCTCAGCTACATGATACTGTGTGTGTGTGTGTGTGTTACAGATGCTGGAGGGCTCTGGTCTGCTGGGAAAAGGGTCTATGATTGTTGCAGACAACGTGCTGTTCCCCGGGGCTCCAAAGTTCCTCAGACACATTCGCAAGAGTGGCCTGTACGAGTGGAAGGTCCATCGGGCCACACTTGAGTACAGCAAAGGCATCAGGGACGGGATGGCTGAGCTGGTGTACCAGGGAATCAAATAGACTACACTGTTAGACAGATACACATTTTTGGAGTAGCGAGGGATGAACTGATGATAGTAAACCTTATGTAAAAACTAATCTGAAAGAAAATGTGATGAAAAACAGTTTAAATAATTCCCTAAAAAGCTGCATTCACCTGAAAATTGCAACCCTATGTGCACAACACTTGTCTTCATATGGAAATATTATCTACCTTTTTATTCCTGTTGGGGATCCCTGTCATTATCCTCTCCCACCTGTCTTTTAAAAGCAGGAAAAAGTCTTCAAAAAATATCACAAATTTTGAGAAAAAAGAGGATCAATTCATTAAATATGCAAATTAAACTTAATGATGTGTATTTTTTGATTAGTTTATTATAAATATCCTTTATATACAAGTTCAGTACTGAAGAAAATATTGGCCTTTAGCTGGGAAATGTTAACATTACCTGTTCAAATCTTTCCAGATATCAAATGTTTAATGGCATAAAGTGAATTGTGGACATCAGTACCACCCCAATCATAAATTTTATTACCACCAAATTCACAGATCTCTTTATCAGTACTGGGTGTATCCCAACACACACCCCTTACTTCCATGTTACATTTTGTGTGTTTTTTCAATCAATAAGATACTAAAATGTAGACAACAGAAAAACACGGTTTCATCAAAATTATTTAATTTAATACAAAACGTCAAGGCCTCTGTTCGTTTGAGTACAAATAAGCAAAGCCTTGGCAAGCAATCCTTTTAGATAAATATGTGAGTATCTGGATGGAAACTGTGTGTATTCATATTTCAACTGACAGTCATCAACAGTAATGGCTGCTTTTACCTTTGACATAGTTGAAAAATAAAAAATATCATTTTTTATTTAAATAACAACTGATGATTTGTCTGGATTATTTCGCAAGCATTTATGAAGATTTCACCACAAATGTGAAATCTGTAACAAAAGATTAGCAGCTAACACGACACTCTGAAACAGAATTGCACTATATGGTATTTGTTAGTCTCCTTCATAGGTAACAAATTATTTAGCTGACTGAACTGTTGTTGGTGCTCAGTCAGCTGTTTGGAGGCTTTCTGTGAAGTGGCACATGATTGAGATATGACAAGGTCAAAGTTTAAATGAAAGATCACTGGGCTGATGGCTACTGCTGTCACCGTGTGGGTGTGTGCCCGACTGGTTACAAAACAGCAGGACCTTGTGTGTGAGTGAATGGGTGTGTGTGTGTGTGTGTATGTGTGCCAGGTGGCAACGCTCACAGCATTTTACAACTACGTCCTGGGCCTTCAAAGGCCAAGTGCAACTTAAAATGAGACACTTTGTGTTGGACTCACCCAACCTCCCGCTGGAGGACATCACGATGTAAGCTCGTGACTACTTTTTCTGTATACACAAATAAAAAATATATCTGTGTCACAGACTGAAGGAGCAGCAGTCGTGTTTTATGTGGGGAGTAAAAATTCATTGCCAGACAGCTTGATGGAGACTAAAATTGTCTTTTGTCTTAAATCATCCATTGGTCTTGGTCTTGATCGGGTCCCTCCATGTCCACCTGACAGAAAGAAACAGAGCTAGATTAAAGGCTATGTTTTCACTTTTTGGGGAGAAGAAAGGAAGCTAAAAAGGGAACAACATTTTTATGTAATTAAGAGTATTTTTCAGTGTATTTTACAGATTTAGTCGTTGTGCCTTTAATTCAAAAATATCAATTAAAGGAGCAGTGTGTAGAATTTAGTGACAACAAGCGGTGAGGACTGCAGATTGCACCCATCTGAAAAGTCTCCCATGTGCCAAGCGTGAACTTCCACTTAGGATCCCTTCAATGTTTATTGCTCTAGAGATTTTTACAAGGAGCCAAAATCTGCAGAGGTCTCTTCCTCTCCATAATAAATGAACCAGAGGTCTCATTTATAAACATTGCGTATGCACAAAACAAGGCCTGAAAGAGGTGTACGCCACTTCCCACACAAAAGCTGTGATCTATGAAAGTAGACTTGATGGGAGAAACTTTGACCCATGCCTACAAATATTTTGGAAACGGGAAATTGGCGATGCAGATAGTGAGGTGGAAGCCTGAGTGTAGAAACCTCACATTTTTTTGCACATTTTTGGCTACCAGTAAACACACCGAATAAAGTGTGACATACTTTATTATGTGCTCACCTCTTTTCTCTGATAACTTAAGATCAAGACGATCAGGAGGTTTTTACCAAAACCCGGATTATCCAGAGGTTACCTCCCCTCCTACACAAACGGACACGGTAATTTAAACCAATAAAGACACCAAATAAAGCAGTTTCACGTAAAGAAAACAAACAAACTGTGTTTCTGACACTGCTTGTTGCAGAGGGGCTACTTACTATGGTGGGCGACACAAAAATGCAAATGACCCTATCGAGACCCAACATTTGGTTAGTCTGTTTTGGACTATTGGAGAAATATGGCTGTGCAACACGGTGAACTCCGTGGACGAGGATCCACTCCCTATGTAGATATAAACAACTCCTTCTCAGGTAACGAAAACACAGCAATTCTTATTTTCAGGTGATTATACGCTTAAGACAACATACTTGTTATATCCCCCTAAATCCTACACACTGGTCCATTAAGTTACGTATGTTTAAACAAATTCCTTTTTTCTTAACAGTGTCGAGCCATGTGAAAATTATACACTAGTCGCCCTCAGTCATTTAACGCTGTACTGACTGCAGGAGGGGAAAATACTTCATCATAATTCAAAGCACCTCATTAATCTCGCCATCATCAGGTGACTCATTGTAGTCATTCATCTCATCCATGTCCTGCATGTCCTCTTCATCTTCTGAATCTTCCTCACTGTCCTCCTCATCCTCGTCATCCTCCTCTTCCTCTTCCTCATATGCCCCCTGCGCCACAGTAAAGCCAGATGACATATATGAAGGGAACCATGTTACTAGTACATGTGTCATAGTGTGGCATGGTGAAAATCAAGAGCAGCATTTTCATTCCAAATGCATCTGTTGAATAGATCTAAAGGACACATTACGTCAAAAATAGGTTTCCCAATGGGCATCAGGTTGTTGTCTTTCTCAGCAATGCTCTGCAGCTGTGGTAGAGATAGACAGAGAGCACATGTTAAGATGTGAGCATGAGGAGAGGGAGAAAGACCCTGTGTCTCAGCTGAGGTGTTTACCCATGTTTGGTGCTGCTGCTCCTGCTGATGCAGCTCCGTCTCGTCCACACAGGGTCGGTCAAGGTTGAACCAGAGAGACTCCGTTATCCGGGGGAAGAGAGAGGGGAACAGCGTGGACATGTCTGTCACAAGGGGACAACGACAAACACGGTGACAGTTAGCGACCCTGTGTGTAGCCCAGAGGTTTTAACGCTGAAAATAAAAAGCAATAAAGCCCTGGTTTTCTAGAAAAAGGGGAGCCAGTGAGTATGTGTCGATACAAACGCAATTTTAAATGACTAAGTAGTGGTGGAGGGACACGGTAACGTTTAGTTAACGCAACGTTAACACATCGCTAACGTACGATATTAAGTCGTCCTGTTTTTTGTTAACAAACAAACTCTAAAATGTAAAAGATAGCGTTAAAAATGTGGTATTTTACCCGCTATTTGTTGCGTTATTTAAGATAATGTACTTACCTGCCAGGCTATCGCTCCAGCTTTCAAAAAAATTCAAAACAACTCTAACCGGAAGTCGCTGATGTTCATCACTCAATACTTCCGGAGACCTCTAGTCCTGTGTCACTTCACAATGGTTCCGCCTGGGTGGCAGCAGTAGAGCCAGGAAAGTGAACCAAAAACACGAATAGACTTTGGTAAGTATGTTAATAGTGATGTTAATGATCTGTATAGATAGTAATGCAAATATTCCCTGATGTAGTTTGTCGAAAAAATACTGATTAATATGTCAGTCAACAGCGAGGGATACCTGTTGTTAACATAGTAAATGGTTGTTATATGGGCATTTTCCTCCATCTGTGAACCTGAGTGTTAATTTTTCGACCAATAAATTGCATTGTAAATAAATATAAAGGAAGAAGACTGAATTTATTACGCTTTTCTTTTGTTTCACACAGAGCATTTGGCAATAGGGAATGTAGGAACTAAAGTTGTTACCAAAAGTGCAGGTCCGAGTCATTGTTTTCAAGTCTGAAGTCTTTGCACTCAAATCCCAAGTCCAGTCCAAAAACAGGACAGGCAAGTGCTGATTCAAGTTCCAAGTCAAGACTTGTACCACATCATAAACTTTGAGTTTCGAGTCTTAAACAAGTCGCAATGTGCTCTTCACCACCAGCCATTTTAATAACAGGTTAATAATATATAAAAATTTACAAATATCGTGAACGCTTTTTAAAATGAGATTTTTCATGTAGCGCTATCCATCAGTAGGCTACTACAACAGAATTAATTTTGTGTGTCTCTGTCCTGACTTCTTGTAAACTCATTTTATTCTGGAAAAAATGTCCACAACTTTTCTCTTCCCAAATTTGCAAAATATTTTCTGTTAGACTAGTCTTCCTTTAAAGTGATATTGTATGTTGTTGCATGCTTTGTGTTTTATGTCTAAATGAAAACACCTAAAAACTTTTTAAAGTGTCATACTTTTTAATCTTTGCATGGGGAAAGGTGTCAAGTATTTTGATTTCAAAATGCTCAAGTTCAAGTGAAGTCACAAGTCATTGGTGTTAAAGTCCAAGTCGGGCTGCAAGTCTTTCTTGTTTGACTCGAGTCCAAGTTATGTCAATGAAGTCCACGCTTATGCTAATGAAAAACCATACTGGTGGATTAATCTAAATATATTAATTATTAACCTTTATTTTTGTTACTCATCAATGAAATTAAAACGTACATTGACTCAATCTTCAAGTCCAACAGTGAGAAAGCTGTTGAACCGACACTTGTACAAATTAACCGCCCACTTCAACGTGTTTGTAGCCTAACATTAAAAGTTTTATTTGAATCACGAGATGACCAACACAGATACAGCAGAAACTTATCTTAACTGCCCCCTTTTTTTACTCCTCTTCCTGCCTTCCCAGGTCACACTAACATGTCACATCAAAAGTCAAGTGTGCGTGTGTGTGTGTGTGTGTGTGTGTGTGTGTGTAAGAGAGAGAGAGAGAGAGTGAGAGAGAGAGAGAGAGAGAGAGAGAGAGAGCAAGCGAGCAAGGGAAGACCTTGAGATAAGACAAACAAAGATGTAATAAAATTCTGATAACCAAACCCACCACCTCTTTCGCATTCCTTCGTTCTATCTCAAGTACCCTCACAAATGAAGCAGACTTTGGACTTTGGAAACATTCACACACATATTTGTGCGCAGATGTGTCTTATTTGGTCTTGAGAAGTGCGTAAGAGGTGACTCGAGACTCCGATTTGTAGGATCATCACTTCAGGAAGGATTCATTACAAGGTAATGTAAATCTGTTCATTATTGATTGTTGAAGTCTTCATTGGTGTCTAAACAAGATGCCACATGAAGTCATTATGAATACAAATAAATGTATTTAGGTTGTAGGGTATGTTTTAAATTCTAATAAGTGAGGGAAGAGGGCTTAAGGGGTTCTTCAGTTATTTCTGTTACATCTACAGTCTCTTTGTTTGGCTTTTTTGTGTTACATCCAGCAATGTATATATATATATAGTTTATTTGTAAGTGTCTTTGCTGTGACTTCCCAGTTTTGGATGATTTGTCACATTGAAATGAGAGCAAAACTGAATGCTACAGAGGGGAAACAAAAACCTTTACTGCAGTGAAAAACCATCAGATTCTAATTCTTAAAAAAAGCTGTTGCGTTTTAATGTTACAGGTGAGTTATACACCTGTGTGTTTCACGTCAGAACCTGAATAACAGATGCTTGTCTCAGTAGGCCAATGTCCATCAGATATTGTGTTACAGGACATTAACCTCATTACCTCTAACACCAGTCAAAGTTTGAGCTGACGCTTGCTGTAAATAGGTTTTGTTTGTAACAGATTTACATCTCTCTCAGTCTGACTCTTCTGTCCAGTTTGTCACATTGATCATTTGTTTGAAGACTATAAGATCACCACCAGGTTGAGTTAGCTTCCTGACAGATTTTTTTGTTCATTTTTGAAATGTTGTACTTCAGATTGTAATTTTTGATAAAGAAAATGCACTTTACATCCCTCAGCAAAACACTACAATTTCTACAATTCTCTGCTTATAGATTTTATAAAACTTAATGACAGAGTTTTGGTTGTTTTGTCCAAAGAAACTTTGTAATTATGGGAGTAACGGGGGTAAAAAAGGAGAAAACACAAATAATCACAAGAAATTTGTTTTTAAGAAGCTGTGTAAAGATAGGGGCAAAAAATGGGTATATCACCAGCGCAGGATGCAAGTGCCCCTAGCCAGGATATTTTGGCTTCATCTTTGTATAGTAGGAGGAAGAGGAGACACGTGGTCCATATTTATATCCAGTGTAACTCACACAAAGTAAATTGTACACTCCCAAAAAGAAAGCTGAGAAAATAGGGTGAATGAACATCCCTTTAGGTTATGGCCCTTCGCTGTGGACAGCAGCTGTGTCCTGCTTGTGCCAACACGGTCCTCCATCTTCAGAAAATAACAGTTAACAATATAATCGATGACAGCCATTTATCTATTATGCAATGGATACATAAGTAAACAGCGAGGAGACGTTAAAAAAACGTTGGCAAAACACTTCACAGGCCCCCTCATTATCACACTTCCTCCAGGAACTTGAGCATAAAAAGAGTCTAAACTGATTGGGATTAGTTTGTGGAACACACAGTGATTAAATAACGATATTAAAATATGTGTAATGCTCTGTTACTTTAAAGAGCTCTGCTGTCAATGGACAACCAACAAGACAAGATACTGTCAGATCCAAATACCCAGACACCTGCTGGTTGGATGATATAAAAGTGACTGAGGTGGATAAAGTTCTGTGCTTACTCTACTTATGTAACAGGTTCAATTATACTGCAGTAATATGTGTGACAAGTCTAATGAATGTTGAGTATAATAATTCCAAAAAATTTGGTTCAGTTGTGGGGCATCGGTGGCTTAGTGGATAGGGCAGGCGCCCCATGTACAAGGCTGCTGTTGCTGCAGCAGCCTGGGTTCGACTCCAGCCTGTGGCCTTTTGCTGCATGTCTCTCCCCCTCTCTCTCCCCCTTTCATGGTTCACTATCCTATCAATTAAAGGCAAAAATGCCCTAAAAAATATCTTTAAAAATATTTTTGGTTCAGTTGTTATTACCTGACATGCTTAGACCTCTGTGCACAATATGTGGAACGTTTAATAACCAGTTTTTGTACCCTACGTTCACCTTTGGGGGTACCCCACCTATAAAGCGGTTTCTTCCGCCTTGCCTCCTCCCTTCTGCTGTTTTGCTCCGTGGGAGAGGTACGGAACATTGCTCTTGTGGTACTTCCTGTGTTTTAGTGCTGTTAAGCTGATTTTAAGTTCCTTTTATGCTTACATAATCTTGTGTCGCTTGATTTGTGAAGGGGCTGGAGTTTGTATGGTTGTGTATGATGGAATTTTTTTTGTTTTCGCCACCTACTTTTGTGAGTCAGTGCGTTAACTTCCATTTAGGGGAGGTGACTCACTGAGCCGTTGTCACTCATTTTGTGTAATAAACCTCTATTGGGATGCTAAAACCTGACCTTTACTACAGCAATGTCTGCCCACAATAAAACTACAGCTGAGGTATGAAGACTTTTGTCTGGTGATCATCCATTCCAGGGGTCAACAGCATCTTTACAGTGTGTGTTTTACTCAGGTTAGAGGTTACAGGGCATGCCTTTGATATGCATTTCAGCTTTTGACCAGTACTGTAGGTTGGCTGTCATCCCATTATTTTTCCCACCAGTTAATGTATGTTAATGCCTCCCTGCTGCAGAGCCATGTGGGTCATCCTGGCCTTGCTGCTTGCCCTCTCCAGTGGCACTCTGTCTCAGGACAAACTCAACATGTGCATGGACGCCAAACACCACAAAGTAAACCCTGGCCCTGAGGGACAACTTTATCAGCAGGTGATGAACATAAATGTCTCAAGCAAATCAAATGCTGGGGAACTGGGATGTTTTTTTCCTCATCTGAAGCTTCTGATCATGTTGTCACAGCCGATCCAGACGTGGGGCGGAGAAAAAAGCAGCATAAAATGACCCCTCTTTCGTCCTCCTCTTTCCAGTGTGCTCCGTGGAAAGACAATGCATGCTGTACTGCCAACACCAGTGAAGAAGCCCACGATGATAACTCCTACCTGTACAACTTCAACTGGAATCACTGTGGTATCATGAGCCATCAGTGCAAGAAACACTTCATACAGGACACCTGCTTCTATGAGTGTTCACCACACCTGGGACCCTGGATACAGAAAGTGTGTATTGTGCTCTCTCTCTCTCTCTCTCTCTCTCTCTCTCTCTCTCTCTCTCTCTCTCTCTCGTATCTGTGTTTAGCCAATTGCAACACTAGATGGCAGCATAAGAAGATGAAACGACTGAGAGGCAGGCCAATTAAATCCACATACAGGTTGTTGCCAGTGTCATCATAGTAATAAAAAAAAAATTAACCAGCAGATCAAGTTCTAAATAGAGACTTTGTAATGTGCCCCAGTTTCATTTGTGGACGCTTTTTATAACTCTCCTGACGGATCATATTGTAACTGTAAGGGCAGAGAGTTTAATTCTTGTCATACACTAATCAGCCAAAACATTAAAACCACTGCCAGGTAAACCAGGGAACCTTTAGTCCAATGACATCTCAAGACATCGACCTGGTCTTCAAATTCCTGATATCCCAATCTGATCAAGCATTCCTGGGACGTGCCAGCACTCCAGAGGTTCCCTCAATTCACACTGGAACCTCCTTGAATCTGACTTGGCTCTGACCTGTTGAAGCATGGACATCTGGGGGATGTCTGGCATCAGGGCATTGGTGGATCCCTTGAGCCCTATGGGTTGTGAGGTGGGGTACCGGCCCGTCCTACAGTTGCCAGATTAGATTGGGATCTGGGGAATGTGGAGGCCAGGTGGATGCCAGGAGCTCTTTGTCACATTTCTTTGGCCACTCGTGAGTTGTGTTTATGTTGTGGCATTGTCCCTACTGGGGAGGCCACTGCCTTTGAGGAATGCTGTTGCTATGACGGGGTTACTTTGTCTGCAATGGGGTCAGGGGTTGGACCCAAGGTTTCCCAGCAGAACACTGGATTGTAATGACACGATCGATGTTATTCATGTCATCGGCCAGTGGTTTTAATGTTTTAGCTCATCGGTGTACATCACTTGTGTTCTGAAATTATGGATCATACAAACTAGTCAATCGTGTGTGTGTGTGTAGGTGGATCAGAGCTGGCGTAAGGAGCGTATCTTGGATGTGCCTCTGTGTAAGGAGGACTGCCACGAATGGTGGGAAGACTGCAAGAATGAGATCACCTGCAAGACTGACTGGCACAAAGGGTGGGACTGGAGCTCAGGTTGGTATATAAACACACACACACATGCGTGCACACACAGACCAGTAGGTACACACAGACCTACTCAGAATAATCATACATTTGAATCCACATTAACACACTTGTCTTACCCAAAAAACACTTTTGACTATGTGCACACAGTACCATGCAGTGACTCACTCATAAACACATACAGAGATCTTCCATTACACTGCTTTTACTTGTTGCCAGGTAATCACTAAATTTCGATGCAAATTCCTCCCCTCTGTCTCACCTACAGGTACCAACCAATGCCCTAAGGACAGTAAATGCAGAAAGTGGACCGAAGTTTACCCCACACCCAAGTCCATGTGTGAACAAATCTGGTCCAATTCCTACCTTTATACCAGTTACACCAAAACCTCAGGACGCTGCATGCAGCTGTGGTTCACCGGGGAGAACCCCAACAAGAAGGTAGCCACGTACTACCTGAACAATGCGCAGCCAGGAAAACAAAGCTTTGCCTTGACAACTCTACTCCTCCTAGCTTTTGCATCTTTCTCTGTAATGATGCACTAAAATGATATCATTGACCTACCCTGTATCAGCTTTGAGGTGCCAATAAAACTGCTTTCAAATGCTCCTCTTGTCTCCTTTTGAGTCAGTTAGCCTCCTAAGTGATGGAAAGACCCCTCTGGCTTGCTCCACCTAACTAAAATGAGATTCACTGATCACCTTACAGAATTCCTGGTAATGATTGTCTATGTTCTTTTCTTGCAGTATAGTAGTAAATAAAAAAATACACATTTTCCTCTTACCAGTAGTGCTATTCATAAATCTAGATTGTTTAGGTTTGAGTTACAGAGTGTTGCCGACACTCTGTAACTCAAACCTAAACAGGCAGACATCTCTATGACATATATCTCCAACACTGTTGGAGATATATGTCATAGAGACATCTGCCTTCTTTCCAAAATAATGGAACTAGATGTACAAAAATACATTTGGAAAAATCTCAACAGCGATGTCTCTTTCCAGAAATCATGACCCAGTTACTCACAGTAATCCACAGACCATGTTGTGAGCAGTTTCAGGTAGAAACTATTTTCTTTCAACCGAACTACACCTACCAACTGCATCACTGCACAGAAGGAAGCATCTACTCGTAGATGAGGAGCTCTAACGTTAGCTAGCTTAGTGGTGCTAGGTGAGCTAGTCCCCACCTTGTATGGTCACTGAAGCCCCCACTTGCAAGTTCAACAATGTTCAACAATAAAGTAGAAGTTATGTCACTGTATAATTCATTAAATTTGATATTCATTCATTTTCTGTAACCGCTTATCCTGTTAGGGTCCTCTGACTATTACAAGGCTGACACATAGAGACAGACAACCATTCGCACTCACTTTCACGCCTACGGGCAATTTAGAGTCACCAATTAACCTGCATGTCTTTGGACTGTGGGAGAAAACCCAGAGTATCGAGAAAACCTTGCTAACATAGGGAGAGCATGCAAACTCCACACAGAAGGGCTCCCCCACCCCAGGGTTCAAACCAGGAACCCTCTCGCCGTGAGGTGACAATGCTAACCACTGCACCACTGTTTGTCATAAATTTGATACCTTGGTAAAATAAAAAGATCTTTAAAGAACATCTGGAAACAGCCTTCCTTAGTACTAGAACGATAGACAGTAATGTGCAGTACATCTGATGCACATCACTACGGGGGAGGCTAATAATTTACCAGTCTTTACTCTCCCCCTGTTTTATTTTTTGTGTTTTGCAGTTCCTGGTGAATTTTTCATTTCCTTCTTACGTTATTGTTTTCTTATTAATTTCCTAATAATTTCTTGTCGATCCAAACATCAAGCCTGTATCCATGGCGCTGTGATCATTTGCTACATGAACACTGTAAAATGTCCTCATGGTGTGAATGAATGGGATCAAATTCAACACGAACTGTGTTGGTTTCTCAACTGTCCTATTTGGAAACATGAAAGACAAACACAGGTTTGCTTTCTCCATCATAATAAAAAAATAGCAAAACATGAAAAACTACATAATTGTTTCACCACTCAAATGGAAAATTAGCTGAAATAAAGGCAGCACAGCAGTTTCACGTGTTAAAAAAAGTATAATAGATTTGAAAATTTGTACAGATAAAGAAAATAAAACAAAATCAAATGTTTGCAACTGGACAAGGCATGAAGTGACTTGCCACATACTGTACTACTGCACAGCGCTGGGATGATATTTCTGTGAGTGCAAACTATGGATCAACTTAATAACCCCTTCGTAACCTCAACCACCAGCGAGGAAACCGTAAAACAGACCCAGGATCTGCACTCAGGGAAAATGTTTCTCTACACCGGGCCCCAGTGATCACACCGTCACATGACCACTCTGGGCCAGCTAGTGGTTAGTGGGCTCCACTGCTTGGTAATTATGGAGTTCCAGTCCCTTGGGTGTGTGTGTGTGTGTGTATGTGTGTGTGTGTGTGTGTGACAGAGGGAGAGAGAGAAAGAAAGAAAAAGAGAGAAAGAGTGAGGGTGTGTTAATGTCTCACTTCCTCCCCCTATGTTTAAGTGTGTTCCTGTGTCACACAGTTTGTGTGTGTGTGTGCTTGTGTGTGTGTGATGGGCATGAGTTTACATATGTGTGCGTCAGTGCCACGTCTTAATGTGTTCTGTCAGGTCTTTGAATAAGTCTTTTGATTGGTTGGCTGGTGTGTGTACAAGACCTGAGCAGAGAGGACCTTGGCTGATCATCATGTTGGCTGATATATATTTAGCAGCTTTTGTGCACTCTGTACTTTTATATTCACGTTCTGAGATGATTAATATCGTACATTTAAAAAAATGAAAGATGCAGTCCACAGTATTGTTATAATTTGAAAATGTGGCCCTACCTTGTGTCAGAGATCAGTCGTGTCAAAGTGCTGCTACATTTCTGAAGCTGATAATAACATCCTTCCTGATGATACCACTATGTAATTTCACATTGCAAGATCAGCTGTGAACCCCAGGCCAGTCTTTCCTGTCTCTTTTCTTTGCATGAACTGCACACCTAAAGCTCTTATAGACCGTTTAAAACTTGACAACATAAAATTTCTAAATTTCTCCTTTGGTTTTTCCTGTTGAAATGTTTGTTAAGGCAGCAGCTGCAATTAAAGAGCAATTAAAGCAATTAAACAGTTTATGCAAAGAGAGGTGTGGCCTTTGTTTGTTAATGCCACGGCCATAATTTATCCAACAGCTTTATTCGAACATGAGTATGACAATGTTCCAGTATTTTCTATGTTGAACTAAAAGAATACTTATTCTAGGATTCAACAAACACCATCAATTTGTCATAATCCCCTCAATTCATGCAACACAGTTTACATTACCTTAAGCATTTTCCTGCTCTGAACCCTTTAGACATGTAAAGACGCTAAATGCAAGTGTTACTCATAACAAGAGAAACTGAAATACTACATGAACAGTGCAATAATGCTGTTCTGGGCACAGAAGAGCAAAACTATTGCATTACTGTATCTTGGATGGTGGACGTCAGCTGATGTGGGGCATCCATGCTAGTTTGCTTTTCAGATACTTGCATGTTTAGCAGATAGTATTTTAATATGTCAGATATTATGGAAGAATTGGCCATGATCAGATATCATCACTATTTTGGTTTTGATATGAACACTATTTAAAGGCCCAGTGTATGTGATTTAAGGGTATATATATTGGAAGAAATGGATTATAATATAAAAAGAATGTTTTCTTTACTGTAAAATCACCTGAAAATAAGAATTGTGTTTTCGTCAATTTAGAATGAGCCGTTATATCAGTGGTTCCCAACTGGTCCAGCCACGGTGTCCACATTTCTCCATAGTCATTAGTTTCAGGTCCACAAAGTTTACTACATTCAGCATCATACTAGCATTTGGCGATTTCTGTTAAGTAGCTGTCTGTTATTTCACTCTACGACAGGAAACAACACTTCAAAATAAAAGCTTGTGCTGGAAATTCACTGTATCTAAAAATAAAGTGTGTTTTTTACAAACTCGACACGTTTGTGAGTCACTTGAGGTCCAGTCAAAATGGACCTGTGACCTACTTTTGGAAGATGATCCATCATTTAGGGAACCACTGGATTCTATCTACATAGGGAGCAGCTCCTCGTCCACGGGCACCAAACACTGGCTCTAGACAGATTAGCATTTTCGTGTTAGCCAGCATAGTTAGCAGCCACTCTGCAATGAGCCAAACAACATAGGAAAAGAGAGAGCACGTCTGAGAGAGCACAGAGTTTTCAGCAGTTTTAATCACCTGGTCCGTTTGTCATGGCGAGGAAGAGCCCTCTGCGGATAATTCCACGCCTGGTAAAAAAAACCCTCCTGAACAATGAACACTGCAGGAATCCTAACTGGGAGGTTACGCCTGGCACACGGGAGAAGTTTCAGATGGGTGCAGTCTGCAATCCTCACCGATAGATGCCACTGAATCACACACACTGCTCCTTTATCTACTACGTGTCATAACATGCTAGAAGTTGGGCTAAACTCCTGCATTTATAGCTGAGTCTAAGGATGTAAAGTTGAACCTGGACAGCTGACTCTGAGATGTCCACACAGAATAGTGTAGCCCCTATAAAGTGGCTTAAGTGACCCTCTCACCAAGATTGGGTATGTAAAGGGAGCAGCATGGCCTGTTCTCTGGCTTGACCCTCAGGCACAACTTTACAAAAGTTGTCTATCCATTATTCATCTATTTTAGAATCTGGTTTTTGGGGTTTTTAATGAGCACTACAGCTTTCACTGTGTTTTTAGCGTAGCTACGGACTTTAACTCCTGTTCCAGATTTACCAGACAGTTACAGAAAGATGCAAAAAAAGGGCAAAATAATTTCTTTTTAAGATGAATTGCTGACCAATTATAGTTTTATTACGATGTCACATCTTGCAGCGCCCTTTTACGATCCCTGCATGCAGACAAATTGTAAAGCCACATGCTTTTACAGTCTTTTACAGTCAACACACACACACACACACACACACACACACACACACACACACACAACACACACACACACACACACACACACACACACACACCACCCTGCTTAACTCTAACCCTCTCTCCTCACTTTGACTCCAACTTTCTTTTTCCTTGTGTGTGTGCATGTGTGTGTGTGTCTCCACCACATTTTAGGAGTCAGACTTTTTGTGGACAACTAGAGAGAAAAATACATAATGTGCAGTGTGTGTTGGGTTGACTGTTTCCTGTGTTTTTCCAGTCTGGCCTCTAGGTGGACAGTTACACCTTGCAGGGGTGTGTGTGTATGTGTGTGTGTGTGTGTGTGGTCTGGAAAACAAAAGGATTACATAACTGGATTGAAGCTGGAGAAATTGCAGCAGGCTGGCCTCCTTGGTGGCTGCAGGTCACACTGATATTCAAATAGGAAAGCCCTCCGGTCATTTTCATATGCTTATCCGGGGCCAGGTTCAGGGGGCGGCAGGCAAAGCAAAGCTCCCCACTGACACTTTCCAGCACCTCCTGGGGGATCCCAAGGTGTTCCCAGGCCAGATGAGATATATAGCCCCTCCAGTGTGTTCTGGGTCTGCCCCAGGGCCTCTTACCTGTGGAACGTGCCCAGAACACCTCTAACGGGACATGCCCAGGAGCCATCCTATCAGATGGCCAAACCACCTCAACTGACCCCTTTCATATTATTGGACAGTTATGATATATGCATGCGTGTATGTAGCATTTCAGTATTGTAGGTGGTCAAAGTGCTGGTATGTTTAACTGAATACAGCTGCATTATACTTTATTTGTTGACCACATTTTGTATGTAAAATCTGAACCTGCAAAGCAACTAGTGACTAAAGCTGTCAGATAAACATAGTGGAGTACAACGTACAATATTTCTCTTTGAATATAGCAGAGTATAAAGCTGCATAAAATTTACTACATAACTGTCAAGAAGATAAGTAAATAGTTACTTTCCTCCACTGCTTCTCCTCTATTAGCATGAAGTCAGGTCATTTCGAACATCAGGTAAAATGGGGCAAATAAGGTGTTATATCTTGGGCTCATTAAACACAAGCAGCTGGTCACCAAATATGTCGTTGTATTGTTAATACAATTGTGCTTTACATAAAACAGTTGTTGTTATTGGTCTGAGATGACTAAGATGGGCACACCTAAGACTGAAAAATCCACTGGTCACAGAGCTTCCAAGGAAAGCCATGTGGCATGTTGATTTTCTCATGCTGGTAATAAGAGTACTGTTCCTAAATAAATAAGGGTGTAACAACAAACACGGTTTAAGGATGTTGTATTATATTATATTTTTGACTTTTAATCAAAATATTCCCACAATAGAGTTTATTTTTCATGTTAAAGGGGTTGGAATTGTCTTCCACATGAACTAAAGTCTGCTATAACAGTGTTCTCTCTTTTAACTCTTTTTTTATTTAAGAAACAAAGAACATGAGGTCGTCATGGGTGCTACACAGTCAAATCCCAGTGCATTTTTCACTTACATCCAGGCATAAGGTATCACACTTTTTTCAACAATAAAAAATAAAAGTAAGTCTTTCCATACAGTATAATTCGTCTATAATCCCCAGCCATTGGGCCAATGTTGGAGGATCAACTTGCAACCATTGCAACCAACAAGAGTCATGGCTTTCCTGCTACTTGCCAAAAGTATCTTTGATAAATACTTGTTTGTGAAAGGTTCAAGTATTTTTCCTAAGTATAACGTGACAAATGAATAGACTAAATCCGTCCTAATTATCTTAGAAATCTCAGCTGCAATCTCTCGCCAATATGGTTGTATTTTTGGGCATGCCCAGACTCAGCTCCTTTAAAAGCAAACTAGAAACATATCTTTTTTCACAAGCTTTTGGTTAGGTTTGTATGTGTATTTTTATTTGTTTTAGGAATTAGTATTTATTGTTATTATCTCCCCTTTTTTAAGAATAATGATAATAATAGTACCTTCTTACTCTATTTGTTTTTATCGTATATTTTATGTTTGTCGTGTATGATGTATCTTAAGCACATTGAGTTTACACTTGTTAAATTAAATGTACGATATAAAAAAGTTGACTTGATGTGTTTGAAGGTCCAATATTTCTACATTATTTTACTTTTCATCATATTTTCCTCATAGAAATATTGCAGACAGCTCTAACAAGTTCTTAACTTGTAAGGGTAGTCTTTAGAGTTTTAGGTAGTTTTCTTGGTAATCTACTGTACTTAGTGACCCATGTTACCTGGCCTTTACTTCTTCTCTCCATCCCTCTTTTCCTCCTCTCTTTCTCTTCATCCTTAAGAGCACTGTCAAGCTAGCTAACACATAGACATAACAGGAAACAGACTATGAGTGACTTTCCCACCGAAATGAAATGTCTCAATTTAAATTCGTCATCAACTGTTTTATTTTGAAAATCCTAACAGGAAGTTGTGCATATTGAACTTATGTCTGTATTGACGCGGGTCGTCCCCGCTGTTGCTCCCCGGTCTCCAGTGTGGATTTACATACCCTGATTTCCGTGGGACTGGGAAGCGATAGAGGAGGGTGTAGAGTCTTTCAGGAACTGAGGAAACAGCCGCAAACAGCGCAATTTAACAAATGTTCAACTTGTAGCCCGGTCTTCGGTTGTCTCGCGCCTCCTAACCGCCGTCGGAGTAACATTTACGCCACTTTTCGGAGCTTGTTTCGGCTCTGTCCCTGGATTATTTTTCTCGTCTTGAGGAAGGCTGGGAGGTTTTCGGAGAAGTCTGGAAGCAGCTTGAGTTGAACCCGGTTTGAAGGGCTGTGGCCATGGCCGGGGGTGGTGGTGGTGGGGTTTCTCCGTTGGGGCCCGCGCCGCCGATGTGGTATCACCGGGACCTGAGTCGAGCGGCGGCCGAGGAGCTGCTGGCCCGGGCCGGGAGAGACGGCAGCTTCCTGGTGCGGGACAGTGAGAGTGTCAACGGGGCTTACGCTTTGTGTGTACTGTAAGTAACTATATAAAGAGAAGCTTGTGTGAACTCTAAACATGTGTGTGCGGCCTCGTTTGACTCTGTTTACCAGGAAAAGTTAGTCGCCAAAGTTCTGGTTTAAATGGTAAGTTGGTATTTAAGCTAGCACATGCCTTCAGGGAATCTTAGGTTTTGTGTTTAAGTCACTACCTTATCTGTTGTTGCTTGACCAAGCCACACCAGCTTTACTTTCCTGCATCATTTGATCAAATTGTAGTTGAAGCCTGCGTGAGCCAGTTATACAAGGCATTTGTTTACTTTCTCCTGGTAGTCAGTGAGTGCCAGAGAGAGACTGTCTGTCTGCCCAGCAGTGAAACTCCAGCATGGCACACAACTTTAGGGCTGTCCCTGTCTGTCTTGTCTCTGATGTGGTCGCCTGCAGCGCCGTTTTTACAGGGCACTGAAACTGAATGGCGGTGGAGGTAAATATAAGCATCTATGTGGCTGTGGAAGCCTTGCTGATGTTTTAATTTAAGGCTCATATAAGCAGCTGGCTTAGCTGAGCAGTTACACATACTCCCTTCTCACACAGTATATCATAAAATGACAATAGGGGCCTGTCAATAGTCTCTGCTGGAAGAAGTGATGAAACGCCCAACCTCATTTGCACAATGAAGACTTTACCACCAACCACCTCCATGTTCAGTAACATAACCAACCTCACCACCTGCTGACTTGAGTAAAAGAAACTGTGTCCGTACTCTGTGCACCTGACAAGCAGACAATCAAGATTCAATACAGACATTACAGCCACCATTGTGCAGACTTGACATTGGCAAGTCAAATAAACGTGGAAAGGGGGTGTTTAACTGACCAAAATGACTCACACGCCCCCACCCAAGAGCCCACGCAAAGTCAAACAGATGCATAGACTACTACTGACTGTGCAGATGCAGGAAGGGCCTATGCCCTGTGACATGGTACTCTGACATTGACTCGACCTACATCCCCTATCTGAGAGTTTACCCCATGCTGAGTTCATTGTGCATACACGCACACCAGCAGCAGTACATACACTATATGCATTAATTTGTGAATGACTACACCATTACAGAATACATTATTTTGCAGTCTGACCTCATTATATACTTGGCCAGTTAGACAGACTCACCCTTGTGTACATTACTCCATATAAAAACCCAGAAAAAAATAATCCCGCAACCCATTTTGGCTCATGTCTAAGTAAAATAAACACTGGCAAATACCCATTTTTCATCCTTTGCTGGATGCACTTATTCAGTAGGTCACTCTATGACCAACAACATTCCTCACATCCATGCATCATCCGTTTCCGGATGTATTCCCGCCTCCACCTCTCCCTTCCTCTCCCCTTTCACCTTTCACATCGTAGACTTTGTTTCATCTAAGAAAGTTTCCTTCATGATGCCTTAACAGGGTTTAGTCAAACTTGCTTTACAAATAATATAACTGCTTTTTACCCAGAAGATTTTTCTCCACATACAAAAAAGTAACGGTAACAAGACATGGCAAAAGTATTGCCAAACCAGTGATGATAGATCAGTATGACAGAGACAAGCTGTATGCTCTCATGAATGATATATTCGAGAACTGGGATGACCGAATATTTCGCAACAGTCGCTGACGCCATAGAGTCAAAGATGTTAAGGTCAACAACATTCAACTCTCATTCTTGTGAAGTCGTGCTGATATTACTCAGTTTAAAAAAAGCATTTCCAGGAAGTAAAATCTGAATCACCAGACGTGTGAAAAAAGTTCCAGACTACTGAATGGCACACTGCTTTTAGTCATGGCCCCCAGTGTGGTGTACCGGAGGTTCAGGACTGATGTCTTTACCAGGTCCTCTTATCGTTGAATGTCTTTTGTCTCCTATGCTTTAACTTTCTAAACAATCTAGTAAAACAAACTGCAAAATTAGCTGGTTACAAGCTTGCCCTGTGTATTGGTAAATTAGTAAGTTGTATTTCCTTTGTGCTGAAATATTCATTGTATTGTAACCATTTTGTAAGACTTTAAAGACGTTTTTATAATCTTTTGAAACTAGCATATTTTAGCTGCTTAAACCAGGTCCTTTGGTCCTTGCACACAAAAATGTACATGCCAAAATGTTTCTTTAAACCTGAACATGGCTACTAGACACTGCTTTTGTAACTTGCATACACAGATAATGTGTACTTCCTTTTTGAGGGACGTGGAGGCACCAGTGTGTTTCGGAAGTGTTTCCAGTCTGCTGCTGTCTGAGAATAGACTGGTGCGAAGAGCGTTTCTGTTAGTGACTTTACAGAAGCTGCACAGCAGCACTTGGGACTGACTCTTCAGCCTCTTTCCCTTTGGGCCTTTGCATTTCACTTCCTCTTAGTGCACATGTCAGTCTGCAGGATCTGTGTTTTGTTTGTCTGCATGCAGACTTTTGTAAGAAGTGACCATTTCACCAGTTCACTGAATGCGTTAAGTATGCAAGGGGTGTTTGGCATTTCTGTGCCATAGGTGGTGCAGATAAAGTATCCTGAATAGTGTTTGGTATGTTAGAGCTTTGTGATTTGCTGCTACAGTGTGATTTAAATATTAAAATATTTGAAAACCTCTTTCTAGGTAGGGATGTTTTTCTAATGTTTCTTGCTGCAGTGTCACAACCTTTAGATTGCAATAAGAGAGATGCCGACCATCAGGTGAAGCCACGTGTTTCATTTAAGCATGTGTGTACGCATCAGTGTGACAGCTACAGAGATATTGAACCGTTTCCTATTTTTCCTGTCAGGAAGATGTTCTGTGGTATCAGTGCAGCGCGTCTAAACATGTCGGGGTTCAGGCATGGCCCTCTGTGTTTCTGTGTGTGTTTGAAACCTAGATGTTTCTGGGAAAACATTCCTCACCAGGAAGGCGTGTGAGTGGGTGTATGTACAGTTTTATTGCCCTGTGGAGATAATGGGTCGGACATTTTTTAAATGTATACTTTATCTCCAGGTAGCCTATATGTATATTAGTTTTGTTACAATACTGGAATTTCTAACTTCAGTGCAGTATCTTGGAAAATATCGATATTTAATACCATTTTCGATACCACAGGAAAAATTGTGATTGAGAGCATGCGATTTAAATTTTAATTAAAAGATAAATCAATCAAAGCTATAACATGACAATGATAACTTTTCATTTCTTGGTTTGTAGCAGAGAACAGCAGGATCACTGCATTAACAGTAAGAGGGAGCAAGAAAGTGCAGCTGGTATCAGTGTGATACTGAGCAAAATGAGTGTTGAAAACCATTTCAGATATTAAGTAGCGACATGTATTGATAATTTTGACAACACCAGTGTATTTTTATGGCAGTTTCATACCTACTGTCAATCCTTCTCTTTTGTGATCACATATTAAAAGTGAGGAAGATTTGCGATAGTGAAGAAACTTGTAATTGATTGAATGAAATTAAGGATAATCAAGAGGGAATGGAGGCTTTTACCTGCAGTCACCTGAGCAGTGTGCTTCTTGAAACGAGAAGCATGACATGACAGGCAAGAGCAGTGAGGCACAGGCTATATTTTTATTGATAAGCAGGCTAAGAATTATATAGAACATTTTTGCTAACTATTTTAGCCCCTTGGTCGAGTGTGTTGATGCACAATGCACACACAGTTTACAGTGTGGGGACTGACTGAACTGACGTGGTGTACTTGAGGTTGACGTTGGATGAGACAAAAGAAGAGGAGGTGGCACTCTAAGCCAGCAGGACAGAGGGAGTCCGTGGGGCAGTCATTGCCCTCAAGACAGACTATTGTTGACAACACACAAACACACATAGACACACACACACACACACACACAATGCTTCGGGTCTATGTCTATCCCATAATAAACCTCTCTCTCTCTTTCTCCGTCTCCCTCCCCCTGCTATAACTTTGCTGCTACTGAAACAATAGTATTTATTCCACAGACCCACAGAGAATCTCATCAGCTGCCAACAGGAAGACGCACACACACACTCACACGCACAATACTGTACACTTCAGTGACTTCTGTGTATGGATTCTGTGCCACTGAACCAACAATGCATTGTGTTTTATAACATGACAGGTTTAAATGTAGATGTGGCTTCAGAGGCCTGACCGACAAAAGGAACAGTTCATCTCACTGACTGTGTTTGTTTACTGCCGGGCCTTGAAAGGCAGTAGCAAATATGTTTTTAAAGTTTATACTGTTAGAGTGAGGAACTGCTGGAGGTGTAATATATGGAACTATTATTGGCAGCAATCAGATAAATGTGCTGTATATAAATCACTTCAACGTGGGAACTTCTGTACCAGTGTCCTGATGGTTTAGCTGGCAAGGACCCATTTTGTATAACTCTGACGCTGTGGGTTCAAATCTGTGCCAGAACCTTTTGTTGAATGTCTTCCCCTGTCTCCTCTGTGTGCAGTCAGATTAAGACAAGAATACAAAAAAAAAGAAAAAACAAAAAATTGACGTCGTTTTTGGTATCTGAGCCACTACAGCAGGAATTGGTGAAAGGAAGCCTGTAAAAACATAATTGCCCTCAGTTAGGAAATAGTCCAAAGGTTGAAACACAGAGAGCAAATTTAAAACACATCATGATTTATTTCCTGATGCTCTGGAAAGTGTTTTAAATTGCCAGCCAAATGCTGCCACAGTTTTGTGGCATTTTGCATGGCTATATTAGATCATACAAGGCTGTCAATGATCTGGCAGAGGAGTTTATAACTGAGCTTCTCACACCGTACCGTCTGAAAGGCCCCTCAGGTCTGCTAGTCTGGGTCTTTTTACTGTTCCAGAGTCCAGGTTAGAAACAAAGAGTGATCGAGCCTTTTCAGTTCTCGCTCCTCGGCTTTGGAACAGCCTCCCACTGAGCATCAGATCAACTGATTCTGTTCACTTCTTTAAATCTCGTCTGAAAACGTACTTTTACAGAAAGCCTTTTCTGACAGTATTAGAGTTGAATAGGTATAATAAAATCAATTGCTTTTTCAGTCTAAAATATACATTTTGCTGCAGTAAAAATGACTGAAGTGAGATGAACAGACTGAAAACTCATCTTATTAAATAAAAACAGATATTGACAAGGTTTTCCCTCTGGGGACATAATTTGCAGTTAAAAATAGGTAATAAATTGCAATGTATTGCATTATATGTTATGGCAATACTCAGCATATAGCAAAACATTTAAAATCATAATAATATTGTATCATGAGTTAGGCTAAGTATCATGCTATTATCGTACCGTGGGGTCTTTGGTGGTTCCCACGTCTACATGTAACTCCCGGTCGAATCCCAAAGAAATATTGATTTGATTTTTTTTAATGCCCACCCAATGTGCTGCTGCTGATTTTCATAACTCAGCTAATCGTCAGACTCATGTTGACCCGGTCAGGATCAAGGTTGTGAGGCCAGGTTGGATGAACGGTGTTGACCCGTTCAGACAGAAGGAAATGCAGGTTTATTCAATGTTGCTGTGCTGGTCTGAGAAGCCGTATAAGTAACATCGCCAGCTTAAAAGTCAAGTCAAACAGAAATCAACTTAGCTTCTTATAAAGTTACACTGGCAGTATATTTTAATCCAGTTCATGTTTTGGTTGTGTGTAAGCCGTGGGACACTGACCTGGAAAGACCGGAAAAACAGCTGAGGGGTCAGGGCAGGATGAATTCCTGACATGGATTTATCCCTCCCCTCCCTTTTTATACGGTGTATACTCACATACTGTAAATAAGCACAGCATAAGCAGCAGTAAAAGCATTGCTTTAGTGTTTTGCATTGGCTGCCGTGCTTACTCCCACACATTCAAACAGATGCACAACCATAACACATACGTACAGTGTACACACCAACAGACATAAACCACAACATTTGCTTGGCAAATTGAACATTTTGTGTCCAGTCCACTGAGCAGACATGAAGTGCAGACATGAAAATCATTAAACTCCAGCTTGTGGCTGCAGGCGTGTAGCCATGGCAGTTCAGTCACAATGTCAGAGCATTGATCTGTGATCGATTGGGGAAAAAAAAAGCTTGTGATTCATTTAGGAATGCAATTCAGACTGAAGTTTGATGCGTAGTTGTTGGCTAAAAGAAACACACAACAAATCTCGAGTGTTTCAAGAGAGGACAAGATAGTTTTCTTTTATCTGTACTGTATCTGGAAAAATCTTGTCTTTAATTTTGTTTTGTTTTTACTTTGCATTACTTTGTATTGTGACTGTACAATGTATAAAGGCTAGGTTCCACTCTGCTCTGCTCTACTGTATCATGCTACTGTAAGAATAAAGCCTGCTCACAACTGTGACAGACAGCAACAGGTTGAAGCTCTCCACAGTGTCTAAACCCCCCCTACTCTCACACATGCATAAACACACCCCTAACCACTGAGGTCAAGTACAAGAGAGTATGTGAGCATGCCAGACTTGAAATGTTACTTTTTTGTTGAATCAAACAATCGTCTAATCGTCAGTTTCTCCTCTTCTCTCACTTCTCCCTCCGTCTGTTTTTCACTGTGTTTGCTCCAATTTCCTGACTGTCCTCTTTTCCTCTGTGGTGTTTCTGTCTCTGTAGGTATCAGAAGCATGTCCACACATACAGAATCCTCCCAGATGATGAAGGATTTCTGGCTGTACAGGTACAGAGAAGACACACACACTCCGCTGAGGTCAAGTGTGTGTGCATGTGTGCAGCAAAAACTGTATTTGCTTCAGTAGCAGCTGGCAGGCAGAGATGCTTTTGTTGGCTCTGAGCTCTTTCTCTCTCACTCACACACACACACACACACACACACACACACACACACACACACACACACACACACACAGACACACTCACACACACTCACACACACTCACACACCCCAACAGCAGCCTCTTTGTGCGTTGTGCCCAACAGCTGTGAAGTCCCCACCAGCAGCCACACACACACAGACACACAGCAACATGGTGCTTCAGACGATCCGTGTGGCCACATCACAGACATCTGTGTCCCTGCTGTATGATTTCTGGGGCCTTAGCTGTGACGTTGAAGAGAGTTGGAGGAACTGAATATGTTTGGGAGCAGTGTTTACCGAGACAGTTCTTCCTGGTTTGAATTATATTTAGACCACTGGGTCATATTTGCTTACATAACATTAAATGTGGAACAATAGGGGCCACCAGAGATTTCAATAACATGACTACTTGTAGCCAAGGAGTTTGGATGTTATTGTTATGTTCATGCCATGTAGCAAATGACTTTCCTTCTCTTCCTCCTTCTCTTGTCGAATCTCCCCTTGAATATCCTCCTCCCTTTTGTAACTGTGCAACACTGGAGTGTTTCAACAGCAAAATTGTACAATTTGCAAAACTGACTTTAAGCCCTCGACATTATTTGTGCAGTAATAATTCAGCTCTGCAGTACACTGTGCAATACTCTTTCTTATTTCATTCTTGCCTGTTCAGTTCTTGCATTTATACTTAGCATGCTTACAGTGCGATACACATATTTATACATATTTCTTTATTTTTTAATGAACAAACTTCTGTGACATATCTTGATTTCTCCCTGGGAATCACCAAAATATTTCTGATACCTGTTTTCCTCTCAGACATCTCAGGGCGTGCAGCCTAAGCGGTTTAAGACGTTACCAGAATTGGTGTCGCTGTACCTGCAGCCCAGCCAGGGTCTGGTCACCACCCTGCTTTACCCTGTGGAAAGAGAGGAAACAGCTGTCAGCGACGACAGGGACTATTCAGGTGCCTCCTCAGCACATACCGACACACTTGTATGCTCTATGATTGTCACCCTTTTTTTACATTTTAACTCTCCTTTTCTGTGATTGGTAGATGGGGAGGATGAGAAGCCACCCCTCCCTCCTCGCTCTGCCTCCACCTCCACCCCCCCTGGTCCAGAGACACCCACAGAGAGGTACAGAATCTACAGTATGAGGACTCCTTTATTGTGTCATGTTAAAAATATTAATACGTAAGTGCTGATAATCAAACCACAAGTCGCAGGGCTTCCTAACCAACATGTTACCCAGGAGTATTCACACAGTAAGATATTTTGAAAATGTACGTACAAGCACACAACCGCAACCCACACACACACACACACACACACACACACACACAGGAAGGATGTTGCCTCAGTGTGAATGTGATTATGTCAGCCCCGCTCACAGAAATAGTAAGCAGAGGTATCAGTGATTATGTGAACAAACAAACACACAGTTCCTCATTCGCTTTGACTTTTTCTGTCACATGACATACGCGCACACACATCGTAAATGAAGCATTGCTACATGTTAATTAAACATCAAACATAGCAAACAGATCATCATTAGCACACACACACATACACATATATTAATAACCTGTACTCTGCCTGCGTGCCCCCCTTTGTTTGCATAAAGAAGGAAAGCCGCATCCTGTTAAAACTACGTAGGATCGCAGATGGTAGAGGGTTTGTGTGTGCACACAGATATGTGTGTTGCTCAAATCTGTGTTTAATAATGAGCTATTAGTGCCTTCACTCAGACTATAGGGAAGTGAGTTTGGTGGCTGAATTCATCATTCTGATATTTATGTTGCAGTTAGCAGTTACTTTAGTTTTCACAATATATAACTAACTAACAACAGGTAGAATTTTGCCAAAGAGATGAAAGAAATACCAAAATTAATGTGTTGCAGTGAACTTTGTCACAGTTTCAACTGTAGGTCAAATCACTGAAGCAACATCCTCATTTCTGTCACAGTAGAAGTCATTAGTAAAATTGTCAAAATAATCTTAAAATAAACTGTGGGAATAAGCTGTCATACTTCCCACATATGATTCCTTAAGTTCTCCTAAATGAGTGCAAATGACATCGTACATCAGACATAGTGAGGGAACAAGACATCACCTTTTTATTTACTCTCAACGCTTTTAACAGTCTGCTGGTTTGCAGACTTTACTTAGCTTTCATGAAAGCCACAGTGTAGGCCATATGAAAGGATCGTCATCATAAAAAAGTCGTAGTTGTAGAGGTTACAGCAGAAAAAGTGTTTTGTTTGGCCATATTAAAAGTGGCAGTATTTCTGTAAAAATGAAAAGGAAGCTACTTCCTTTTTTTGACTAGACCATTTTTTGCCCAGTTTAGAAAGAACTGGCAACCTATTAAACCACATCAGTGACAGTCCATAATACAAACTCTTAAGCTAGTTGTAGAGTGTGTAGGAGGGTTAGGGGCATTCTGCTGGCTCACGTGGTTAACTCAGAGGGAGTGTGTCTGTTTTTCTGTGTCCGTGGGTGGCAAGGTAGACACAAGTCGGCCCTCTGTGTTCGAGGAAGTGTGTGATTCTAAAAATCCTGACAGCACAGATGCAGACACACACACATGCCTTGCAGATATGGCCTCTAGGAAGTCCTTGACATCTGTGTTTTCTGATACAAGGGAGGCAATTCATCTGCAGTTTTCATACTCACTGTTTTGAGTATCAGCTGAAAGTTTAAAAATCTGTCTTATTACACTAATAACAATAAATGATCATAATCACCATGGCTCTAAATACTCATTGGACTTCATCTGAATTCATTTTAGTGCTCCAGCAGCTAACGGCCTTAGCACCATCTCCCACGAGTACCTGAAGGGCAGCTATGCTCTGGACCTAGAAGCCGTCAAACAGGGAGCCTGCTCCCTGCCTCACCTCAACAAGACACTAGTGGCCTCCTGCAAACGCCTTAATGGGTAAGAGAGACACACCAGCACATCTGTAGACACAAATATTCCAAACACACTCTTGTCTGTGCAAGTTCTATACAAAGGTGTTCTTTAATGTACGGTATGTGCTCGTCACTCATTAGTAAAAATTCACAGCCTGCAGAGCTTCCTTCTTCAACTCATCCCTTGTTTTGATTACAGTGGCACATGTTGGGCATTCAAACATTTTGATATGTCACAGAAAATAAATTTGATTTAAATAAATGTGACAAATATAACTAAATCACACGGTCATTAATCATCTGGAAGTCATTCTCCATAGATAGATCTAAATGAAGTAAGTTGTCGATCTCTAATTCCCCAAACAGGGAGGTGGATAAGGTTCTGTCTGGTCTGGAGATCCTGTCTAAAGTCTTTGATCAGCAGAGTGCTTTCATGGTCTCCAAGATGATCCAACAGGTACACATCTTTTCCTCTTTGTATCTGTGTGTGTGCATGCTTAGTCACAATGGAAGCAAGTGGAGAGCTCTATGTCGTCCTGCTTTCTATGTCTAACAACTGGACTGTGGTCTTTTCTGTATTCCTGCTATCCAGCATAATATGTGTGTATGTCTCTGTGACCTCGTCTGTCTCAGTCTCAGGAATGCAATGTCTCAAGAATGCCTTGAGGAAATTTCTTAAGATTTGGCACAGACGTCCACTGCGAGTCACAGATGAAGTGATTAGAAGTTGGTGGTCAAAGGTCAGAGGTCACTGTGACCTAACAGTTCCTGTTTTTGGCCATGACTCAAGGATTCATATGCTTATTATGACAAAATATCACACAAATGTCTAACAGGATAAAATGATGAAGTGATGACATTTTCTACCCAAAAGGACAAAGATCAACTTCACTGTGACATCATAATGTTATTCAAAAACACATTCCAGGCCAATACTTAAAGTCATATCTCAGGAGCAGAAGCGGAGACATTTGGTTAGATACTGAATTGGGACACTAATCTTGGGTGCCCACCTTAAAACTGTGCTGACTGTATAGATCAGTGGTTCTCAACTGGTCTATCCTCAGTCATTAAGTCTTGACCCAAATTTTTGACACTCCACTCAAATCTATTTCACAGACACTTCCTTGAAATTTTATGACTTTTTTCATGAAATACAATAGTCTTTTGGCGTGTATTCGTGTCTATTCGTCATCTTTGCATTGACTATTGTATGTAATATACAGACTAACATTTTGAGAATTTCTAGAAAATATTTCTAGAAAAAAAAGTTGTAAAATTACATGAACAAAGTTGCAATATTTTGCAAAAAAAGTCAAGAATTTTGAGAAAGAAATCATAAGATTTTGAGAAAAAAACAAGATTTCAAGGAAAAAACATAAAATTTCGGAAAAAAGTCAAAATATTGAGAAAAAAATCATTAAATTTTGAGACAAAAATCGTAAAACTTTAAGAAAAGGTTATAATGTTTTTAGAAAAAAAGTTGTAGAATTTTGAGAAAAAGGTCATAAAATTTTGAGGCATGGATGCAAACTGTAACTACAACTTGACGGGTTCGCGTAGGCATATAGCCACGAGGCGGTGATTCGAGTTTTCCTCATGCCTCAGAGGAAAACGACGAACACACTGATTTACTGATTGATAGAGGACCACGCTGAACAACAGCAAAACTATATCAAAACATCCGTCATCTGTGGCATGACTAAATGATAAACAAATGGTCATTTTGTTTGTCATTTGTAAGACACTATTTTATTGAGAAATATCTGTTTGTTGTGCTGCGCCATTTTTATAGTTGGAAGGCCATTTTATCATTTTAAGGGCATCATTTCCGTGTGCAAAACCGTTATCGTAATATCCCTCCTTACATGCCATATTGTTTCGTACAGGCGTAGCAAAAAATAACATCTCATCCTTTCTTGTCTTGCTTATATCCTACTCTTCTTATCAAAATTTACACCTTATATGGGTTGTAATTGTTGTTTTTTCCTCCATCAGTCGGTGAATCAGGGTGGAGACCAGGAGCTGGAGAACCTCGTGACCAAGCTGGCAATCCTCAAAGACCTGCTGTCCTCTATAGAGAAGAAGGTACAAGCATTCAGTATAGTCAGACATGTGAAGGCATGCACCCTCAGACATGATCACTCACACGGACAGCTGCTAGTTGGAGGTGGTTAGTTTAGATAACCCTCTCCATATGATGGATCATCTGTCCAGAGGCCCTGCTGGCTGCATGTGTAGCCCAGCACGATGACTCCAGGCTGGTGTGTGTTTGTGACAAAGTCAGAGAGCCTTTTCACAACACATGGAACACACACAGATAGAGACAAGTGTGTGTGTGTGTGTGTGTGGGGGGGGGGGGGTGACATTTTTAGACCGAGCAGCCAGTTGTCAATTTTTGTAACAGCGATTTAAAGCATTTCGCGTAATGTGTAAAGGCCCAGGCACATCAAATAAACTTCAGAGAACTAGCGGTGTCAGAGGCGTCCTGCTTGCTTCATCACCTGACGTTGCCGTGTCTCAGTCAAAAAGTTGCACATGAACACACTGCAAAGACTGCAGCTGTCAGCAACCAGCATGTACGTTCTGCATCTGTGTGAGAGGAAATCACTTTTCACACCAGCAGGCAGCGGTAGTCTGTCATCGTCATTCAAAAAGGGAAACTGAAAGACCGTCTTGATGCTAGTTTGCCAGTTAGCACATTAACAACACACTCCAATGTTGAAGGAACAAAGCATATTTACTGTGCAGCAGTGAACAATAACAAACCATCATGAAACGTTTCTGTGGCTAAAGAAAATTATCTCGCCCTGTGTAACGAGTTTGTTTTGGTCTCACTCCCTCTTGACTGTAGCAGTATGTTTACTTTCCTCTCTTCTCATGCACTGAGCTGAACAGCCAATTGAGTGATTTCATTCATCGAAGGGCTCCGCTGTCATGGGCGCTGATTCAACATACTTAATTGGCCAAAAAAAAAGCCAACGAGGGGCTGACGACAAGCCCGCACCAACTAGGGTGACAGGCACTCACCAACAACCAACTGTTGGCTTGGTGTGTCAGGGCCTTAACACTGATGACGCCAGATGGAGAGGGTGTGCCCTGTAGGTCAAAACAGAAAAGCAATTAAAGCTAAGTTTGTTTGTTTTTTGTCATGCCCAACAGGATTTCCAGGCACAGTAAACCTCACCAGTTAGACTTTTTTTTTTTCTATCCCTAATGTTTAAGTACAGTTTGAGCAGCTCTGCCATGTCAAGAGGGGACACCGTTTCTACTTGGACTTTATTTGTAAGGAGCTGCCTGGGAAGGAAATGGCCTCAGTACAATCAGGCTACATGCCTTGCCTCGTGTGATGTCACTGGCTCCACCTTCTCTGCTCCTGTTAGATCACATCCAGGAAATGGGAAATTGTTTCCTTGTTGACACCAACACTGATGCTGAAAACAATACAGATTATCTGTTTGTGTCCTTTCTCTTATGTGTGTGTGTGTGTTTGTGTCGTCTTGTTTATCTTTCCCTCTTTTATCATTTCTTTCTTTTAATTCTTGCTGCTCTCCCCTGCTCTCTCTTTGTGCCCCCAGGCTCTCAAAGCCCTCCAGGACATGAGTTTGTCCTCTCCGTGCTCCCTTCCTCCTCTCCCCATGCGTCACAGCAAAGCCATCCCTGTGCAGGCCTTCGAGGTACAGCTGCACGCACTTTACATACAAACTCAGAAACACACTCATTTTATTTGTTTGTCTTTCTGCAGGGTGATATGACATCAGTATGATGGCGGTAATAATAATGTCATCTGTTTCTACCTTTTGACCTTTCCTGGAAGTGCATCAACAAAAAACTGAAACTCTTTCTCACCCTTCATTTAATGAGGGAAAGGTGACGAGAGCTGCAGTTTAGCAATTATCAGAGTGAACCCATACTTGTCACTCAATGGTCTCAATTCTCATTTTCCCCTACGAGACATTCAAGCTTTTCTCCACTCTATAGTCAATTTAGGTATGCTTATTTTAATCAAAATCTCACTTCTTCTATATTTCATGTTGTATGACAGGAATAGGAAGCTCAAGTAAAGATTATTTTGTGTTGACTTTAGTCTGGGGGCAAACCCTATATCTGTTATAGAACGCTGAAACTCCTGCAGATATGACTAATAAAATGCTCCTATCAAGGAATGGTGGTTTCGTTTCACAGAGGACAGACTGAGCCTGAATTACAATAAAACAAGGTGTGAAGTCATATATTCCTCCACACACAGCAGGAGGTTTGTCAGCAGAGCTGCTGTGAGACCACAGGAATGTTTGTAATGCACTTCCTGTGGCATCATTAGTGGCTTTGTCATAGTACAAGGTAGTTGTCACATTTGGTACTATAGCCTATGCACAATGAGCACGCAGCTAGCTGTGTATTACTGAAATTTTGTCTACTGGTAATGAGATTATAGTAAGTAGTAAGTAATTATCAGCAGGAACATGTGGGGAAAGGGTGAGACAAAGAAGGAACAAGAGAGGAGTGATTTGAAATATTAGCTGTCAGCCAAGTCTGCATCCTCTGTGGTGACCTCCTTTCGAGCAGCTTCCTGTTGCAAAGGAACAGAAGTGTTGTTACGATGGGGAGATAGGTTTGAGATGTGGCACCTGATTCGCCCACTGACACACAAACAGATCCCATCGAGGTTAGAAATGATGTGACTCAAAGGCAGAACACATTTTTGTCAGTAGATGAGTAGTATGTGATGAACAGACATATATCAACTGTTTTCTAAAACTTCTGTCAACAGGATCAGGACATTCTGTGTGATCATCAGAATTAGATTTTACACTGTTAATAGAAGCAGCAACCTCGTTTTGTGTGTGATAACAGTAGAGTGAGAGAGTCCACTGCTTTACTTTGGAGACCCCTGGTGGTGTGAAGATTTGATATGAATGAAAGTAGAAAGTAGACAGCTCTGTGGACACTTCACATCACAAACACCTCCAGTTTCTATGAGTGTGTGTTTAACCCTCGCCCTGTAATCCACTTCAGGTAAAGCTGGATGTTTATCTGGCAGAGTTGACAAAGATAGGAAAGAGTCAGAAGTACACTCTGTCAGTGGACGTGGAGGGAGGACGACTGGTGGTGATGAAGAAGGTGAAGGACAGCCAGGAGGACTGGACCACCTTCACACATGACAAAAGTGAGGATTACACAAACACTCATACAACATATACAATGACCTCAGTATGTTCTAAGCTGACATGAGTAATCAGTGTTTCCCACAGGAAATTATTCAGCAGAAATCTGTGGAGCAGATGTAGTAAGCCACCCAGATAGTGACGAATCTTGTCTTGTGATTTGTAGACAGCTCTCTAACAACGACATTCATTAAAGGGGACCTATTATACTCCTTTTCAGGTTCATTCTTGCATTTTGTGTTTTTTTTACATGCTTTGATATTCATAAAACATTTTAATTACCCCATACTAGCTGTGCTGGAACACCTGTATTCACTCTTTCTCTCAACATTTCATTTTAGCGCCTGTCTCTTAAAGCCCTGCTCTGGAAAAGTTCCGGTCCCAGTCTGCCCTGACTGTTCGGCATGTCATTGTCTTCTATATCTCGTGTCCCTGCACTATCATTAGTATTGATATTGTGGCACTACCATGAAAAATCACCAGTTAAACCTTCTAAACCAAAATCATCATAACCGGACATGTTGCAGCAGGAATTTTATCAGAGCTGTGGATTAAACAGCAACATTGGCAAACAAGTTTACACGTTTCCCTGACATTAGCATGTAGCTACTATATAAAGAAACAAGTCACAAGCCGACATCACCTTGTCTTGACGGTAGAAAAAAAATGGTGGAGATGAAGTGTTCAGAAAGGTTTGAAGCCTGAGGTTTTTGCTCACAGGGATCACTTTTACATACGTTTATTTCATTATTTGGAACTGTGGTCATGATTAATATGAATATCCAACATTGTAACATCCCACTATGAAAACTGTTAAATGTCTCTAGACTCCAGGGTAAGAGATGAAATATATTTATGGGATCAAGCCTGCAAGAACACATTATACTTGATGGTAACTGTTTGAGATGCAGTTGCTGTGTCCTTCTTCATGCCTTTTCATCGTTCTCCTCCCTTAACTTTAACTGTCTCTAACCCACTCCATCTATTCCTTGACCTTGCTTTCCCTCCTGGTATTTCTCTCTCTCCTTATCTGTGACCTTCTCTCTGTCTGTCTTTCTGTTTGTCTGTCTCAGTCCGTCAGCTGATCAAGTCTCAGCGTGTGCAGAATAAACTGGGCATTGTTTTTGAGAAGGAGAAGGACAAGAGCCAGAGGAAAGACTTCATCTTTGCAAGTGCCAAGGTCTGCGCACACACAGACACAGACACAGACACAGACACACACACACACACACACACACACACACACACACACAGAGCCTCAAACTAAAATTTGTAGATGTCTGAAAGCACAATCTCCCACAGTTACTAAATCATTCAAATCACGTGCAAACACATACATATTCAGACCTACAAGGAAATACTCCCACATTACTCTTTGACTTGTATATCCATAATCAGACGAAGGACTGTTAACATGGCCAAGATTTGTGTCACAGACCCACACACAATTTTCATGAATGAATTCAGTTTCCACCGACACTTCCTGTATTGAGAATCTCAGCTCTGCATTGTTTTTTCTTCGTTGATATTTGTCTTTCAGTGAAGAAAATAGTCTAAAGTTATGTTAATTTAAAATGTTTAAAGGTTCAATGACAGCACATAAACTCATACTGATTGTTAGTCAGCTTTTGAGTGCTGCTACTTAAAAACAAGGTGCCCTTTAGTAGCAACTTCCACTCATCTATGGGTGTGTGTGTCTGTGTTTCTCAGAAGCGGGAGGCATTTTGCCAGCTGCTGCAGCTGATGAAGAACAAACATTCCAACCAAGACGAACCAGACATGATTTCCATTTTCATAGGCACCTGGAATATGGGTGAGACACACACACACACATTTTTCTTTTCAACATGCAACATACACTGACTTATCATGTAGTTTCACATGTTGCAGAACAACACAAATTCATGTATTTTAAAAGCATGACACAAGTATTTTTGAAGAGAACGTAACATTTTGGTCTGTCTGTAGGCTCAGTGCCTGCGCCTAAGTCTCAGGCCTCGTGGGTGTTGTGTCGTGGCCTCGGGAAGACGCTAGACGAGATGACGGTCACCATCCCTCATGACCTTTATGTGTTTGGAAGTCAAGAAAACTCTGTGTGTGATCGGGAGTGGGGGGAGTCACTGCGTGCCGTGTTGAAAGAACAGACAGAACTGGATTATAAAACGGTGAGGAAACAAAGATTTAATAGGTATCACATTATTTGATTACAGTGGTGTTATTTGTGCTTGTATTGAAGTCATGTGGTGGGTGTGAAGAAAAAGTGAAAGTGATTTGTTTGAGAGAGATGAGGCCAAACTGAAGATGAAGAAAGATTTTTTTGTACAGTGTGACTGCAGAGACGATGACCATAGGTGCCTCACTGTCTGTTGTTGTCACTGGTTATAGATCGCAGTGCAAACTCTGTGGAACATTAAAATTGCTGTGTTGGTGAAACCTGAACACGAGAACAGGATCAGCCACGTGGGAATGTCCAGTGTCAAGACGGGAATCGCCAACACGCTGGGTAAAAACATTACTCAGTATTAAGTCCTTGTTCTTCCTTTACATGCTTTACTTCCTCTTTATAACCTAGAGGAAAATGTGACCAGTGGAAAAAACGGCACAATCAAACGCTGACTCAGGGGCAACTAAAGGGGTTATTATGGATTTTATGTCTGCATCTTATGTGGTTCTTATTGTTTTTAGGTAATAAAGGAGCTGTGGGTGTGTCCTTTATGTTCAACGGCACATCTTTCGGCTTTGTGAACTGTCACTTGACATCAGGGAATGAGAAGATTGCCAGGTACGCACCACAGTCCTACACACACAACACTTATAGCTACTTTATTTCGGGGTCTTGTTTCTTCTATCACCTACACTGTGGTGGATATACTTTTATTGAGCGTCAGATAACATCACAAACACACACAACACACATTTACCTCTTCATATCTGTGACACATGTGACTTGATTGTTACAGGAGGAACCAGAACTACCTAGATATCTTACGCCTGCTGTCTCTAGGAGACAAGCAGCTGAGCTCCTTCGACATCTCGCTGCGCTTCACACACCTCTTCTGGCTAGGAGACCTCAACTACAGGCTGGATATGGACATACAGGTGAAGCAGAATGCACACATGCACAGGGTGATGAAGTGCAGCAGATTTGGATGACACTCATGTTTTGGTGCTGTCTGCTTTGTGTCTGTGTGCAGGAGATTTTAAACTACATTAACAGGAAGGAGTTTGATCCCCTGCTGAAGGTGGACCAGCTCAACCTGGAGAGGGAGAAGAACAAAGTCTTTCTACGCTTTGGTTAGTATGCCTGCGTTTTTAACAGACTTCTGTCTTAAAGCACTGCCAGTAGAGTGTCCATCCCATGTGAGCCATGTCCTTTCCTGTCACCCTCTAGCTTCACTGTGACAAAGGCAATAAAAGCCCCAAAATGTATCTCTTAAAAAAAGTTGTAAAATGCTATGCTTTCAAACAAGTAAATGTGTGTCTTCTTGCTTGCAGCGGAGGAAGAGATCTCATTCCCACCCACCTACCGTTATGAACGTGGCTCAAGGGACACATATGTGTGGCAGAAGCAGAAGGCCACGGGGGTATGTTTACTAACTCAAACAACATCACAGATAGACGTCCTCCCAGCCAGTTCTGGCAGCTGATAACTCTGCTGTGTCCTCCATTTTTTGTCTGTCTCAGATGAGGACAAATGTTCCATCGTGGTGTGACAGGATCTTGTGGAAGTCATACCCAGAAACACACATTGTCTGCAACTCCTATGGTGAGAACCTCAGCAGAAAATCATTCAACAAACATGTTTCATTTCAGTGTAACCGAGGTCCCTTTTTTATCAATTTAGTAACTGCGTATGGTGGTTAATTTCACCTAAACATCAAATACAATAGTACAATAGTATTTGCGCTTTTGTTTGTCAGGCTGTACAGATGATATCGTGACCAGTGATCATTCCCCTGTGTTTGCTACCTTCGAAGTCGGCGTGACCTCCCAGTTTGTCTCCAAGAAAGGTACAAGTGGATTAACGTAAATTCTTCCAAAAAAACCCCAAACGTATTTCATGTACTGTTTTTATTTCCTCTTCCTGTCAGTCACTCTTCCCTCTGGTCTAAATGTCTCTCTTTCTTCTGTTCTTGCTCTTTCATAGGCTGCGGTTAGGCGACATCATATCAGCTGATTTTTTAAAACAGAGCTGACTCTGTGCACATTTTAGAAACTTGATGATTTGTTTGTTTTCCAGCTCAGATTGGGACAGTTCTGTAATGTTCTCCTGTGATCTGGTCAATGACTCACAGCTAGTGTCAGGAGGGTTACTTTTAAAATGTATTTCACTACAGATTACTGAATAAGTGTCATTTGTAATGTATTCTATTAGATTACTCAAACTAAGAAATGTATTTTAAATACTTTGGATTACTTCTGGAATACTAATCATCTTGCTGAGTTCATTTGTCTGGGTCTTAAATTTCCATGCCCAAAACACACACATTGTCATGTAGCAGGTGCATTGCACACACACACTGTTTAAAAGGCTGTTACAGGGAAATGCGTGCCTCAGATGAATGTTACACTGTGTCCTAACAGCAAGTGAGCGACGCACCAGTCCACACTGAATCTGTTAAATATGCACATCTGTTTTGTCATGTAGACAAACCACATAGGCTGCCTGTCAGCTGTGCGCTCAACTGGACATGTAACCAGATTGTACTTTCTATCTCTCAACATTTGGTACTGGTACTTTCTGTCTCTCTTTGTTTGTACTTTTTAAACAGAAAATACATGTTTTATATTGTGATACGGGAATTACAATAAAATACAATACAGCCAGCAGCAAGTAGGTTGTTGTCAGTGATGGTCATTTACCAGAAACTTTTCTACTTCCTTCCAGCTTTAGGTTTTTGTAGTTGAATGAGGAGGTGTTGTGTAGATAATTCCTCATTTCGACTTTACAAATCAGCCGTTCCCCATCTATTGCAGAGCTTTCAAAGTGAGCAGCAGGAATAAATAGGAACAGGACATCAAAAGTTCAGCTCAAAACGGCAGCAATGTGTCGCTCATGGCCAGGTAGAACATTCCTATAGAAAACAATGCAATCAAACTGACGCTCGCTAATTCAGTTAGGACACAGTGTTAGACAAAATAAAACAAAAACAAATAAGGTAATCTCTTCGTGTAATGTATTCCAATTTAAACTGTAGCTGTAATGTAATCCAGTCACCCATATTTTGTATTTCAAACGCGTAACACCATTACTCGCCAACCCTGCTTACATGTGAACAGAGGCAGTAGGTTGAGCTGAACAAATTGGAAAACAAAACATCAACCTGTTACTCTGTTTTTACAAGATTTAGGGTTTACCTGCACTTAAAATTAATGTAAAGTAACTGAATACCAGTTATTAAGTGCACAATGTTTCATCTTTTTTGTCTCACTCTGTTTCTCTTCCAGTGAGCAAAACTTCACATTTACAAGTAAATTCTGTTTCAGTCCTGTGTATATGCTATTCTGTGATACCTACTCAAATCTTCCCTCCCTTCTTCCACCCTCCCCATCTCTCCTGGCCACCTGTATTTGTGTAGGTCTGCCAAAGTCCTCAGAGCAGGCCTACATTGAGTTCGAGAGCATTGAGGCCATAGTGAAGACGGCGAGCAGAACCAAGTTCTTCATTGAATTCTACTCCACTTGTCTGGAAGGTGAGAGGAACCTGCCTTCACTTTTGAAGCAGCTCATTCATGAAAATCCACCAGGTGTTATAGCACAGAGAGTTTCTGTAACACCAAGTGGATTTAACAAATATTATGTGTTTCTTTTTTTTGTATCTTCCTCCCTCCCTCCCTCCTAATCTCAGGCAGTCAGTATACCTTTAAGCTCGAATCCATTTTTGACCCGTGCTGCATCCCCACTTCCTGTCCTCCTTGTACTGTTGAATGAAATGTTATAGCAACATTTTCCTTGTCTCCTTCCCACCTCATTCCCTTTGTCCTCTCTCCCATCCACTCTGCCCTGCATTTGTCTCTCTGTCTCTCATCATTAGAGTTTAAGAAGAGTTACGAGAACGACAGTCAGAGCAGCGACAACGTCAACTTCCTGCGTGTGGGCTGGTCGAACAAGCAGCTAACAACGCTCAAACCTCTTCTGTCAGAGATCGAGTACCTGCAGGACCAACATCTGCTGCTAACAGTGAAGTCACTGGATGGATATGAGTCCTACGGTATAAAGAGAGCATTGTTTTGTAGTGTGGCTGTTTAATTCCGTCAAAGTTGACTTTTAGTCCAACAAACAAGCATGTGTGTGTTTTTCCTTGTCAGGAGAGTGTGTGTTGGCTCTGAAGTCTATGATTGGCAGCACAGCACAGCAGTTCCACACCTACCTGTCCCACCGTGGCGAGGAAACAGGAAATATCAGGGGGTCCATGAGGGTCAGAGTCCCCGCCGAAAGGATGGGAACCAGGGAGAGACTCTACGGTAATACTGTGTATATGCAACTGTGTGCTGATTGTGTGGTTTGCTGTGCAGACAGAAAGAAAAATTAGTAGGAGACTTAAACAGACACCAATTAAAAGGGATCAGTGTTTCTAACCTGGGGAAAGGGAAGATGTAAATGAAGCAGGAGAGACAAATGAAAGGACTTTTAAGCTTTTATATGCAGATGTGAATTGTCCAAATGATGCACTTTGATGTAGGACACAGTGTTTTTATTGTGTTTCAGAGTGGATCAGTGTGGACAAGGATGAGACAGGTGGACCAAAAGGGAAATCCACTTTGGTAACCAGAGTGGGACATGAATACGTCAAGTGAGTACTCTTTTAATTCTGCTCTGCATTTACTTTTCAACTAAAATGCAACACGCAAAAACATGACAGAGCAGGTAAAAACAATCTGTGGAATATTCTACACATTAAGTTTCAGTTAGGGATGACAAAAGTATTTTTAAAGCATGCATCTATGTGTTAAAATCTGTCTCATTTGTTATGTTATTCCTTTTCTTTCATCATCATCTTTCATCAATCTTTATACGGCAAAAATACCATTGTCATGTTGTATTTTAAAAAATAGTTATAGTATTGTAAAAGCTTTATTTCGGCAGCCATGTTCCCTGGTGAAATGTCTCTGAAAAATGCAGCACAAACATGCTGTCAGACAGAGAAATTGATATATTTGTAAGTTTCAGAGTCCAATGGAAACAGGAACCAGCATATATGTTTTAAAAATCTTTATCCATATTTTTATTTTGTAAAGATTTAACCGCAAAGTATCTGTACACTCGATTAAAGCTCCTAAAACTTGATTGGTCTGAAATTGTCATATTGGCCATTTGCCTGATGACGACCCAGTAAGGCTGACATGTTCAGTTTTGGGAGCTTTAATGCAGTGTGTAGATACTCTCCATATCTTACTTACTTACTCCTCTTCATCCCCTATGGGACATAAGGCTTCAGTGAGCTCTGTCCACTGCATTCGATCCTTGGCATGCAGCATGCTTCCAGCTCCAGTGTCACAGTTCTGCACCGGGTGTTTTTTTTTTTTTTGCTTGGTGGTGTCCATCTTAAGGCAACTCTCGTGATCCGGCCCCATTCCATTCTTAGCACATGGCCTAGTCATCTCAAACATCTGTGTGTGATTTCTTTGGCGATGTTCTGGTTACTTGTTTTCTTGTGCAGTTCAAGGTTGGAGATTTTGTTTGGCCAGAAGATCTTGCATATTTGTCTCTCCATATCTACTTTTATTGAATCTGATATCCTGCACCTTTTGCCAGGGATGTGGACACAGGCAAGTCTCTGAATCCTCTATTTTGTCCAATTTACTGACTTGTTATGATGTGCTCTCGGTGCAGGCCATCTGTGGTTCGTAAACAGCTTGGAGAGCTGGGAAAGGTCAGCGAGGAGGGAGAGAGGAGCGGCAAGGAGGAAAACGCTGCGAGGTACAGACACATTTATGTAACTTATACTCAACAGAGACTTTTCACACAACATAAAGTGGAACCATTAAACATAAAAGAGGTCAGCTGTCAACCACCTATTCTGTTTTTGTGTGTATTGTAAAGACCTAAACAGGACGCACCAGACGGTGATTCATCCATCTGCAAGAACAGCTACAATAATCCCGCCTACTACATCCTGGAGGGTGTTCCCAACCAGTCGGCAGCTGCGCTTTCACCTGAGCTTCTCCCATCTCCTACCTCTGCAAATCCCCCGGCAGCTAAAGCCCCTCCTCCATCAGCTGGAGCTCGAACCAAACCCCCTTTTGTGCCATCAGGGCCCTCTCACCCACGTAGACCCATGACAGGACACCCAGTCCGCGCTATTAGCGAGGAGGGCTCCTCAGAGGACGATGGAGGTGCCTGTGTAGCAGGGGCTCAGGGAGGTGGTGTCGCAACAACGGTTGGAAGCACACTGAATCGACCCCCTCCTGACTTCCCCCCTCCTCCTCTCCCCAAGGGAGCACTGGAGATGGTTGCAGAGGCCCCCTTCCCCAAACCTCGCCCCCTGTACCCAGACCTGACTGAGGTCAGGATCCCAGCAGCCAGCCCTGCTGCCCCGCTGGCCCTTGGAGAGGGTTTTAGACGAGGAGGAGTAGGTGGAGGAGGGGGAGGGGGAGGAGGAGGAGGAGGAGGAGGAGGACCAGGGGCATTGGATGACCAGTCGTGCTCTGTGCTCCAGATGGCAAAGACACTGAGTGAGAGTGAGTTTCCTGGGCAGCCTCCACGTGCTCCGTCTGCGCCGCCTCTTAGAGGGCAGCCGATGGGTTTGGGTTTGGAGGCCTGCCGCACCTTCCCACCCAGAAATGCCATCACAGAGAGTATTGCAGAGGACATGCCTGAGGAGGTGAGCAGTTTATTTATTTATTCATTTGTGGTTTACAGTTTTATTTATTGAAATTTTCAAGGCATACATGAATTAGTGGTTTAGTGTCTAAGTTTCAAAGCCCATTCTTGGACAAGTAAATATACTTAATTAAAAGTAAAAAATAAATGAATAAAATAAAAAATATAATTATTATTATTAATACAAGCTAGCGTATTGTATCTCTAACTGTGTAGTGATGTTGTTGACGTACGTTCTGCAGCAGCTGTGATGAGCTGCAGTGTTCCTAAAGCAGTTTTTAAGTTGATCCCGTGTTTCATTTCCCCTGTGCAGGCACTTTGGGGCAGCAGTAGCTCATCTTTGTCTGTCGGGGAGTCCTCAGTGGGGGAGTGGCTTCAGAGACTGGGACTGGAGAGATATGAGCAGGGACTTCTACACAACGGCTGGGACGACCTGGAGTTCCTCAGGTACATACACTCACACTCAGACATGTTGACATTCATGCAGTGGATAAAAATGAAAGCTGTTGCTGTAGACTGAAAATAATTAACAGTAAAATGTCTAATGTAAGAGCAGCAAATTGAGTCTGTGTGGAATTAAAAAAATAATCTCTATTGTCATTCTTCTGTGTAAATCGTCATTGTTGAATAATAATAATTGTTTTTGCAGTGACATCACCGAGGAGGACCTGGAGGAGGCAGGAGTGCTCGACCCCGCCCACAAGCGGATACTGCTGGAGAGCCTCAGGCAGCAGCAGCAGCAGCAACAGAAATAAACTGTTTGAAACTGGTCTACGACTGGTCCAAACTGGCCCGGCACCACACCGGGTCCCAAGAGGCCAAATCTCAGCTGAACTGAACTGAACCGAGCTGGAACGTGCCAATTGATGCCAGACTGTGCCTTCTGAGAGAAATTGCACTTCATTTGTACTTTCAAGAAAAAAAAAACACTTGTAGAACCACCATTGTTTTTCACATGTACTGTATGTGTGTTGTTGTTGTCGTAGAGGTGGCCTTATTTAATGAGAATCATTTCAGTCCTTTTAAGCGTCACTACATAACCCTCGGCTTGAAACCTAGTGAGAAGATGCAGGATGAGATAACATTATTTGTGGCCAGACAGAATTGGAGATACGACTCACGTGAAGAGCAGCTGATGCCTTCACCTCTGACCTGCAGCTTCAAGCGAGTGGTGAAGCTTGTTTTCCTTTCTTTGCCCTGAGAAACCTTAACTGAGGCGAGATAGAGTTTGAGACTCCTCAGATACGGGGAATGCAGACTGTTGAGTTTAAAGCTAACTGAGAAGAGGGCTTTTTTGTGGGAAACCAGAGCCTGAAAAGCAATTCAGACACTTTTAACAACAATGTGTACTTCTCTGAGTCTCACGTTTTCCCCCATTAAAGGTCACATGTGGGGAAACAATTTGGGAATTGTTAGAGAGCACTCAAGGGTAATTTCAGCCCACAGCTCGGGCAGAGGAACGCCCTTGCTTCTGTGATGGAGGCGGAGAGGAAGTGGTGAGACAGGAGAGGAGCTAGCCCTGACTCAAGTCAGGCCAAAGTGAGATCAACTCGCATTTCTCAAATTTTGTACTTTCGTGATGATGTTTCGGCCACTGTTTTTTTTAAAATGGTGGCGTTTATTGTCTCAGAGTCTCTGCATGTATTTATGGTTTTATGTTGTTTTTTTTGTTGTTTTTTTAATGATAAAGGGAATATGGAGCAAACCAACCAAACCGGTCCCAGTGGAGCTAAAAGTGCATATTTCACCGTGGTACAACATTTAATCACCACAGCACCCCTGATGTCTGATTTGTTCACACTCAACACTGAGATTTTAGATTTTTTTTCTGACACTTGCAGATTGTGACAAGTTGATTACATTATTAGAAATTGAGAATGTTTTTTTCCCAGAAATCTGGAAGTAATTTGAAGATATACCACACAGGATTCTCCTTGAAAACAATGTGTAGACTCATATAGAAGTAATCCCTCACAATTATCAGAAGTGTGTGGCGGTGTGTTTATCTGCCTGTGTTTTCTTATTTTCTGTGCCCAAGATGTTTATAGTCATTTACCCCTTAGTGGTCAGGTGAGGTCAGGGCTTTATGAATGTAGTGACCAGGTGCCAGACTGTAAGCAGTAGGCATCAAAGAAACACAGCGCGGTAAAAACACACATATAGCGAGGCAAAACACCAAATGAGAGTGCATCTGGGGTCAGCTTTTACTTTCATTTCTGCTGACCAGCATTTTTACAGTCCTGCGTAGTATACCTTTAAACATTGACAAGTGACAAATGCATCATACGGATTCTTTGCACAATCTGTGTTTGGTTCATTGGTCGAGAAAATCTACTAGATTAAGGCAGTAAAATCAGCGAACATGTGGTAATAAATGCTGTACCAAAGTGAAATGTCACCCTGAAGGTTTTACCCAGAACACATTTCTCATACTCACACTTAAATTGTCTGAGAGGAAATTTAATTTCAATTAAGAGAAGAAGGCAAATCTTATTTTAGCATCTTATGACCCAGGTTTGATGGGCTTTATGTCACATCACTCATTTCATTTTGTAGTAGCCAAATAGATTAACGAATGATTATCCCACTGGAGATTTACTAAGCCATCATATTGTCATTGTCTCGGAGAAACCATTTGTCACCAAAACATTTTTTTCTGTAATAGAGATTTTTCTTACGTTGATTTTATTTGGTTCTTGTGTTAAATAACAAGAGACACAGTCTAGTTTTTGGATTACACATGGGAGGAGATGTCACCTCTAATGATACATTCAACACAGAAAAGTCAGGTTCCAGCAGGACATATGGTTTGGGTGATGTTGTTGTTCCCTGATGTAATCAGCAGGTGGTGCTGCTACTCCATTAACCTCATCAGTAGATGCTGATAGTGTAAACTTTGGGGAAATAAGACACAACCAAGTCATGTCCAGTGAAAGGAATTGTTTTTTTATATGTTGTTCTTGAGCGGATAGAAGTCATAGAGTTGACTCACCTGTTAGTGTTAGACTGCCTTTGTATGTTCTTAATTTAAATCCTGCCTCCTCTTCTGCCAGCGAGACTAGAAGCCAAGCCAATAAGCCAGTTTATAGTTGTTTTAAGAGATGATGTGTCCTTTAAAGTAAAACTCTAAACTCAATGTGTCGTTGCATAGTCGGGACTCAATATGCGATTGTAGCAGTTTCATTGTTTGTGTAATTTTCATCGTGACCCCAAAACATCCGTGTGTTATGTTGCTCACGTTCAACCTTAGATTCAGCACTTGCCTGTGTTATGTGTTGTACAATTTGTCTAATTTTTTTAACAGCCAAACAATTGCAGAGAATGTGGATCTGCCGTTCAGACGTTTCAAATCTGATGTCTTTTTAAGCATTTTTTTGGCCTCTCAGTGTTCTCACCTGTGTGTGTGAGTGTGTGTGTGTGTGTGTGTGTGTGTGTGTGTGTTTGTATTTTTGTGCATGAGTGGAAAAATCATGCCATTTCTCTGACACACTCCATTTTATCTTGTTCCTTAATGTAGTCGCCTCTTTTTGGTTATGTTAAGTTAATGTAAGTTCGCTCATGTATTTTTTTTTTTTTCCAATTAAAATCTAATATCTTTCCTTATTTTCTACATTTGCTCATTTTCTCCCTTTTTTTGTCGTCTGCAGGGACAGCTGAGAGGATGAGGCAGTTATGGTCCGTGAGCTGTAGCCGAGAAAGGGAAAGAGTGTACGGTAAAATGAAAAGAAGTTTTTATTAGAGCATGATTTCAGGAGCTCGTAACTTTTAGTGTTCATGAAAACAGCTTTAGTTTCTGAGGTCTGCACATTACACACAACACTCGTCACACAAGAAACCAGATCACTGAAGGCGTCACGTAGTGCTTCCATAATGTAGATTTATTAGAATATTCAGAGTAGTGCTATAACTTCTCATTCACTAGAGCTTCTGTCTTTTCATAGTTTTCATGGACGTGTTGGTCTGTGAGACAGATGCTCCGCGATGAAATAAATCTGTAAAGCAACGTGAGAGAAAAGAAACAAAGGGCTACCTAATATTTATATTACTAATTACGGAATTTACAGTCACAAAATCTCATGGAGCAGTTCAAATAAATGTGTGGGTTTCCTCACCGACATAATAAAGAATATTAATAAATACATGTTTTTTTTTTCATCCCTTTTCGAGTAGATTTCCAGAGTAAACCCTCTTCAAAAAGTCAGCTCTGAAATCAGTCTTGTTTCGGTGTTTTTGCTACAAAATGAAATAGAGGTGATACACAAGCAACTTTGCAAGGTCAGAGAAAGTACAAACTGCTGCTTCTTTTGCCTTTTTTGCAAAAAAAAAAAGATGGAGGTCAACAGGAACAAAATCAGAGTATTGATGGACATACAGTTGAAAACTCCAGTAACTGCCTGCATCTCTCTCTATATTGCCAGCTTGCGTTGCATTTCTGAGAAAGATCGTCCCATATTTGTCAGCTGTGTGAGAGTTTATGAAGAAACTGATGAAAGAGTCAGAGTGGAGGGTGAGTTGTAAGTCCGATAGAGTTCGTACCATCAGACTGAAGCACACAAACTCATTTGGCTCCTATCAGTCCAGCAGAAGAATCACCAAAAAGTGAGAAACCAGTTGTGGTACCAACAGTACAAGTCAGTTATACTTAGATTGACATATTTGTGGGTTATTCTCTGCTCTGCGTACATCTTCTCACCTCCCTCCACCCAAAGACCAGGGCAGGGAAGTTCTCCATCTGTGTTTCCTTGCTGACTTTTAACAAAGTGCCCACTGTTTGGTAGAGAAAGGCATGATGGGGCAGAGAGAGTGAAGGCTGGGGGGGGGGGGGCGGGGGGGGCGAGGGCTCACATTGAGGATGAGCGCAGGGGAGTCAGGACTGGATACAGTAAAGNGGGGGGGGGGGGGGGAAGGGGGGGGGGGGGGGGGGGGGGGGCGAGGGCTCACATTGAGGATGAGCGCAGGGGAGTCAGGACTGGATACAGTAAAGAAGGAGGAAGAAGGGATGAACTTGGGGAGGTGTCTGGTCTGGACCCGGAGGCTCTAATTGGATTTTGGGGTGCCCTGCTCTGCTCGGCAAAGAGACTTAGGGGGGGGGACCCTGTTCTGTGTGTCAGGGGAGCTTAGAGGAAGTTGTGCTTGAGGGTAAAAGTTTGTTTTGTTTCCCCAGCAGAGACTGGAGCGTGATGTTTAGCTTTCTGCTTTAAACTCGTACCTGACCGCCATGCTCATCAGAGTGCTGTGGCTCTGATGCAATGCAGCGAGTGTGGGAATGTGAGTTTAAGTTAGCAAGAAAAGACAAAGGCTGGGTATGAATGTGTGTCTGATATGTTTATCAGTCCAAGCAGATCTGATTTGGTTAAAATCCTTTTGACAGTGACGTTTAAGGGTCTGTACATGCAGAGTGTTGCATCATGAAATTGAGTTTTATCTGAGGGAGAGTGATTTTGGGGTGAAAGTGATTCATCGCTGGAAGAAAACTGACCATGTCCAGAGTTTTGCAGGTGCAGTTGCATAATAATTTGGGGTGAGACATGGTGATCAGACCTTTGACTTTACTATCTGAGCTTTGAATCAGGTTGAGAGGATAGTTTTTTGGAGAGTAACAGAGGGCCTCTGACTGCACCGGTGAATTCAGTGTTATAATGGGTAAGTCCTGACTCTCTCAACAAAAGCTAGAAAGTCCTCACTGCTCCAGTCGACAGTTTGTTTCTCATTTCCTCTTCCTCTGTGCTTCAGAACAGGTTCGTCTTGATGGCGGGGTTGGGTTTTCTGTGGAAGGAGGACAGGACTCCGGCAAAGGGCCCGGTCATACTGTCCGCCGGCTGCCAGGCCTTCAGAATCTCCTGAGTCTGGGCAGCGGGCTGGGCCACGGCCGGGTTGGACGGCCCCAGGCTGGACCAGCTGGGCGGCTTCAGCCCTTGGAGGACCGGAGAGCTGGAGGTGTTAACATAGCCGTTGTTGGCAGGAGCCGGGCTGGGGCTCAGGCTGGCAGGGCTGCCCAGGTTTCCGTTGGCAGAGCCGGGCAGAGAGGCCGTGCTGTCAGGTGTGGGGCTGCAGGTGGATTCTTTGGACTCGTCATCATCGGATGAAGATCTCAGCTCTCCGCCCTTCTTCCCTCCAGAGCTGCTGCTGGAGCTGCTGCCTGTGGTACCACCAGAGCTGTTGGCTTTGGCGTTGGCTGCACGCTCCTGCTTACGAAACTTGGCACGCCTGTTCTGAAACCAAACCTGGTAAACACACACACAAAGGTAAAATTAATATTTTAGATAGATAGATAGATAGATAGATAGATAGATAGATAGATAGATAGATAACTTTTTCTTCAGGTAAAAGAGGAAAAGCCTGTTCCTCTCACCTGTACCCGCGCCTCGGTCAGGTCTATCTTCAGCGCCAGCTCCTCTCGGGTGTAGATGTCTGGGTAGTGCGTCTCGGCGAAGACCCGCTCCAGCTCCTTCAGCTGGGAGCTGGTGAAGGTGGTCCTGATGCGCCGCTGCTTCCTCTTCTCGTTCAGGCCGGAGGGGTCCGAGAAAAACTTGTAAGGGACTGAAAGGGAAAAATGATGTCCTTTTAGTGGTCGGGAAGCAACATTTAAAATGGTCTGATTGGCGCTTTAAAACAACAGGCCATTGATTACCGCTGAAAACATGTAGAGGCTGTGCGTAAATGACGCAGACGCGTCTGAACGCTTAGGATTTTTTTTTACCAATAGAACTGTTAAAAGGCGGCATTAGGAAATATTTCATAAACAGATGTTTTTGATGTTTTCGATCACTAACCGACTGTATTAACACAATAGGCTGGTTATTGTTTTGTGAAAAGTGGATTTATGTATTGATAAACTGATTGCATCGCGCTCAGTGCCAATAAGATCATATAATAGGCTGGAGGCCCATAACAGGCCGATTTATAACAAATGCTGAAAAGGCAGTATCGCCTTTATAAGGCTGGTTTATTCATTCTTTTTACATTTTTTATTCTATTTAGTCCGTTATGTTTTTGTTCTATAATATTGGCTCAAAGTTTTTGTTAAAATATGATCAAGCCTCAAATTAATTACAGGCTTAAAACTAATTAGGCTGTTTATTCAATTTAGAAAATGTTTTACAATTAGGCCTATAGCCTACATTTTAATGCAGGAAGTACACTTTAATCAGTATAACCACAATGTTAGTTTGCAACTAAAAATGGATTTTGGTTATTTTGGAGTGAGGTCACGGCTAATATAGAAATGTCACAATACACAAAAAAAAAAATGAAAAAATTAAAATAAAGAAATAAAAAATACAAAAATGTCATTGCTTTAAATAAAAGAAAAACAAAATGAATAGTGAGTTTAAAATTATAAAAGTAATTTAAAATTAAGAATTGGCCAGAATTATATCTGCATATGAATAAATTATACGCCCAGTTTGTCTGTCAGGTGGGCCTATGGCCAACACGTGTGTGTGTGTGTGTGTGTGTGTGTGTGTGTGTGTGTGTGTGTGTGTGTGTGGGTGTGTGATCCGTCAAGACTGATTTCGATTTTTTTAGAAAATGTATTATTATTATTTTATTTTATTTTTTATTATTATTATATTGTGATGTGTGTGTACATATATATATGTATATATATATATATTGACATGTATATAGAAAGGCTGTTGTCCAAGTGAGTAAGGAAATACAATGTCAAAAAATTAAATAATAACATCAAAATGTAAATTATTACACTGATGATTTTAAATCAGAAATGAAGTCTAATACGATTAAATCCATGTAAACCCATTTAGGATTTAAGCTGTAGATGGTTAGGTCATCAATAACGAAAACTAGAACTGACTATTAGATATTGCCTTTTTTCTTTTTTATGTAATGTCGATGGAAACTGTCGCAGTTTGAGCCACATGGAGACAAAAATGCATGACTTTATAACATTTTCTTTCCTCGCATTTTAAATGGAATTATTATCATAATGAACAGCATCCCATAACTTTTCTTTACATCCCTGCAGACCGTCAGAGGAATAAATGAGAGGCTCCTGTACCTGAGGAGTAAGGTGTGGGCTGGTGCTCCCGCAGGGCTCCCAGGGTGCAGCTGGCCGTGCTGAGCGGGGTGCAGCCCGGGTTGGAGAAGGGTCCGCTCCGGATCGGGTTGTACTGGAAGGAGCTGGCCTGGCTGCACGAGCTGAAGTCCGCGTAGGCCGACGCTTCCATGGCCGCCATGCAGGAGTCATAGGAGTTCAGGTAGGAGTAATCCATCTTATACATGGAGATCAGCCGGTGCAAACACCGGGCTGCGAACCAAAAAAAACGACGAAGTGATATCAGAGCAGAGGAGCTCGGGTGGGTCTGCAGCCGCCTTTTATTTCAGGAGATGGAGTGAATACTGTTCAGACCAGTCACAGTTGGTGTGTCTCTCCAGTATCTCCACGGACTGTTGGTTCGTCTCTCCAAAAACTTCCTGTCAGCTTTGTGGTAAACTCGCTGTCACGCGGCTGTTTTTCACGTTTCTTGGTAAATAATCCAGATGTTTTTCTCTCACAGCTCTTTATTCTCCTTCTGCTTGACTTTCTCCTGCTCCCTGGTTTCTCCTCCCTTCAGTTTTCCTCCCTGGACTGCACTTCGCTCTGCTCTCGCGCTCCGTTTGACAGCGCGCTGCGGCTCGCGCGGTGTTTATAATAAACTTGGCAGAGCGCAAGACAATAGCGAGGCGGTGGTCTAGTTTCCATGACAATGCCACCAGTGAGTGAGCGTGGACACTGACGCCCCCCTCCCTCTCCCTCCCTCCCACCGCTCACTGCACCGCCCACGCGCTCCACAGCACCGCGAGCTCGCAGGTGTCAGCAGAGTTAAACAGTCAGTCTAAAAAACCAACGGCTTCTTCATTTAAAACACTTATAAAGTCGGTGTTTCCTTTATCGGACGGTGCTAATTCTGGTGAGTCTAGTCTTTCTTGGCCCAAATATGACCAAAATAAAGTGTCATTTTCTTTAAGCTAACCTATTTCCTTTAGATAAATATATAAACTGCGTCTTTTGTGACTTTAATCAGCTCTTAAACTCTCCAGGTAGAAATAAAATCCTTTCAACCAAGACAGGCACTTCAATGCTTATTGTCCCTCTGAAATTATCATATTTCCCCTCTTTTTCCACGATAGTGAAGAAATGCGTGTGCTATAATTCAAAACAAGAAAGTAGCCCGGCCTATCAGCCTCTAAAAGTGCCCTTAAACCACGTCTGGTTTGCAAAGTATATTCATTTGTGGAATTTTATTCCTTTTATCCTATATTTGCATTCAGACGGAAGATTGAGAGTGATTAAGAATTTGAGGGTTTGAACGCCAGACTATGAATGCAGTGTCTATAGGCCTGAAGAGATGAACGCCAGACTATGAATGCAGTGTCTATAGGCCTGAAGAGATGAAGAAAAATAATAATAATAATAATAATAATATAAAGGAGCAATCGCCCGGGTTGCAATTGAAATTTGAAAATTGTCCGATGATGGACGCACCTAAAAAAACACACACACACACATATAGACATCCTTTCTGCTCTGAGAGAGTCTAATGTCTGATTATTTTTGGGATATTACAGCCTATGCGATTACTTTATGCCAAAACACTTGGTAATAATAAATATATAAACATGTGACTGAAATACAGTTTATGAGCAGCTGAAGCCTGAGCCCCCAAATGTTGCCTCGCAGCCGGTCAATATTGTTTCACTGCCCCTCAAACGGCTCGTGGAAACAAGTGCAGCTCAGCCACAGAAGTCTTTATGTGGGGGAAAACGTCCAGATGTGACGGTGATTGGTGAGATTAAAAGCTTTGATTTGATTCCGATCACTTTTACGGAGATGTCACCAGAGTGAGCGTCACTTTGATGTATAGGACTAGAGAGGGAATTGGCTGCGGAGACAACTGAGCAACCACGACAGGCTAACCATAAACGCATTGACGCTTCATAAATTGGTTTAAGTTTATTGTTCGGTGTCATACAATGTGATAAGTCATATCCCACACGGCCCCCATCGCACACACACACACACACACACACACACACACACCACAGACACACACACAGAGGGCTTGAAACCGGCAGCAAGGCGCGCGCTCCATCCTTGTTTCCAAATCTGGTGCTATTTAGAAACACGACGGCTGCATTTCAGTCTCTGTTCACGAAATTAACAGGCTTTTTATTAGTGGATAAATGTCACCAAATAATATAACCCACAAACCAAAATTACATTTTACGTGCGTGCGAGAAATTAATTAAGTTTGTCCTGCGTGCGCGCGCGCCCAAAGTGCGCGCTCTTATCTGGCTTGACCAGAGGCTGCATGATGATGATGCTCCTTAATGACATTAACCCGGCAAACACGGGCGCGCGCATGCGTGCCATTTGCTGCGCTGTACTCACTTAAACTACAAATAAGTATAAATAATAAGATTTGTTTAAAGCGTTTATTGTGTGGTTGGTGAGAGCTGGTGGATGTTTGGGGCGGGGCGGCACGCGGTGCTCCTGTTGATACAGTTGTTCGTCTTGCGCTGATGTTGGCTCGCAGTTCTGGTGGAACATCTCTCATGTCTGTGGCTGCGTCAGAGTCTGAGGCTCAGTAAGGCCAGACACAAGAGCTGAATACTCAGTCTCATTCTTCCTGGTAATTCAGTCTGAAAGCAAAGCTATATCCCACTGAACAGAAGTAAATGCAACATGTAAGATGTGTGCGTAATTGCGCACAACATGACATGTTCTCCAAATGGTTCAAGGCAATTTGCAGTCTGAGTTAGACTCCAGCTTTAGGTTACATGTCCTATTCTTAACTGCTTATTCTGGTCTGGTGTTTAGTCACAGCGTTTCCAATAATAAAAAATAATTTATGCAAAATATTTACCCAGATTTTATGCTCCGTTTATGCCTCATCTGCAAAAAATGTGATTTTGTGCACCTGCCTTCCCTGAGATAAGCACTCAACCAGCTTCCTTTACTGGGATATTATTATGAAGCCTAGAAATTACATGTCTGCGGGTGTTATATATGAAAGTCTTACTGTTTTAGGTCAAGAAAAATATGCTTTATATGATACATGGCATAAAATAGGTACTTAACTCCCTCTTAGTTGTGTTATTTATTCAGTCATGTATTAGTGCCCTGTCTCTACACAAAAAGTTCCCCTTCCCCCAACACATGCACTCATAAGAATACACACTGCAACACTGATATATCCTCAAAAATACTAGTGAGTTCAGTGTGATTCTTACTCTTTAAGCCATTTAAAATACATCTTATGAGCCTTGTGATTTTTTTCAGTCAGCTCCCAGGCCACACCGTCTGTTGTGTGTCCTCGTCCCGTCTGGTGGGTTCAGAGGTGAGTTTACCGAGAAACTTAAACTGTTTCAAAGTTAAACTCTCCAGGGCCGTTTCTGCCTCCTCCCCAGAAAAAAAGAGCATCCAGGAGCGACCCTAGCTCTCCCGCTTTTAAGCATTTAAACTTTAATCCCTTCAAAGAGGGGAGCGGTCTCTTCCAGGCCACTAATCCGCCCTTAGTGCTCCAGCGCAGGGGGAGACTTCTCCTCCGCGGAGGCTTTAACTTTGGACTTTTACATTCATGGGGCGATTTGACGGAAACAGTAACGGGGATCTTTGGCATTCATGACGTCTGAGTCAACAGAGGGGGGACACAATGGTCCCCTAGAGGCTCCTGAGGGCCCCTGAGAGAGGAACCCCGAGACTATAGGGATTATAGGCCTATGGAGGACTAGGGGGGGAATTTTATGGACGCACTTAACATAGGCTGTTTCTAATCAGGGTTATGATTGAGTTAACATTAAAGGATCAATCCTCATTTTTGAGGTTAATTAGCCAGTATTAAAACTTTAGGTTGTAATGACAGGAGACAAAAATAATGTAACGAATTGAGCGATTAAGACAATTAAGCACAAGTTCTTATGCGGAAATCATGAAGGAAATCATAAAGGCATATCACAAAACAATTAAAAATAGTGCGTTATTATAATAAAAATCAGATTTCTCTTTGTTTTGTCGTTATATGTGTCTTTAGAAATAAATTTAGGCTCTCTGTTCTCTTTATGATCCTGATGCATTATGAATAACTATACCTATTAACCAGGGTGTAAAGCCTGACCTTAACATCTTTTTTCTGAGGAAATACCTGATTTTTCTTCGCTTTGTTCTCATAATTAATTATTCTAGGGCTGCACTCGGTTTTATATTCACATCCCATTAATTGTCCTGTCTGTCCTATCTTATTTCAGCCACGAAAGGGTTCACGATCTGTAGAGAAATTAAATTCCCAGCATTTGTTGCCTCTCTGCTCTCATCTTTCCTGCCACTGTAATTGTTTGTGATGGTCTTCCACCGACTGGAGATCAGAGGGGCTGCATGCAGATTTGCGAGCAGTGGAATAACTTGTGTGCGTCAGGGTGGTGATGGTGGTGGTGATGGTGGTGGTGTGGGCAGAGAGACTGGTCCCTATGATGGATGCCTGGATGGTCTTCATGGAGAGATGGAGAGGTGTATTGATAGAGACAGGGGATAAGGGATGAGTGAAAGATGGGACAGCGGCGACACCGGTTTAAAGAAAAGCCACGCGGGAGGCCCCAGCCCGGTTTCTGTCCCGTGACAGGCGGTGGTGGTCTGAAAACCAAGTGAAGCTGTCAGTCAAAGGGAGAGGCTGCCAGCTCCATCCATCATGAGAGCTCAAAGAAGAACATGTCCCGTGTGTCGAAAGCCTTTTTTTGCTGCTTCAGAATGAGGCAGCTATTGATCCTCAGGTCCGGGTAGTCTCTCTCCTGTTTGTCGAGCTCTGCAAAACGTGTCGTTAAATCCACATATTACTATTATTCTTATATCTTATTAAGAGTTAATTGAAGCCAGTGCCACTGATATTGTAAAATCAAACAAAGTTTTATCATACTAATTTCACATTGCATGGTGCGAGCATACAGCTGATGGTTGCTGTGCAGCTGCTGCAATAAAATGCAACCAGGTGGGACCAAAAGAGAGAAAAAAGAAACAGACAGAGGCCTAAGTTGAGTAGTGTTTTGGCGAGACTGTATCCTCTGTTACGGATTAACCCTCCATGGCTGCTTGATTCCCTCTGAAATGAAATTTTAGTTAATGTGATAATTATTTATAAACTGTTAAAATAGCTGCAGCAATTGTAACACCCACATCTCTGCGCTTTAAAATGCTTTTAATTGGTTGTAATATCTTATTTTACTTATGAATTAAAATCCATTTTTAATTTAGATAATGCTATTCATTATTTTGATGATATTAACTTCATATATTAATTATCAAAAGTGAGTTATAAATCAAAAGGTGAAATTGATCGAACATTAAAATTATTGTTTCATGCGCACCTCTATGTATTTTCTCCTTTTTGGAATTTGCTGTTGTGCATATTGAATTATTAGACCTATATAGCCAATCACGATGATAGGATGTGGACAGCATGTCTGTTTTCGTTGCACTGTATCAAGTTATAAATGAGTCCCTTAAAGCTGATTTAATTGTCACCTGTGCGTAATTTGCTTGTGCGCAAAACACACAAAATGGCTGATTGAATTCCTTTGCTTGCTCTCAGCATGTGTCCATAATTTACCTTAGATGTAATTTTTAATCTCCTGTCAATAGTTTATATCACTGAGAGTGAATTGATATTTGTAAAGACTGATTATCCTTAAAATTTAATCATTAGGGCCCGTGTTTTTTTTTTTTCCATTTGCTGCAACTTCATCCTCCACCGGGCCAGTGCGCTCCACACAGCCGGGCAGCTGGCTCTCCACCTGCAGTGTCACTAAAATGTGTCGTGTCATCGCCCCTCTTAAGATCCTCTTCCCTCGGAGGTGAATTTGATTGCGCATAAAATAAAATCAGAAATCACAGATCCTGCCGTTAACATCGGCCCTGCGTCTTTACAGCAGCAGAGGCTGGCGGCGCATTTGATTTGCCCGGTGATGGATGAGAGCCGGTGCAGGAGAGGGGGTGGATGGAGGAGGGAGGAGGGGGGTGTGTGGGCCAGGGGCCGGGGGGTCCCGTCGGTGCGCCTGTCCCCGCATTTCAATCCTCAATTACCGGAATGTACCGTGACGCTTCGGCTCGAGACGACGGCGCGCATCTAACCGGGTTAGAGACAGAAGCAACAGCATCCAGTGTAAGAGTTACATTCAACTCCTCACTCAGGTGGTGTTGATGCACATGATCAAAATCAGCGTGGGGCTGTAGCCTGCTCCACAGGAGGGGAGTAAAACACTCATACAAAGATAGTTTTATATTTTCTTTAATACCTTCATTTATTTGTTTTTCAATCTTGGCCATATTGTGCCTTGTATCTGGGCCAAAGTGCATCACCTCAGAGAAGCTGTTAAGGGCTTTGTATTGCATAATAATACAGCCTGGTGAGGCTGCACACAGGCAAACATCCCCAAAATCAAACATAAAGAAGAAAACCTTCGGATGAAATGGCTCTCTTGTGAAATCTTGTCATATTGCACCAGTTTTTCATGATCTGAATATCATCTTTGGAGCCTATAAAAGCGCCTTTAAAGAAACCACTGCGCTCACTGAAGAGCAGTAAATCTGCTGCGCACTCTGAGTTTGGCTCAACATAAGGTCAGTCAGAAATCCACAAACTATTTTCAAATTCGCAAACCTTAAGTGTGCAGCACAAAGGCTCGTCAGTTGTTCTGTCAGTTGCCACAAAACGTGCCCATTAATTTTATCCATCAAATTAGCCTCGCGCTAATTTAAGTCCGCTCTAACATCAGTTCAACATGCATTCATCAGCCGGAATATGACGCAGAGCAGCTGCGGTTATTCACATGCTGCGTACATCTCTCTACTGCGGCACCAGACCTGTATTATCCTAATGGATAACGGCATGTTACTTAAAAAAGAAGCTTTTTAGGATAAAAACCAGGTCCCGGGAGACCACAGTACACACACACACACGCACACCACAGCTGGAGCGGCGAGGGATGGCCGCGCGCAGGAGAGCTTCTCCAAACACGCTAATTAGATCTCGAGCTCTGGCCCCGCGCTCTGAAAGCAGCCCAGCGGCGGGGCGCGCGGAGCTGTGGAAAGTTAATTGAATTAAATTCCCTCTAAACTAATTAGGCTGCAATCTGCCACGCGAGCTGTCCCTGAGCAAGGTTCGAATTAGGCGGAATGGATTCTTTCCTTTTCTTTAAAAGAAAGGAGGGCAGACTGGTGTGTTTTTGGTGGGGTCCTTTATTTGTCTTTTATGCTAATTCTCCCAGGGGACTGTCACGTGATTGCCTTGCGGTAACCGGACGGCATCCGGTGCGTGCAACCCCCGTCAACCGGTCCATCTCCCGAACCACAACAAAGCTTCCATATAACTCCAGGCGTTAACACCAGAGCCAAGTGTCTCATTTGAGCAAACGCGTAAAACCAAAATGAAAGCCTGATGCAGGCTGTGATAACTGTGCTTCTCCACAGCTGCATGAATGAGGAGCATCTCTAAAGCTGAGAGGACTGAGGTAATGGAGGTGAAATCGATCGCTTTCCTGGGGGAGCACAATGAGAAACGGGAGGGGGGGAGGGATGAGAGGAGTGCGGAGGGACACGGATGAAAATCCCCCGTTAAGAGCAGGGACAGATATGATAATGGGAGAGCCTCTAGTAGTCGTTCATCATTCACCACCTCCACCTGGCTGCTGCACCTCTCTGAGCTGCTGCTGCTGTCTGGGCTGCACAGCAACTGCACTGAAATCAAACACACCCAAACTTCTTTACCCATCTTTTTATTTACAGAATGTAGATTAGTGTTTATGAGCAGTAGAGGACATGGGCCAGATCTCTCACATTACTCTGCATTGTCCATTTGTGCATGTAACACATTCAGATACACAAACTGGGAACCCTATCACAACAGTTAGACACAGTACCATCTTAATGTGTGTACAAAGAGCAGTTTGACTCTGCAAAATTATCCAGATTTCTCAATAAACCCTCCTTTTCTTCATTAATATATGAAGCAAATTTCTTTATTTTCACCATAATGAAAGTCCTCTGATACTTAAAAGATTTCACTTTAGGAACTATATGCATTTACTAGCTGACAGTGTAGAGATGAGGGAATTACATACAACAGAGGATCCAGTCTGGACAAAGAACTGGGGACGTTGTGGTCCATGGTAAGCACCTTGAACCCAGAGGATGCCCCAGATGTTTTCAGTAATTTGGTTAATTACAGTTTAGAGAATCTGCACCACTAAAGGATAATATCAGCTAAGGCCATGCATTATTACTTAATCTTCATGGGCTGACTATGAGACAACAGGATCCCTGGGCACAGATATGCAAAAGGCCCCACCACCTCTCCTGCACAGGGACAAGCAACACATTCTCACTCTGACCTCGTCACATACTGATGTTTGGTCATGGACTTTCCACGTCCAGATACGATGTGAAAGGTACCCCGTGTGTTGGTTGTTGATGTTCTGGGACACCATGTCAAGTTCTGCCTGTTACATGCATTGTCTTCTTTCAAAATACACTTCTGTTTTCACAGGAACTTCACCATTTACACACTGTCTCTTTCAAAATAAAAGCGCTACGTCAGTACAACAACGCAAATTGATGTTTTTCTACAGCAACAAACGCACCTGGTTAGGTTTAGGACAAAAGAGCAGGGTTTGGCTTTATAATCTTATGGGATGCGAACACCACTCTCCCAGGTGAAAGTTGATGTTTGTTGGACCCATCCACCACCCCTCACTGCTGAGCATCGTTAAAATATAATGGTGCCCAGCCACGTGATGTTAAAGGACAGCTTTTCGGTCAGTGTCTGACGCTGCAAGTCACTGCCCAAGCGCCAGATTTTGACGACTTTGCCGTGAGACCGGGCTCAAGACACACAGACACTGTGGTGGTTTTGCCTCTTTTTGTTGTTTTGCATCTCTTTGTAGTCGTAATCTTTGTGTGGTTTTGTGTCTCTGTGGTCAATTTGTGTCTCTTCGCAGTTCTTATGTTTCATTTTTTTTAGCTTTTTTTGTGTCTCTTCCTGGTCAGCACATGATAATTTGAGTGCCATTTTGCAGGTGTAGACCAAGAAGGCCCCTGATACTTTGGGCCCCTGATCCTGTGCCCAGTAGGCCTGTCAATGTTAATCTTGTGGCCCTGTGTTGCAGAGGCAACTGCTACTGCTTGGGTCCTTGTCTTTACAAGTTAAGAAAGTCATGGTAACAAATACTGAAGTCTTTTGTTTTATTATTGTACTAATGAAATGTTTTTAATTTCTCCCATCTTTCTGTTCCTCTATTTCCATCCTCCTCCCATCTTTTACCTTTACCCTCTCACTCACTTCTCTGTTTTGCTCCTCTCCTGCACCTTGAACTCTCCTTTTCTATCAGCAATAGAAGGTGGAGGAGAGCCACCGGGGCAGAGAGGGACAGAGACAGACAGACAGATGGACAGCAGAGCATAAGGGAAGGACCGAGAGGAAAAGGTGGAGGAGAGAGAGAAGCTGAGCATGAGACGGAGGGAGGATGGGTGAGCAAAATGCAGCGAGATAGAGTGAGAGGGAGGTTAGGACGATGGAGGGCCAGGTTTCTGTTTCTCCATAATCTAATCAGAGAAATGGCAGCAGTCAGAAATAGCCTGACGGACAGACTAAGAGCCTCTTCTCTCTCCCCTCCTCCTCTTATTCTTGTCTTCCTCCTCAGGGAGGGTAAATGGATACACACACGTGCACGCACACACACACACTCACATATACACCAGCTCGACTTCCTAAAGCCATAAAGTGTAGATGTGTTTGAGGGTTATAAGAGATTGGGAAAAAAGCCTTGAGGTATCATAGCAAAACCTGATCTACTGTCCAGATGCAGCCACTTTAAGAGTCCCAAGTTTGAAAACATCTGCTGCTCCTTCGATCAGCTTCACAACATGTAGATAACATTTTTAAAGCAAAGGGCAATTTAACAATGCAAACTATAATTGATACAACCACAGAGTGAGCTTAGGTTCATGAGTAGTTGGCAGACAAATTAAAAAAATGATACTTTCCTCTCTTCAGTTCCAAGGAATAACAACAAAATGGTCAGACCACTTTTTGAGGCTGTAACAAATTCAATAGTGGACATTAAGAATGCACAAAATATATGAGGAATGTTCATAAAGTGGATCATGGTAAAAGTCACCGTCCTCTATTGATTTCCATTATTAAAACTACACCAATCATATAGGAGTTGGAGGAAAATCAGGGCTGCAACTGAGTATTATTTTCATTATTGATTCAGCTGTTATCTTTTTGATTAATCGTTTAGATACTAAAATGTCAGAAAATATTGAAATGTGCCCACTGCAAGTTCCCAAAGCTCAAACAACATCTTCAAAAAGCATTTTCTGTCAGATCAACCAACAGTCAAAAACACAAAGATAAATCAGAGTTCACACATTTTTACCAATTAATATTCAAAACTTTTTCCATAATATTCCCATCATATTTTACCCCATTTTTGTGACTTAACTTAGGTAGTTTAAAACAGGTAGGCAGATCACTGGATGCAGCAATTGATTGGTTGCACGTCGCTTGAAGTTGTTCCACAGCTAGCAATGCTTGCCTTGCTGGTAGAAGCGGTAATGTTATCTGGCCAGGCTATGGCACACGTAAAATATGTGCAGACACTTGCAGTCTGTTTAGCAGCCTTTTGGTTGTCTAGATGCTTTTTCCCTTTAGCATGGCTGACCAGAGTCGTTCCCCCCATGTTGCCACGTGAAAGGCTTTGGTGCAGAGCCTACACCCCATGCAGTGAGGATCTGCCCCTGTCTTTGGCCACGTGTATTTGTCATTCAAAAGCCATACAGTATTAAACATGCTCTTTTTGGTCATTTGCAGATAAGCATACTGCTTGGAAACTGCTTGAAAAGAAGATGGGATACACCTGGTCACAGATAGAAAAGAAAGCCAGCGATCGGGTACTCTGGAGGTCCCTTGTCGACGGCCTATACCCCAAAAGTGGTGTAAGGCATAAGTAAGTAAGTAAGTAAACTGCTAGCACTTTCTAACTTTACTTGCATGTTTGATGTCCCCACCATCAACTAGCTTCATACACCAATGTGTATCACGTGATACTAGTGATGTCTCAACAGTTGTGCAATGCAGCACTAGATTTTACATCAGCAATATAGGGAACATACAGTAATTTGTATAACCTTAGACATATTTTAAATAGCCCAAACAATATATATTCAAAATGTTTCCAAAACATTCTATTAAATTCAAACTATTTCCAGGCCTGGAAAACATTTTTTGTTAACTCCATAACTTTCCAGGACTTTCATGACCGTGGGAACCCTGGGTAATGAATTTACAATAATAAAAAACAGTGTAAAGAAGCTGGAGCCAGAAAGTGTTTTGCTTTTTTGCTTGAAAAATGAATCGATGGCAGGTAAAGATTCAAATAACAGAGGAAGATTTGTATTAAATATGTGAGACACAATGTACATCCACAGACTCACCAGTATGGAAGGAATTCTCCTCTTAGAATTTACTTTTTCACAACACCCAAAATAAAAAGCAGGCAGCTTGGTACACAGCAACGATGTTGGAGGCTGTGCGGGAGCACGGAAGCCGACCACACACATATTTTTCGGAGCTGTACAAATATCAGATCATACTGGGAAAATATTAATGTGGCTGTTAAAAATATTTAGAGATACAAAATCCCAAATACCTGCCTTGTGATGTATCTCAGGAGCATTAGTTAGCAGTTGTGATTAGCAAGTTTTACTTGCAGCAAGTAAGAAAGCTGGCTCAAAGTGAACCCCCCCAAAACAGAAACTCTGGCTGGAAAATGTCCAAGACGTTTTAGTGATGGAAAAGCTGACGTGTTTCGAGAATTTAAAATATTACATTTAAAAAGAACTGGAAAAAATGGAACATTTATATGAGACATGACACCAACTAAAAATGCCTAACTTGAAGACACTTATTTGGTTTGTACTGTTGATGTAACTGTGAAAACACAATGAAAATATGTTAAAAAAAGAAAGAAAAATGAATCAATAATTAGAATTTTCTACAATTCATATTCTGGCGATTAATGGGCTGTCGAATCATTTCAGCCCTAGAGAAAATGATTGCTTTGTTGTACTGTAAAACAACAGGGAATGACAGCCGTGACTCTGTAGATGTGTGTGTGTGTGTGTGTGTGTGATGGGGGGTCCAGGCGGAGCACAGTCAGAGTGAATGTGTCTTTTTCCTGCATGCTAATTCCTCCCTATAGGGAAGGCATTCCTGCAGGGTGTGTGTGATGTCTTTTACATTTCTGTGGCATTTACCGCGCTGCATTCCCTCCCAGCGTCCGACACAGACCCCCACACAGAGCAGAATTCCAAGGAAATTCCCCTGTCATGTTGTTTCACAAGGTGGACATGTGTTATTGTTGCAGAATTCCCACCCAGGCACTGGTCACTCACACACATACACACACACACATCCATCCATCCATCCATCAGGAGTGTCAGTGCGACACAAACAGAACAAAAAACAGAGGAATTCCCTTTTTGTTGTGATGACTTTATTTACTCGGTGGAGGTTGGGATACAAGAATGAAAAATGTCGCTGGCTTACATTTGGTGCCTTGTCAACATGCTGTTCAAACATTTATGAAACAACACTTTGAATATTATTTCTTCACGACTCTAAATTCCTCTTAATGTCAGATAGATTTTTTAAGCTAGACACACACTGTACAGCACCAGAGCCTCTGTCGTGACAGGCGAGACGTCTTTACATCAACATGCATCAACAGAAACAATTCACAAGGCAGTTATATTACCCATCATTCAAATGGGCTGCTATACATTTCTGCTTGGTGTTTCGCCACTAACACATTCTTTACTAAAATGAAATTAATAAGCAGGTTGTGTTGACTAACATTTATCAGTGGAGCTCTGCTGGTGAGGAGTTTTACATAAATGTGCATTAAAGTGAACACGATCTGAGGCAACGTCAAACTATCTTTGGTCATTAATACCTTCCTTTCCTTCACGGCAAACTGACAAACTTAAAGTGGCTGTTATTGATCTCACTTTGGCAAAACATCCGTCATTCTTAAATCAAATTACTTGGTGTTTAAGAGATTTAAGTTTTGCTCCTCGTTAATGTTTTCCATTTGACATCTTGTCTCTTCAAAATCATGTCGGCTTCATCGGCCTCCAAACTGCCAGATATACTGCCATTAACTTAGCTTATATATATCCTTAAAGGAAGCTGTAGAGCATATCTATGATTCAGAGTCTGGGCCAGGATTGTCTGCACTTGGTTCTCAACATGTAGGTGGCTGAGCTAGCACCTAGCAGCTAACGGTGCTAACAATGGCCACAGTGCTGACAGAGCTAACATGTTAACATAGGGGTGGGTGCTACGCTTCCAGGATAACGCCGTCCCACCACGTGCCAGGACAGTGTTATCAGCGGTAACTGTCATATGAGCACAGTGCAGAGCGGTAATTAGCTAGCCTGTGGGATACACAAACAGGGACTCGCAAACAGACAACACACAAAGAGAGCGTGACTTCATTCTCTGCTCGGGATGCCATTACCCCATGTTCCCTTATGTTGTATAGAGCACATTTAATAAATATTAAATAATTTGGCTGTTTTCAGTGTTCCACATGATAAAGCAGACATTAATTTTAACTACGTCACAGCTACATTTATTAACAGTAGGCTACTACAGACGTAAAGCTGCTAAGCTTTTGTTTCAGCTAATAAGATGGTTTCAATCCACTGATGAGATGTCTGATGTTTGATGTTCATGATGCTGCACGCTGAAGCCTCTATGCTACGTTTACAACCTGCGACACATTCACTCACCCTGCGCTTAGATTTTATATCTAATGAGACCGTGTGCACAGCTCTTGATATCAGTCCCTGCTGATATGAGATTCTGTTGTAACATAAACTTTAACGTTCAAGTAGGCTGACTTTACTTTTTACAGCACACACTGTTGGCCGATACACTGTCATGTAATTTGGCATGTAATTACTGCATATGTGTACTGAAACAGAGAGGCAGTGATGTGTTTATCAGAGGTACTTTTATTGGTTAAATCCATCAAGAACCATCCATCCGCCTGACACTATGATGATGATGATGATGATGATGATGATATTATGTGTGTGGAAAGTGTACATGTGTGCATATATATATATATTTATCTGTATATATCCTCTGCGTTTCTGCATTGTGTTAGTGTTCAGGGCTGAGCGGTGGACGGATGTCCAGCGTTCTTGAAGAGCTGTCCTCTCCTACCACCTCAAGGCGCAGACTGGGCGTGCTCCGCTCCTCCCGGTCCTCCGACTGGACAGACAGACGCAGGGTGCAGCCTTTGGGCAGCAGCTCCTGCTCGTACGCTGCTGCTAACTGGTTGACAACCCGACGCTCAACCTGAGGGATCAGGGACGAGGTTAGTGGTGCGGCAGAGTTTAGAATATTGTATTTAAAGCAGTATAGTGCTGTTCTTGAGCTTTGCTGATTGGTCCCTAAAACAACATGATGCTGATATATTTTAACTACTGAAAACCAGCCACTGCTCTCTGCTGATAGGAGGCTCTTCCCTGATCAAATATGTGTGATAGATATATCTGTATCTCATATCTACTGACTGAAAGAGTATTTTGCAACTGACACATGAACGTTAACAATGTCAGACTTTACTATGGATTTATCTGCTTATTTTCATGGATGAGTGAAACAAATGCCACTCTCTGACCTAGGAGAGCAGTGTTTGAGACCAACAAAGAGTGATACCTGTTACAGTGTTTTTTAGCGACACGCCGCTACCTTTCTGGCCATGTTTGTGTCACTTAAAGCTGGGTGTTTTTTTGGTGAGGGGCAATCAGGCTGAACAAGGGAAGGTAAGGGGGTTTGCCTTTTAAATACTCCCTAGAAGAGAACTTGAGAGCAACATCCGCAGTCTTTTCCTAACCATAACCGAGTAGTTTTGTTGCCTAAAGCTAACCGCCAACCCCTTCTGTCTCAATGTACAACGCAGAGGAATGCCAGCTTGTGTAATTTTAGTAACACCCGAGGCTTCTGCCCAAGCGGCAAAACCTGACGAGTACAGATGAGATCACGATAGACAAAAACAGAAATTTTATCTTGCGGAATATGGAGGCTGCTGGTCTCCTGCTGCCTTGATCAGTTAATGTGTTTCTGTTATTGTGTGACTTTGGTTGAATCCAAACTAACATTTTAAAACACCAAAGTCACATGATAACACAAACTAGAGGCAGCGGTAGACCAGCAACTCCCGTGTTCTGCAGGGTAAAATTACTTTTTTGTCAAAGGAGTCTGGTGGCTTTGAAGGGAGTAATACAACAGCTTCAGTTTCCTGTCGTATAGAGCTGTGTGACGGCATGTTAAAGCAGTGAAAATATTCAAAATATCGCGTACAATTAAATGGATACTGAGTTTTTTTAGATGGGGCTTTTTTTTTTAGGCAGCTAAAGTAAATTTTGCTGCTGACCCCTCCACAGCTGTATATTGCTTTGCTTCTGTGTCGGTACTCCTGCGTATTTCTCCAAACTGGGAGTGGGCCAACTGACACCTAAGTGGCCTAAGTACCTCATACATACCTCATACCCTACTCCAAAAACTCCACACTATCCGTTCAAATTTTGGCCAACAGTCCTATCAGTTAAACATTTTACTCAACAAAGTCATTGTTGAGATCTTGAGATGTTCTGCTACACACATCTTTACATGTCTTCACACACATGATCAGACAGGTTTTACACCAAACCACACTTAAGGCATATTATCTTAACCACTTAATTGTGAAAATGAACATTAATGTTAAATTAATTACCCTACTATATGTCTGTAAATGTCCCTCTCTGCTTGCCCTACCGGTCTGCTGCAAAGCTCATCTAGCAGAGCTGCTGTGTCCCCAGATCTCAGTCATGAAACAAGTGAGTTAAATGTTAAGTGTGTTTTACAGCCCCTGCGTACCTCATGTTTGATGGAGCGTGCTCCGTAATGCATGTTATACCCGCCCGCTAACAGCTCCAGAACCGGGCGCTCCCACTGAAGAGTGATGTCATGGCGCTGCTTAGCCTAATGACAGGGAGAGAGGGGGTGGAAGAGAGAAAGAAGAGGTTATTATCATAAGAGGTTATTATCATAAACAGTCAAATCAAAAAGAAAGCATGGTGGATGGTGGAGACAGAGACAAATGCTCGGGCAGAGAGGAGATACTGTCAAGCAGCATGTCTGCCAGGGCTAATCAACAGGCCCTTAATGCATTTTAATCAAACACCAGTCAATAGTAGCGATCAGAGCTGCTCATTTAGCTCCTGATGTTAACACTCCATTCAATAACTACCATGCCATGTTGTACTCCAGAGATATAAACACTAATATTACAACATTACAAATGCAGTATTAAAGCCAATAATGATAGCACTAAACATTTAATTTATTTAATATAAGTGAGTGACAAACAAATGGCTCATGAGGATTCTGTAGTAATGAGATTTCTGCTGTGAGCAGCGCTGCCACACACAGACAGAGGCGAGTTATTACGAGACATGAGCACTCAAAACATTAAAGAAAAATAGATGCGCAAGAAAACACACACAGCAACGTTCAAAAGACAAATGCACAGTGAGAGTTGTGAGTCAGGTTCCTATCAGTTGCCTGCAGGGCCCATGTTGGCTGTCAGGACACCAGCTGTAATATTAATAATTAAATATTGATGAAGGCTCCACATGTTAAACACTGTAATCACATTATAGTGAGTAGTAGTGGCACATAATATTGATCTGCGTGTGCTTCTGCACAGCTCAGCGGCTGCAGGATGAAGAGGGTAGGGCCTTCCAGCCCGACTGGAGGACACCCATGTGTCTGGGCCGCAACCAAGATTATTTTCATTTTTGATTAATCTGCTTATTTTCTTGATTAATTAATTAGTTGTTTGGTCTATAAAATGTCAGAAAATGGTGAAAGATGTTGGTCAGTGTTTTCCAAAGCCTGAGATAATGTCCTCAAACGTCTTATTTTGTCCTTAACCCAAAGATATTCAGTTTACTGTCACAGGGAAGGAAAGAAATCAGACAATATTCACATGTAAGAAGCTGGAATCTTTTTTTCTTAAAAGAATTACTCAAACTGATTTACCCATTGTCAAAATAGTTGACGATTAATTTAACAGTTGAGAGTTTATCAATCAATCAATCAGTTGTTGCAGCTCTGCTCTCAGATACACTTGGAGAGGATTTGTTGAACCTTCCCAGTAGTTTGAAAAGTACTAGTAGTTTGTACAGTCCCACGATATTCTCATATTTACAAACTGCAGACAGCTGATTTTATTTTTTTATAAAAGCATATAGAGGATCTTAGGAGCTGTGAGACCTATCTGAAAATATAATGTGAACACTGTGATGTGCTTTGCTTGTGCGCACTGTTACACACCTTCTTGGCCCAGAAGTTGAGCTCTTTGCTGACCAGCTGCAGCAGCTCTGAGTGACAGAACGGCAGGAAGTACACAATTTCATTGATACGACCCAGAAACTCGTCCCTCCGAAAATGAGCCTGGGGAGGAACCAAAGAATTAGCAATGACAACTGAAGCATCTCAGCTTTAACTACAACATTAAACTGCTGTAGTGAAGCAAATAGTTAAATAATTACAGACAAAGTAGTTTGTCTGTAATTACACCAAAAAAATGTGGGTTACCTTCAGGATCGGTCGAATCACAGATTCTTTAAACTGTCGGGAGATTGTGATGTCATCACTCTTCTGTACATCCTCTGAGGAAAAACACATCAACATTGATTTCACTTTTAATATTATTCACCTGGCTCTACGGTATAGCACCAGATAACTACACTTTATGTAGATGTCTTCCCAGTATCTAAAATGTTGATCTAAGTTATTTAGCAAAACACTGATAAGACCTGACAAAAAATTTGGATGATCTGATATTAAAAAAAAAAAAAAAAAGATTTGACCATGCTTGACATCATTTCATCATGCTGATTTTAAACTACAGTAATGGATGAAAATGGAAAATAATGTCAGACTGAGTTTAAATGGGTTCCCAAAGTGGGAACTAATAAAATCACAATGTCCAATTCATTTTGCAGCAGCAGCAAATACAAGTCAGTGCGATGTCTGCTGTGCATCATCGTGTTAGTGTGTTTCCCTCACCGAGGTTGTCGGCCAGCTTTCTGCGGCTGACCACCTCAGCTTCCTGCCGAAGCTGGAGTGCATGCTGGGCGATTTCGTCACTTGCAACGTTGGATGTCATGATGAAGATGGCGTCTTTACATTCGATGGTTTTCCCCTTGCCGTCTGTGAGGCGACCCTGAGACAGGAACAGCAGCACCCATTAATGTTCCGTTTGCAAATGTTTTATCAACACGGCATGGATGTAATTTCACAAAGGTGTAATAATACTGCTCATCTGTGTGTGTTTGTATACACACTTCATCAAAGAGCTGCAACATGATAGTCAGAACATCAGGGTGGGCCTTGTCGACTTCATCAAACAGGACGACAGCGTTGGGACACGCCTTTAACAGCTTGGTCAGCTGACCCCCTTCCTCATGTCCCACATATCCCGGCGGAGAGCCAATGAACTTTGCCACCTGACAGAGGGTGCACAAAATAAGTTCTAACAATATAACATAAAAAGTCTTTTGCAAGGATCTGTTGCTGCAAACTATGCAGAAATCCACAAAAAAGTCAACACTGGATAAAAAATACTGAACATGGTTTCTGAACGTTGTAAAATAATGCAACTCTGATTCACAGATTAAACATATTCATCAACAAAGTTTCACAAAGAAGGGCAAAAACAACATTAATTTTGGTTTATGGGTCCATTGTGAGTACATGAACAGAATTAATCCAGCGTGTCAGTGGCGTGCAAATGAATGGACGTCCGTTAGAGCAACACATTTGACACAGTATGTGTGATATAGTCATTAGAAACACTTTTTGGCTACTTCCTGGTAAAAAAGTGTCTTACCTCGTGTTTTTCCTGGAACTCGGACATGTCCATACGAATGAAACCCTGCAATCACACGATTGGTTAACTTCCCCAAGAGGCACAACATGCTGCTGTGTGTCTTCGTGTTGAACTTGTGCTACTAATAGTTACCATGGAAACCAACACAAATTGAATTCTCTGTCATTTCTTCCGAGGCGAGAAGAGCCCCTAAATTAAATGTCTGTTTTATATCTATGAGAGGACCTGTTTTCCACCTATTGACTGGATGCTGAAACACTGGTGTAAATGTGTGTGTGTGTGTGTGTGTGTGTGTGTGTGTGTGATGCCTCGTAACATACCTTCTTGATGTCCTTGTGCATGTAGCGAGCCACCTGTTTGGCCAACTCGGTCTTTCCTGTGAGACCCGCCATCAACCGGTCGGGCAAAACAGAGACATCATTTAATCATTCAGCTTAAAACAGGAACAGCTCCTTCTTCCATTTAATTATTTTGCTTTTGATATAAAAAAGAATGCCTGCTTTTTTGGAATACATCAGTATGCAGAGATTTCAGGAAAACAAGCTTACTCATTTCAGACAGAAAAACGATCTCTCTCCCTCTGTAAGTGCTGGCCTAAATCCCAGCGCCTCCCTCTACAGAGCTTTCAATCATCTCCTGCTCTCCAGAAGCACACATTATGTTTGTCGCTAAAATATTCTGCATATAATATGCTCATATATGATATTGATGTCTTGTGTTTGGTATGCGTATGATGATTGTGTGTGTGGTGTGTGTGAGAGGCTGTGTGTCTTGTTGCTGTGTTTAATATTGATGTCTCATGGCCACTGTTTGTCGCTGAAGGCAACAGAGAATATGAACACCAGCGCTCCTTCATCTATCTCTGTGGCCTGTCATCTCACCATCTCCCTCTTTTTTAGCCATCTATCTGGCCCTTAATATCCCTCTGTCTCCCTCTTTCCTTCACTCTAACACACACATGCACTCCCACTTCTTCATCTCACTGCTGTTTGAGATCATTTAGGCTTTTCTCTGAACTGGAGATGTCAAGTTTTGTCCTTTAATATTGAATATCTGCTGATATCGACTTGATCCAAAACTTAGATTTACCTACACAATGCAGCTACTTAGCCCAAAGCAGTCTCCACTTTTGATACTTTGGACACCTCAAGAAAAATACAGCCTTCCTTTAACAGTTTCCTATAATGTTATAGCGGTGGCATGGTGGGGCAGTGGTTAGCACAGTCGCCTTACAGAAAGAGGGTTCTGGGTTCAAACCCACTACCCGGCTGGGGCCCCTCTACGTGGTGTTTGCATGTACTCCTTGTGTCGACATGGGGTTTCTTTGGGTACTCCAGCTTCCTCCCACAGCCCAAAGACATGCAGGTTAGGTAACTGGTGACTCTAAATTGCTGGTAGATGTGAATGTGAACGTGAATGTCTGTTTTTATGTGTCAGCCTTGTAAAAGTCTGGCGAGCTGTCCAGGGTGTACCCATCCTTTTGCCCAATGTCAGCTGGGTTATGCTCCAGACCCTCCTCCACGACCCTTTACAGGATAAGCAGTTACTGATAATGAATGAATGAATTATTTTTGTGTTGCATTTTTGCCTTTATTCGGACAGTAAGTGTGACAGACAGATGTATGGACGGAGGGCTGTCGGTGGGGATCTGTTATAGCAGTAAGGTCCTGACAGAATTCAGTCGCTCTCAGTTAACCCCCAATGGGCATCTTTAATTGAAACCACTGTAGTGTTGTTCTGAGATTTGCTCACTCTCAGCGCTGTGTGTCACAAAGAGGTTCCTCCAGTGTTGTAAAGTGCAATCAGCTGTTTTTGACAGCTGGCGCACCCAGAGCTCAATCGGATACATTAAACTATGGATTAGAAATGGATGGGGCTTTATCAGGGCCTGAGCACTGGAATGGAAATGGAATGGAAAGAATTATTATTCTCTCACATTAATTGCATTATGTTGTAAAGCTATCATTTGTCTGTAAAATATTTGTAGGTTGTGTACTACATGTACCTTAGTCCCAGCTCTGCTTAGTTAATACCAGATTCTAGCTTGGTTCAAGAACATTATCATCTCAACACAGATTTTGTCTAAGATTCGAGATAGGGCTGGGCAATATGGAGAAAATCAAATATCACAATATTTTTAACCAAATGACTCATTGTCGATATTGCGACAAATATATAGGGTTGTTGCTTTCACAAAATATTTGCACAATGCGATTTTTGATAAACTAGGAAAATTCAACACTTAGGTTCTGACCATATTCAAAATCTAAGACAATATTTAGTCGCACACAGGGCTGGGCTGATGCATTGACGTCGACTACGTAAATAGATGTTTTTTGTTTGAACCGACGCGTGGCGGCGTGCAGCAGCAATGCTGTGCTATTGTGCTAGGGCCTATTCAAGTACTGGAATTTGTTATTTATGTGACAACACCTGAATGCAACACAGCTTCAGCTTCACACCGCTCCATTGACTGCGTGCACAGTGCCGTGCTGCGGGTTCGGGCTGGACTCGGTTATAATTGTCTCACCCGGGTGAGGAAAATGCAGCCCGAACAGCGCTCTAGTGTGCTCACCCGTGTCTCTGTGTGTGTGTGCGTGCGCAGATGTTTGTGTGTGTTTGTGCGCGCATCGGGGCCGAACTCCGCCGTGCACGTTACAGAGAGCCGAGGAGAATTGTAAACATGCGACCATGTAGAGACAGAAATGACATAAGATAAATAACATATGGCTGTTTAGTTTGTTTAATAAAAGGACAAGGTATAGACCTGTTCTATGGGAATGGTAACCTTAAATGACTTCTGTTCTGATCTGGCGCTATATAGAAAATAAAATTACATAAAATGAACTTGACCTTCAAGGGGGGGCTGGGGGTACCGTTGGAGGGTAAACAATGATGTTTTAATAAATGTCGCTAGAAAAATAATCGTTTGGGACAGCCCTAGTCACACATCACAATATTAATATAACATAGATGTTTTTCGCAGCCCTAATTCTAGATCGTCTGTAGTTCACCTGGTTGGAAATTGATTGATGATTATCTTTATTATCCCACTAGGAAAACTGATTGAGAAACAAGCGAGCCAATCAGAGCCTTTGTGTACGGGACTACATCTGGTGACACTGCCAAGCTGTTCCTGAGTCAGAGAGGTCGTGACATCTAACTTGTATAAAGTGGCTGTTGTTAAAAACTGCTCATGAAAATGGCATATAACCACAGAATACATTTACCAAGTTAATGATGTCATTCTTTTCCAGTCCCAAACTGCCTGTTCACTGTGATAACACAAATAACTTAAATGAGCCATACACGACTTTCAGAGGTATAGCTGCTATGTAAAGTTATAGTGAAGTAATGACGTCCTGAGGAGAGATTTAAGTCACGCTACCTCTGTGTTTGCTTTGTTTCGATCTTCTCTATTTGTTGTTGTGGTAGACAGTTCAGCTACGCATGCATGTTCGTGACCAGCCAATCGGCACTGTGCTCATACGGTAGTTACAACTGATAACACCATCCCGACCCACAGCAGCAGGACGGTATGGTTGAGGAAGCATAACGCCCACCCTCTTGTTCCCGACTAGGTTACCACTGTTAGCTCTGTTAGCACTGGTCTTGCCGTTAGCACCGTTAGCTCCTAGCCGTTGGGAACGGGACTAACATTATCTTACAGTTTAGTTTACTAAGCCAGCTAACTTGCCAACAATAACTTTAGCCTGCCGACTTGTTACTGTGCTGGCTGTATGAGTAGTACACTAGCTTTAGCAAGGAGGAACAGTCTTTGAAAAAATTATTGTCTCAATTTTTGTCTTTATTTGCTCAAATACATCCCTTCTTTTTATGTTTGAATTTAAATCTTTATAGAAATCAAGATATTGGTAGTTAATTAGTTAATTCAATAATCAGATGTGAGAAACAGTAAAAAATTCTGATTTAAATTCTTCTTTTAGTCTGTTTCTTTTGAAATCAGTCAACTGGCCAGAAGAAAATACACTCCACATGCATTCAACAAACTTCAGAAACTCAAGTGTCATGTTTAATTTGGCAGCTACTTTCAAGAAACTGAGGAGTTTTTTGTCATTACTTCTTGAGATCAAACAAGAGACAAGAAGTGTTTGGTGTGAAAGATGAGAGAGTGACTTACCGATTCCTGATGAGCCGAGGAAGAGGAATACAAGAGGATGCTCTTCATCGTACCAGCCGTTCTCCTTCCTCCTGATGGCTAGAGAGTGCAGGGACAGACAGAGGGAGAAAGAAAAGGAGACAATTATTTCACTCATTTGCATTTGTTGACTTTGCTTTTGCACCAAGTATTCTGAGTTTCACCCGACTGAACCGAGTTGACCCGAGGGCGACGGGTATCCCAGAAACTATGATAAAAGAGCGAGAGAGCAGGGATGAGAAAAGGGTCAAGACATTTGGTGGAGAGAAAAAAAAAAAAGAGACAGAAGAGAGAAAACAGAGCAAGAGAGCAAGATGAGAGACCTCCAGAAAGCTACCCACGCTGCCTCTCTTCCCCCCTCAGTCAGTGGGGCCATTAGCCAGCAGTAATTGTGTTAGCCTCCCTGGCGCGGCCATGGCGAAATCAGTTTAGCATGGATCGCAGCCTCACACACACACACACAGACACACACGCTTGCTTAAAGAGGAGTGCCTACCCAACCCTGCCATCACCCCAGCAACCACACTCACACACATACACAAAGACAAGATGATGAGGTGGATGGGAGGGGAGTAAAGAGTGTATTTGGCCCATGGTTTCAGCCACTCGACGAAGAAGCAGACACTAGCACAAACTCATCCAAATCTGAGGCTGTTGAGAGGCCGGGGGCCAAAACCTGAGCCACAGATGAGCAGGATTCTGCCAACAGGATCAAAGCAAGGAGGTGGCACATTGGCTTTTGGTTGCCTTGAGCAAAAAAAGCCCTGGGTTTGAATAAACTGGCAGGCTGGGGCCTTAATATGTCCTCGCTGTGTGTCGGTGGCTTTCTTCCCACAGTCCAAACACACATTTTGGATTAATTTGAAACTTAGGTACGACTGTAAATATCTGTCTCTGTGGTAGCCTTGAGATAGACTGGCAATCTGTTCAGTGTCACAGTGTGCCCCACCTTTAGGAGCTGAGAGGCTCCAGCCCCAAAATCGTTGACCAGGTATATGACATGGGTGAATGTATCCTGATTGGGTCATTTTGTAAATCTCCTAAAGCTGACACAAAAATAATCCCAGTTCCTTTTTGAGAGCCGTGCATCCACCTCAAGACCTCTTGGGCCCATTTACAATTCGTATTAACATGATTCTTGGTTGATCGGAACACAATGGGACAGATTTATGCCTCTCTGTTCACACCTGGTATTAGAATGCATCTCCACACGAGACCTGAGTGACCACCTGTAATCAGATCTCACTTCCCCACTCTATATGGAAATAAACACGGAGATCAATTCTGTTTGCAAAGCCCAAATGTGTTGTTTTTAACTGGCAGGAGGCAGTGATACACTTTCTGTGCAAGTCTGCCAGAAATTAAAAGATGAAGAAGAAGGGGAAGTTGTTTGCAGACCTTGACGCATGGGCAAAATCAGGAGAAGTCAGACAGGGTCTATTCCTTGGTGCAGGCAAACCAAATTGCCCAAGATGTTTGATGCACTCATAATATATCTGGTGCACCTACTCTGCCTATGCAGAGGATGTCAGCTAAGTAGGCGGTCCTACAATATGGCCCAGGACACATTAACGAACACACTGCTGAAAGAATGTGGCCATATGCAGCCATGATCATCTCCTAATGTGGTCTGAGTGATCAGATCTCACTGTCCCTGAAGCATCCACTTGCCATCAGATCGACAAAGGCGTATGTTAATACCAGGTGTGACAGGGCCTCAGTACAACTGATGCTGGCAGACCGGCTGTTGCAGAGCTGGAATCAAAATCATGATAATTTCTTTTACATGGTGTGATTGTTGTTATACAGTGCAGAGGGGATTCAACAGGATCCTGTGTAACAACAAATTTAGCTTCATTTCATTTTCAGGTAACACATGCCAGATATTACATCTCACCTTGTTGCTTGAGGTGCATCAGAGTCAGTATATTAAGGTTTAAGTTTAACATAAACCTGTATCCTATGTTTTTTCTTTTTCTCAGCAGCAGTCACAGAGTGGATCATTTCAGTTAAAGTGCGTGGTCAGGTCAACTCTGATTGTTCTGAGTTGATCGATGGATTAGAGGTGGGTGAAAGCAAACTTTTACACCCAGTGCTGGACTGCGGGGTGTGTGGTTTCCATGGGAACGCAGCTGGTTTCATTTAAAGTAGGTTGGAAAAGAAACAGACAACACTAAAATGGGAGCGCTGGTCTAAAAAAATACAGCACTCTATTTCTATATCAATTAATTTGACTGCGCCTGGTGCTCTGCTGCTCCATTTGTGCCAAGAATATGCTATGCGCTCAGAGAGTACGGTGCTCTGAATAACAGAACAATATTAGCGTTTCAAATGCTCCAACTGGTGATAATGTGTCAAGCTGCCACAAATAAATTAATGCATGGGAACCCTGGAAAGCACCAATAATCAACCCTACAGTCTTGTCGCAAAAGCTTTATGGAGGTATTGGGTCAAAAATATTGTGATATTTGATTTTCTCCATATCACCCGGCAGTAATTAATATAAGTCTGCAATTTCTAATTACAAATTTCAGTGCTTACCATTTTAATGCTGCCATCTCAGGCCAACTTTTCTTAGCCTATTAGAGACACAAAACATGCGACCTTGCACACTAGGCCTTTCCTTGGGTTGGGTCTGACTTTACATCTGAATTGTAAATTTAAGCAGTTAAAACATAGGTTCCACATCATGAATCTCTGTCTGTTTGAATCTGACAAGTGAGAGGACAACATTGATTAAAGTCCTAACTCATAAACACTGGTGAATGTTTGGCAAGCTGGTTAATTTACGCCACATCTGTTCTCATTTTATGACCAGTTTTTATACACCTACCACGTGCCTTCTCAACTTCCCACAACCTTTACAACATCTGGTGAACCGTCTATAACGACACAAGTTCTCAGCATAAATGTCTGCAGTTAGCGACACAGTTGGAGATAACAAGCTTAAATAATGCATCTTAGAGGTGTCAATGTCTTGGCAAGTTATCGAGTGCAGCCAGAAGATGATAAGTGGCAGGAGATGGCTGTGGCCAAGTTGCTAAAGAGAAGGAACCACAACTTCTATTCAACTTCCTGCAACAGTCAACAACAGTCCAACAACAGCTACAGATGAGACCATGAGACCTTTCCCGCTCACATATTGTAATCTAAGAGGCTCCGTGTGTGATGCAGTGAAGCTAAAATACTTCACGACAGACACCAGGCCTGAGTGTTAAACTCACTACTAATAGCTGATAATCATAAAGAACAGATGCTTGGCAGGAGCAGAGGAGGAGAGGTAGAGAGATGACATGGTAGAGAAGGAAGCAGCAGCAGCAGCAGGAGGAGGAGGAGGAGTGAAGATAAGGAGAGGAAAGAGGAGTAAGGATGTAGAAGGAGATAAAGAGAGGAAAGAGAGAGGAGTGATGGAGATAAGGAGACAGAGAAACAAACGAGTGTGTCAGAGATGGACACAGAGATGAATAGTGACAAGAGGGGCTCCAAAGCTCTGTCTGCTTTATCAATGGCTGTGTGAATGACAGCGTAACCTTCTGTGTGTGTTTGTGTGTGTTTTAGCTGATTGAGACCGACTTTGACAGAAGGGCACATTGACATTTCTCAGAGGACCCTGACAACAACAAGGAAAGGAAGGAGACACAAAACAAATGAAAGCTTGCGCTCTCTCTCTCTTACACACACATACACACCAACACACACACACACACACACACACACACACACACACACACACTCAGGGCAGTGTGTATTGGGCAGGTCTGGTTGGCTCTAACATGATTACAGAGGGATGATTCTCCTCAATAACTCTTAGCCCTGAGAGCTAAACCTGGATCAATCTAACCTCCTTCCTGTGTGTGTGTGTGTGTGTGTGTGTAGTTAGTGTATTTGTACCTTGTTTGCGTGTGTGGTTGTGTATCTTGCTGCAGGCCAGCTGTTCGTCATGAGGAGTTCAGGCGGAAACAGCCATTTTGGAGACATGACAACACACCAAATGCAACCTATGTATGTATACGTGTGAATGTGTGTGTATATGTTGCATTTTTAAAACCAAGAAAACAAAGCAAATTTCTTAACTTCTGGTCTGCAAAATAAATATATATAAACTATATAAATGGAGATAACCAATGTTGAAACATTTTTTTTTTTTTAATCAATGGCAAATTATTTTTTTCTCTGGTTTATATCATTGTAAACTGAATAAAATCAAAATATTTTCTGGTTTCTTCACTCCTCTGTGACAGAAAACTGAATATCTTTGGGTTGTGGACAAAACAAGACATTTGAGGACATCATTTGTGCTCTGGGGAACACCAATCGACATTTTTGTACACCATTTTCTGACATTTATATATGAGGAGACGTCAAGGTTTCAAAATGTCATCTTTGTCTCTGGGAAACTCTCATGGGCGATAAGGAGAAAAAAGAAGATCTGACATGTGACAAAGGTTTCTTCCCCTGCCACAGACATTTTTAATCACTCCAAGAACTCATGATATAAAGTAAAATATATTGTTGTGTGTGGTGCTTCTGCGATTACATAATCTGGTCGTGTGCAGCTCCCTCCTCTCTCTTTATCTGTACATCCCTTTCTCATTTGTTGGCTCTTTATCTCCAGTGTATCCCTTCCGCTCTTTCCTGGTCCATCTCCTCATCTCTACATCTCTACCTCCTCCTCTCTGACTCAGCAAGAGGTTGGATCACTCCTGCTCTGAACATCTTTGATAAAACTGGCAAAATGACACACACATGGTTAGTTTATCCATCGGTTAGTTGTTTGGTCGATAAATAATCAGAAAAATGGTGAAAAATGTTGATCGGCGTTTCCTAAAGCCCAAGATGATGTCCTTAAATGTCTTGTGTTGTCCACAACCCCTCAAATATTTGGTTAACTGTCATAGAGAAGTAAAGACACTAGAAAATAGCGACATGTAAGACGCTGGAATCACAGAATTTTACCTCTTATTCCCCTCAAAATGACTCAAATGAATTAAATTATAATCTAATTAGTTAGGGATGAATTTAATAATTGCAGCTCTACACAACACACAACACTTTGAAGGTAGATCCTCTGTCTGCCTCTTGGCCTCTTTTAGGCATCCCACATGTTATGCTGCTTGCTTTCAGTGTGTGTGTGTGTGTGTGTGTGTGTGTGATATATTCACTGTAATACTTCTCAGAGATCAATAAGCTGTTCCTTTATCACTGTGGCGACGTCTTCTATGGCTTTCAGGACAATTTGCCATGATAACAACAATCATTCATCACCTTGCCAAAGACTACAAGTCCCAAGATTCCCTCTTGCTTCACCGACTCCCAGCAAAACCTACACTACCTGACACTTGTAACCATCGCTCACATTGCATCACTGTTTGTATGCTGCCTTATAGTCATCTATAGTTTGTATTTTCACAACTGTAGTTAGTCTAGTTTTTTTTCGGGTCTGGAGGCAAAAATCCAAGTTGTTCTCCTGTTGATTATAAACTCTGCAGTATTTGCTCTCACGAAAAAATTACAGATTATAATATCTGCTTCTAGCTTTGGGAGTGAGTTGATTATTTTCACAAATCTGTCCAAGATCATAAAAATAACACACAGCCTCTTCCTCCGCTGCAGAACCATTTCTGAACACACACACACACACACACACACACACTCTCTCTCTCTCTCTCTCTCATCTGCGGATCAATACATGGCCTCCATGGATGCCTGGTGTAATATCAGCTCTTTACTGTCTGCTGTGTTATTGTGCTCTAACTCATCCTCCCTCCTCTTCTCTATGCATTACACTCGCTCTCTTTGTCTTTCTGTCAATGCTCCGAGCTTTCTGCTTCTCAGCCACCTCTCTGCTATCTCCTCCCATCAGCGTTCACGTCTCTTTTTTGTCTCCCGTTGCCTCCGTTTGTTTTACCCCTGTCTCATCTGTTTGTCTCATCCTGTCTCCATCACTTTGCCGTTCGCCTGTCCATCCCTGACTCTATGTGTTTTGAGGAAGGGAGACGGACGGCACGGCGCGGAGGAAAGAGGATGGAAACATGCAGAAGGCGGAGGCCGCAAAGTGGAAGCAGGGAAGGATAGAGAGGTGAAGGAGAAAGAGTGGGTGTGATGAAGATCAAGGGGGTAAAGAGAGGAGAGATGGAGGGAGACACTGAGGAGAGAAAGGGAGGAGAGACAGAGAGAGGGAGAGAAAAGAGGATGAGGGGTGGGGGGGTGGGGGGTCTGTAGTATGTCTCCTCTCTCTGTAATCGTGTTAACTGGCGGCTCCAAGCCTGGCCTCTTCAGCTGTCACACACACAAACACACACACATGCACACAGCACCTGTGTATGCCTGACAGACAGCTCATTCATCACAATTAACCAATTACAGCCTCCGCCGGTCTGTCTGAACCCGCCTACTGTGGGAGGGAAGGGAGGAGAGCACAAGAGAGAGGAAAACAGGAACATGGTGGAAAGAAAGAAAGAGAAACTGTGTGGAAACAAGAGTTTGGCTTTGAATCATGTATTTACGTGCACCTGTTATTAATGTGGTGTGTCTTTGTGTGTTAGCTGCATATGTGTGTGTCCATGTGTGTGTTTACCTGAGGCCACGGTATTGATGGCCCCCTCCTGTCCGATGATGTGCTCCTTCAGCCTCCTCTCCAGGGGGAACCTCCTCCTCTCCTCCGCCTCCCGCCGAGCCTGTGCCTCCTGGAACTAGACGGAGGTAAAGAGGATGGACATGCAGAAAACAGATGAGACAGTCAATGAATCAGGACGAGAAGGGAGACAGGTGAGAAATCAGCTCTCCAGTGAAAAACAGGGGGACACTGAAGAGTCTGTCTGCAAGTCTCTTCCTCTTTACCGTCATCTTTACTTCTTTACCAATAGGGCTGCACAATATTTTAATTTTTATCGCCAATGCCATGTCATCTTGCGCAAAAAACACATCGCAAAAGACGGCAATATAGCACCCGCATTTTTGGGTAAGCTAAAACAGTATCAGTCAAAGACAGCACATTAAATTGTAACAACAGGGTCTCTACAGATATAACCAAGTTAAACTTAAGACCTTTTAAGACCTTTTTAATACCACCTTACATGAAATTTAAGACCAAACCTGTAATGGAAATACACATTATATATAAGTGTTTGTGTGTGTGAGGGTGTGGCACACACGTATAAGTACTCTTTCTAACTAAACACACTGATGTCAGCTCAAAATGAACAGTAAGGAAAAACGACAACAAGTAGGTGAGTTTAGGTGTTTAATGTGTTAAATGCTATTTATATTGCAAATCTTCGGTCTGTCCAATGACTGTAAACTGTCATTGGGTCTGTCAGGCTGGAGAAATTTTCACGTTAATGCGACCGAAAATATTTAAGACCCATCAAATTTGAACTTAAGACAATTTAAGACTTAGGCCTTATATTGAGAAAACTTAATTTAAGACATTTTAAGACTTTTTAAGGATCTGTAGACACCCTGAACAATCACTTTTTTGTATTGGTGCCTTTGTGTGTGGGTCACTTTGTTGAATAAAATAATGTTGGAAGTAATTTCCTTTTATTGTTTTTAATTCAACAAGCAATTTGTTGTGTTTTAGCAACTTACTGGAAGCAGCAGAAAGGCAGAACAGAGTACACTTTAATACCTGGTTTTTTTTTTTATGGCGAGTAATTACAATACTTAACAGCATTATCACATATTTTCCACATATTGTGCAGCCCCATTTACCACCCGTACAAACTTCGCAGCTCATCCCCAAAAAAGAGACAACAAACATGCCAAAAACACACCAAGAAGCAGCAAAGTGCGGCCTGCAGCTAACTGCTTTGCAAAGACTATGGAAAGCTGTGGCAGCTGCTTCAGGCTGCACCTGTTTAATTCTGCTGGGAAGTGCAGCCAAACAGAAAGTTTGGGATAGTTTAACTTTTAGCAGCGAATTACAGCCAGAGAATACCCGTAGGCAATCAGTGAAGTCCTGTGACTCCTGTGACTTATGTTGGAAGGAATTTCTTTCCCATCTGAAACACATGGACACGCCTCCCAACCGCAGTAAAATTAATTATTTTATTTATTTATTTATTTTTATGAATTCAACCTTTATTTAACCAGGAAGTCTCACTGAGTTTGAAAATCTTTTTTACAAGAGACCTGGCCGAGGTAGCAGCCAATCAAAACACATTCAAAATCCAACAAATACAACATATAATACAAAAATCAACAATAAAACAACAACTATTCAAACATAGCGGCCTCTCAAGAAAAACAAGCACATGTCTCTGTCACCACATTCTTTATGATGCCCTTAAATTCATCAGTGGATATAAGCGTCTCTAATCTTTGTTTATTGCTGCACACCGAACACTTTGCTGCTACTTGGTGTGTTTTCAGTGTTATATTGTTGTGCAAAGCTGACTGAAAAAAATCCATTCTAGATGCAACAATAAAGCTGTTTCTCCCTTTTTTCATATTAAAGGGTTGTGGTGTCTCTGCTACTCCCTTCACCTCCTCCCTCCAACTCCCTCCTCTTTAACACACTACCTCTGTCTTTCTTCAGTTCTCTTACACGCATTCCCTCTTTTATGCTGATCTGATCTATTTTTCCACCTCTTTCTCTGACCAAATCTTTTCTCTACCTTTATTTTCACAGTTTCTCTCCCTCTTTCTTTCTCACAGCCACCCAACGCCTCATTCATCCTTTCCTCTTTGTCCTCTCCGACTACAGGTTTTCGCCCCGCAGTGGAGGCTGGCTGTTTATTCTCTCTCTCTTCATCTTGCTTAGCTCTGGCCCGCTGTCAAGCTGGGAGATAACTACGGGTAACTCAAGTTTTATTTAAGAAAACAGCTGACCTCACCTCTACTACAATACACCAGTGAAAATACCGAGAGATGAGAGGAGAGGGGTCCCTGCAGTCAGCTGATGCTACACCATCGCTCAGATACAAGATAACCAAGCTTCGAGATCAACCTCAATCAAAGTTCACAGTTTAAACCCGATGTTAACAATCAGGAAAAAATACCAACTATCGGAAAAAATACTGCACAAAAAAGAGCTATTTTTTAATATGTTTTATATAAAGCCCCATAGAACAATATCTATATACGGTTGATATATAATCCAACTTGTTCAGCACGTTTTTAACCCCAGTTAACCTCGACCAGCTTTCACATCACTAATACTCAATAGCACCTGTCACTCAGTCAGAAGAGTGACACAGACCTCCTGAGGAGTGTGTGTCTGTGTGTGTGAAGGCAAGTGAATGACACAGATGTCCGCTGAGTGAATAGCGCTGAGTCATTCAGACCAGGCCACAGGAAACTACTGCAGCATCAAAACATTAGTGTACATGGAAACTAAAGTTGTTTTTAATTTGCTTGTGCATTCTGCACAGTCTGTACAGGAGTGTGTGTCTGTGTATGAGTGTTATACCTTGCCCTCAAACTCCTGCAGCACTTTGCTCACTTCTCCCTCCTTAGCGTAGGCCCGTGCTGTGTGTCCCAAAGCATTGGTCTGCAGTGGGTTGGCACCTGAATGCAAGCATGCAACACACAAACGTACAAGTCATACGTTAGATACACAAATCCAGTTATTTGTAGCCACTTATAAAATGGTAGAAACTAACAACAGAGCAGCAACATTTCTTTTTTTTTTGCTGCACACTCGACCTCAGCAGGAGGCTCAAAACGTCGATGGAGGAAGTGAGCTTAGGGGTGAGAGGTCACATGGGTTCAGGGGTCACCGAGACTAACTGAAGTGAAGCAATAGGGCAATGCAATGACCCTGTAGGGGGTTTCATATCTGCAACGCGTGCCAATAACACACACTTTGACCCTGGGTTATTATACAATCCATACACAGCACAGGTTGTTGCAGGTTGGGGGCCATTGAGGCACAGGAGCACACGCACATCACACAGCAGGAGGGGTCAAACGGAGGAAAAAAATGTACTAAACAGATCTTTAAGGCGTCGGAGTATGAATGAGGAAAAGAACCATAATGTCACAGCGTGCGTGAAGTGTGCCAGGAGTTGTCAGTGAGGGTGGTTAGCGGTGCCTTCTGCCCTGACCTGTGCCACCACGCTCAACCCACACATACGTGCCTCCACATGAACAGGTGAATGTTTCCATTGCATCGGCTATAAGCAAGACAAAATGAAAATGCTATAAATAATGTAAGGAACTTTGTTTTTGTTGCAAAATCAGCTTCACATTTGGAAAAGACTCTTTTTGTAAGCAAACAAAGTGACACTACACAAACACACAAAGGTGTAGCTTTGGTCTCTAGTAGATACTCGACGACTAAGATGTGCCATCCTCCAGGCTTTGGCTACTGTAGGGCTGCAACTTATGATTATTTTCATTATTGATTAATCTGCCCATTTAATCGAGTAATAGTTTCTTGATAAATTGTCAGAAAATAATCTAAAAATCCAAAGCTATTCATTTTATTATTATGATGATGAAGAAAAGCATCAAATCCTCACATTTAAGAAGCATGAAACCAGCAAATGTTTGGCTTTTAAGCTTGAAAAAAAAATACTTAAAGAGGTGATACACAGACTTCAACAATCTATACTCAAAATCTCAAAGATGATTCTTGTAATAGATGTAGAAGTTCCCTTGCAATACTGGCTCATACATTCTGGTCTTGCCTGAGTCGCCTAATTTATTGGTTCTCCACTTTTGAAGCCCTTTCCAAAATCCTTGAAAGAACAACTGATCCAGATCCTCTTACAGCATTTTTTGGTATTCAGTGTGAAAACCTTTCTTCTTTCAGGTACAGTCAAATTGCATTGCTTATGTCACCCTTTTAACCAGAGGACTTATATTACTTAAATGGAGGCAGGTGACGTAAAGATTTTTGATTGTCAAAATAGCTGACAATTAATTTTCTGTTGATAGACTAATCGATCAATCTGTAACAAAAGGCATCCATAGCACCATCTACTCTCACAAACTGAAACTGAAGTCCAAAAACAAGAGGGGAAAATGCAAGGCACTGTGGTTCTTCAGTATATTAAGACGCCTTTAATGTTTAATAGCTGACACCAACACATTTCTGCTTAGAGCCTTTGTCGGAGTGAAAGCAGTTTGAATGCTTGATCAGATTTGTGCTCATCATTACTTACTCTTTGATCGGACAGCTAGTTTTGGGCCTTAATATAATTTAACAAACTTTAAATTTGCTGACACACGAGAGGAAGTGCAGGGAGTGACATAAAATGTGTCACTTAATGATTAGTCAGCAGGGAATACAATGAAATCTCTATGTTATGAGGATATAGTGTGATTAAAATGAATCACTGACACATTATAAGTGACAATACACCTTTAAGATATATTTAATCATCATCTATCTATTCAGGTCTCTGCTGTACCTGCTCAGCTGATGAGCGGATATTTGTACCAAATCTCAACTACACTAAGTTGTACTCTAAGTTTTTCTGAGTGAGCTACACTCAGGAAAACTCTTCACAGTGCCTGTAATCATTACAGGTGCTGGTTGTTCCTCTCGCTCTGAGCACCGACCGCAGAGACTAATAATCACTGTGATCATTATCGATAAACCCCTAAATTTTGTGACCTGCTCACGAAGCTATCGATCCCACCGTACACCACTAATCCCTCCACCCACCAAAAACATGAGGGAGGAAAGCAATAAAGTACCCCCCACCCTACACACACACACACTGGACATAATAAATAGCATCATTTAGGGCTTTAATATCAGGCCAACCCTCTGGGCCATAGCACTTTATAACAGGATCAACACTAACGACACTCACACAAACAGGCCCCCCCCATCTGAACGCTCACACTCACACTCACACACACACACACACACACACACACACACACACACACACACACACACGCGCATACACAGGATCCCTTCATTAGGAGTGCTTTAGTTATGCCTATTAGGAGTCCCCTCCTCTTTCCTATTTCCTCCTCCCTCTCTTTCACTGCAGCTGGTGGGAGAGAGCCCCTGCTGGTCTTTGTGCATGTGTGTCCTTGTATCTGTATTGTGTGTGTCTGCAAGCATGTGTGTCTCCTCTGGCCTCCTACCACCTACGGAGCCGTCCATTACCGAGCGCCTGTGGCCACGGGCCTGATGTGGAGCCTGGGGAGAAGCTAGAGAGCCTCCGCAGGTAGGGCGAGGGACTGAGGGGCGAGGAGAGGCCCGAGGGTGGGCCTGGAGACTGTGATGGATGGAGATGCGAGTCGAGGGCCGGCTAAGGCCAAAAGAGCAAACCCACGGCTGGCGGAGTAACGTGGACTCACACAAACACAAGGGAAATAAGACGGTAAAGGAGACACACAACTCCACACAGATCCGCACGCATTGTGCACATCCATGAAGGGAAGATGACGCACAATCAGACGACACACACACATCCAAATCCACATAGATGTCCTGAAGCTGTGCAGTTTATAAGATTTTTCGTGATGATGTAAAAAAAGATGAATAGGAGGCGACAAAGAGGAAATGGATTCAAGAAAAAAAGGGAGTAGCAATAACACACGCTTTGTCAACAATAATCAAACGCATTAAAAACTAATATAAAAGTCCTTAATTACACAGAATCACATGGGCAGCAATGTGTCGGCGATTGACAATGTGTGATATCATGATTGTTATTGGCCGCGATGGTGGCGCCAAACCGGCAACGACCCAGTCGGGTGCGCAAAAGCCCACCCTGTCTTTAATCAGATTGACTTAAAACAAATGTCTCTGCTTTGTGAAATTTCTTACCTTTTTAATTCAAAAATGCGTCTGCAGAACATTTGATCAAGTTAGACCGAGTGATTTGTTTAAGCGTACAGAGTGCTGCTCACTGACGCAGGGGTGAGACGGGAGGGGCGGCAGGCAGACAGAGCTTTGGATGCACCATCCATCATAAACATAAACAAGACATTAATACTAGCTTGTGTGTGTTTGTGTGTGTGTGTGCACTGATGGTGGTTGGGATGTTTGATCCAAAAAATGGAAAAATCTTTTTAGATTAAAAACATATCAGCCTAAAAAGCAACAACTACAAATGTCCCCCCAAGTTAGATTCAAAAAGGCGTGTACGTACTTAAACATATCAAAAAAGCGTACATGAATATATGAATAATTTCATGCACAAGCACACACATGCGCACACAAAGACATATATTCATACATATACACACTCACAAAAGACACACACATCCTGTGATTGTGGAGTTACCCCAAGGGCATGTTCTGTGCGGAGGTCACAGTTCAACTAGGCCTCGCTTGTTTAAGAGCTGCTCGTCTGGAAACTGAGGGGGATATTCTGCCCCGAGGGTCTTTGAGTGTGTGTGTGTGTGTGTGTGTGTGTGTGTGTGTGTGAGTTGGTGGAGCTGAGTCAACGACAGGTGCGAGTGTAATGGGGGTGAGCAGAGAGGGGGTATGAACAAGTGATCAATTTCAAATGAGCTTTGTAATACTGTTTATATTACTCGGGGGTGGGAGCGTTAAGATGATGATACATGGAAAGCTTCTTAAAGCTGAGGTGATGCTGCCTTCAGCTCTGAGGACAAAATGAGAACCATTTAGTTTGTATAGCAAAGGCTAAGGTGAGGAGCCTGACATGTGTCTTGAATTAACAATTTGTTTCCTCGCATTAATAAACTGCTCCTTAGAATAAATATTTTTTGGCTTTTAACAACACAGAAACAATCTTCTCCCAAAACAAAACCTCCACAGTATTACATGAGCAAAGTAACTGTCAACTGAATACAGCTTGAGCTTTATCCAGCCTAACAACAGATAAAGACATTCTGTTAAATCACTGGGACTTTTCCCTTCAGGTCAACAATATAATTGAGTTCTGTCAGTTTGTTTTAGCTGAGACTGACAAGAGTCCAGGTGACAGCTGCATTTTTTTGCAGTTTTTCCTCACGAGGGACGGACTGGATCATCTTTTTTTTTAAAGATTGTTTTTGGGGGGCTTTTTTGCCTTCAATGAAAGGACAGTTTAAAGTGTGAAGGCGGGGAGACAGAGAGGGGATGACATGTAGCAAGGGGCCGCGGGCTGGAATTGAGCCCGCAGCTGCTGCAGCAAGGAAACTGCATTTGTACATGGGGCACACGCCTTACCTACTTAACTACTGGGGGCTCATCTAGTGGCAAAAATCCTCATCCGTCATCTTCCTCCCTTTCTCTGAAGACTAAACACCAAAATACTATAAATGTAAATGGGGAGCATAAACGTGAGTCATGGCAAATTCAAGGACCCCCTACTGTCATAACCTCGCTTAAGATTTTCACTGTTTAGGTTGACATACTAAAAAAGAAGGAGATTCTTGGTCCACGTTTAAGAATCATACTACCATGAAATATAACTGCAGACTATGTGTAGATATTTAGACCCTCAGAGATCCCTCATGGACTCTGAAGTTGAGTTAGGGATGCTTGGGTTGGGCAATAACAGTAGAAATGTGTCCACCGGTAGAGATTTGGCAATACAGTTTCAATCGCAGAAGCTATTCGGGGCAGGCTGTGTATCAAATTGGGACTGGATTCTCACTGATCATGTGAATCCAGCATCGCAGGGTAGCATGTTTTGGGCAGACATGGAGGAGGAGAGAGAAGTTGTAGATGTAGAAACCTTTTAAATTAAATTAAAATTATTTCTCAGGAACCTTAAACCTTTCTTTTTTGTTGTCTCATGTGGGGCAGTTTTTTTGCTTGTATTAAAGCTCCAAATAAAAGAAGAAAATAATCAAATGTGATGAAGTAACAGACAATATTATATTAAGTACTACAAGAACTACAAGAGTTCTAATGAGAACCACAAGCAGTTCAAATGACGTTTTTCCAAATAGCTTTTTATGTCGGAGCTTCAGGACACTTGGATCACTACGGACGAGCAGTATGGAGACATTTTGTGGTTTCAATTCTGTGTTCTTGGACGTTTTAATCTGGGGCGCTGTCAGCCATTAGGTGTGCAGTCGTGCTGCTACCCACTCCCCCCTCGGATCTCCGTAAGTGTTGTGAGGACTCTAAAACTTCACCAGAGCCTCCCTCAGCATGAGGGTGAGTAGATAATGGCTGAATTTTCATTTTTGGGTGACTATCCCTTTAAATGTTGTTATGGATTCTATTTCTGCAATAACTTCACTTTTTGTGTTTACTCTACTAGGGAGCAGAAGCCACCACTACGGTTTTGCAAGCTGCCACCTGCATTTATGTAATCAACTACAACACAGTCCCTGATTGGCTGCTTACGTTGTCAACTACAGTGCGGATCCCTGATTGGGTTTTAATTTTTCTTTTTCTCAGTGTTTGGTGTGGCAGTGGGGCCAGACTGACACAGAAAGCTCACATCATCAGGATGGTCTCACCAGGCTAATATATTGTTACCATGATATAAACGTAAATATAACATGCTAAAAGATTTTGGCGATATCGCCCACCCCTCATGGGTGGGGTTCAACGTACCAGCCTCCAGCAGCATGCGGACAGTGCGTGGGTCATCAGCCAGCGTGGCGTAATGAAGCGCTGTGCAAGCCCGGAAGCCGGCCCTGCTGCTGAGCCTGCTGCTGAATTCATCCTCTCTGGACACAAGGACTGTAGGGAGGGACAGAGAGCGACAGAGAGACAAGAAAGATTAGAACAAGCGCTTCCTTTTGCAGAACGTGCATTGGTCGACAGAAAAAAAAGGCACAAAACACACGCTATTTCCGGCTCCAATGTAAGATGCAACCTGTAAACTCTGTGGAGCTAAGAAGATGAGTATGATGAATTAACGAGCACCTTTAACTGGAAATGTCTGAGCCTTGAGAGCCTGAATAGCATTTTTTAATCTATTCACAGTCATGGTAAGGCTCCAAAAGTGTGACAATGATAACACTGCAGTCTACAAAATTGTCTTTCCTGTTTCCAGCGTTGGAAGAGTTGTTCATTTTCACAGATTTAAGCTTGACTGTCCGACACAATAGGAATAATGTGAGCTGTTTTTAAGGGTCTCCTCTGCTGTGCTCCTCACTAATAATAGAGACAGTCTATCATTCTCTCCTTACTTCTCTTTTTCATAAGAGCACTCATCTCGTGCCACTCCTCCATCATCCATTTTTATTTTTTCCGCCTCCTTCCTCTCCTCCTCCGTATCCATCAATTCCTTTCATCGCTTGCACCCTCGTCCTCCCTCCCCGCACCCTCTATCCCAATAACTTTGTCTCATCCATTTCCTGACTTCCTCGCCTCTCCCTCCCTCATCATCCCACCCATTTCCTCCAATCCCTCCCTCCTTCTATCACCCCAAACGTCTTCTTCCTTTCCTCCATCTTTAACCTCCCTCGCTCCATCGCTGCTCCCTAGCTTCTTCCCTTGCCCCCTTCACTGCCTTCCTCCTGTCATGTTTCCTTCCTTCATCAGTCTTTCCCTTCATCTATCCATCCCACTCTTTTTCTCTATCTCTCCGACAGTCTCTCTATGCAGCGTGTGTGTGTGTGTGTGTGTGTGTGTGTGTGTGTGTGAGAGAGAGAGAGAGACAGTGCGGGATAATCATAGCTAACCCAATAAAGCGTCGCACAGGCCCCCCTAGCCCATCCATCAGCGTGCGTCTGGGAAACGCTTCCCCACGCTACGCCGGCCCCACGTGGACCCAAACCTGACAGCCATATAAATGTCTGCAATATACATATCCCATATAAATATGTCTGCAGAAACCCAACACAGACTAGGGGGGGTAAAATGTGTGTGTATGTGTGTGTGTGTTTGTGTGCCAGTGCCATCTTCTCCGTGTTTGTGTGTGCAGCTCGGAAGAAAAAACAAATAAAACACACACCACTTGTCACAGAACATATAAAATAAATAACAGGGAAGAAATGAAACATGTACATATATGCAAATCTTTATGCAAATTATAATGTCTCATAATATCTGGTTCAACACTTTGGATTCATACGTGTAATATACCAACCACACACACACACACACACACACACACACACACACACACACACACACACAAACACACGCATGATGGATGCACACACAGTCACAAAGTGGGGTTTTTCTTCGCTTTCACCTTCCAATGAGTGGATGCCTTTCTCCCGCGAGGTGTCGTAAACGTTGTTGAAGTCGTCTCCGGCGTTTGGGTCGGCACCGGCTTCAAGTAGAACCTTTACCACACTGGAAAACAACAAAAGACACACGCACACATTTAAATACATGTAATAATCCTGCCTGGAACTCATATTATATTAACACACACGTGCACACAGACCAAGTCTTTCCACAGCAGTAATTCTGTATTTGCAGCCAACACTGCTCAAAGATACAACTGAGTCTTTGGGGCATTCATACATTTATATTGTTACATCAACATATATATCATGATATATTAAGAAAATGAAGTATCTGAGGGTCTCCGAATTTTGGTAAATCCAGTGAATTAAAAAAACAGATTATGTTCTTCATCATACTAATGCTAAAGTACTGTAAATCTATTATTGTCATAAAGCAGCAGTGCCCTCAATAGCCTAATACAACCAAAGATATTAAAGAGACAGCTACCTGCTAAAACATCTAAACTCCCACAGCATGTATAGTCAAATTGCCCAACCCTAATCAAGCTGTTTATGTTTACATCCACAAACATTAGAGCCCTTATTTAAAAAAGACAACATTCCTACTAAGCTGTTTACATGGCAAATAAAAATTAGTATTCCACTCATACTCCAGTTTACATGCAGCTGCGCATATTCTGATGAACATGCCCTAACATGCCGTTTATCATGACATGCCAGGATTTTGTCAGAGTTCTTGTTCAACCGTGTGAACACAGCCTTCCTTTTTCATTCCTTCAACCATCTTCTTGAAAAGGTCAATGTTGCAATATTTGCACATTTAAAATATAAAAGAAACGCACACCAAAAATTATACTGAGGTGCTGATCACAGGCAATAGACTTCTTTTATTTGGATGACGTTTCGGCCTTTGGACCTTCTTCGAGTTCAACAAGCATGTCGCATGTTGCTTGTTTTCTGCAATATTTGCACCTATCAAAAAATGGATATCGAAGTCTTTAATGGTGTTTAAAGTGGCTGTGTTTCTTCTTTCAACCAAAAACATGTGGGCTTTTATTTTGGGCTTGCACTTCTACACCAGCCTTGGAAACTGCTGGCTAGTTGGTTTGTGTACAACAAATTTATGACAACATACAGTGCCGAAAGTAAATAGGCAAGAGCTGTGTGCCGAGAAGTGTGGTAAAAATCCCAATTGAGAAGTATGTTCTAAATATGCTGTAAACATGTCCAAAAAATGTTACAAAGCCCGAATAATTTCAGTATATTCCATGTTTTAATCAGAAGAAGCTATATGCTGTTTACATGACCCATATCAATCTTGGAATATTGTCAGGTTTGAAATAACAGTGAAATATTAGTGTGCATGTAAATGTACCCACTGTTTCCCAAAAAGACACAGGCAAGCATGTGTCACAGCACCTGACAATGTAGCCATGTTACAGGAAGTAAGATGCAGACTGGATTTAAGACTGGGAAGAGACTTGCTTCCTTCGTGAGTGTAACCTTGACCCTTTAACGAAGTTTCTCTCATCCTCACAGCTTGAAAACAAACACACCGCACAGATGTTGATTCCTCAATTGACCACGACTCTTCCACCTGATTTACTTCCATTTATAGTCCGCTCCGTTATGGTGGATACACTCCAGTGGCTGCTCCCCTCCCTCAATACACAGTAGTCTGCTTTGTAACATGTACATATGTGTACATTGAAGGGGCAAGGGTCGGGCCTGTTTCCGGCGCCATTGGCGAAAGGGGGGGGTGTCTGTGTGTTTGTGTGTAGTCCTTCATTGGAGCGTACCGCCTTATAGAACAAACACGAGAACCTCGGCAACACCACTCACTGTGACCCAACGGACATTCCAGGTACCGTCTCTCCGTCTACAGAACACACTCGCTCGCACGTTTTACATTTGCCACCGTGAACGTGAGCACTGGCTTTGACATTGAGACGCAGACATGCACATGAACACACACAAAAACTAGTCAGCCAGTGTGTGCCCACTGAGAGAGAGGACGGGGGCGATGGCCGAAACATGAACCCTGCCAGTACGCTGCTGGCTGCCATTAAACCTGCGACTGTGTAATTCAGCCTGGGAGGGAGTGATGGATCATTTTCAGCTAAATGGTTATGGCAGGAGGCCTCAGAGGGCTTAAATGGAGCAAAATGATTATTCATAGAAGGATGAGTCGGACCCCTTTTTTAGAGCATCTGTGCTTGACCACGTAACAGACTACAGCTTCTCTTTAGGAGGACCTGTGCTCTTAAAACGAGTACTGGGAGGAGATACGACCTCAGGAAGGATGGAGAGACTTCACAAGTCACTTCTGATATAACACCACACAGTCATTTTAGGTGGGGTGTGAAATTAAAGTAAGAGTAACACACAGTGAAGTACTGTTTTAAAAAGGAAAATAAGACATTTTGACAGGACAAAAATGTCTTAAAAATAAAACACATTTGACAACAGACTGAAGCAGCATAACATCTGGAGTATGTAACAATAAATGGATGCAACCAACATTTTTACTTTCACTAAAGATGACTCTGCAAGTAATTTCTCTATGAAATGTTTATCAGAAAATAATGAAAAATGCTGGTTGTAATTTCCCAGAGCCTTACATCTCGAAATCAAATGGCTTCTTTCACACAACCAATGATGGCTGCCTCTGTTGGTTGTGCACGTCCTCAGAAATTAATGCAATGTGTCCTCAAGATGCAACACATACATGAATGGTGGGTGCAGGTGCAGTAGGCTGCAACTAACCATTAATTTCATTATCATTTAAGTCTGCTGGTTACTTTTTTAAAATAATCAATTAAGTGTTTTTATCGGTCTATAAAATGTCAGAATATAGTGACAAATGTCCATCCCAGTATCTCACAGTCCAAAGTGATGTCTTCAAATGTCTTGTTTAGTCTTTCCAAAACCCAATGACATTCAGTTTAATATAATATAAAACAGAGAAACACAGAAAATCTTCATATTCAAGAGGCTGAAAACAGCACTATCTGCCATTTGTGCATGAAAAATTACTTTAACATTCATTCAGTTACCAAAATAGTTGACAATTATTTATCTGTCTGTTGATTAATAAGTCAGTTACCAAATCTGAAAAATTTCTGCTTTTTTTTTTTTTTTTTTTTTTTTTTTAATGAAACCAGCAGTTTCTGTGCATAAATGGCAAAAGTTTACATAGACTACATTAAGCGGGAAAGCGAGAGAAAGATGGGAGGAGTGCGACAGAGAGGGAAAGTGACAGAACGACGGAGTAAAATAATGGAAAAACTGAGAGGGATGGAAAACGAGAGAAAGAGAGGGGGCTGCAAGGTGACTTGGTTGGCAGTGTTTCCTTCTGCCTTCCCAGCAGTCAGAGAAATGAACGCAACACACAAGGAAGAGTGGTGATCATCATCTGTGCATCACATGGCCATAGATCACCATGCGCACTAGATGCACTCTGCCGAACCTGCCAGGCATGAGGCGACAGACTACTGAAATTAGGAAGAGACGAGGGAGAAGTGATACAAGAAAACATGAGCCCTTTGCTTGTAGCGTTTTTAAAGTGGAAATGTGTGTGTTTCCTCGGGCTCTGGCCCGAAACTGCTGCCGTGGGTCAGACATATGTCGCATTTGGATAGTAGTGGTGTAGCTTTGTGTAGGGTCAGGGTAGCCTCATTGTCGCTTTTTCTGCTTTGATTTAGTGATTTTGGAATTAACAATTTAGTAACCTCCTCCAGTGTCTCCATGTTTAGGTCTGTATGGTTCTAGTGGAATCCTTCAGTAACACGCATGGTACATAGGCAAGTATACGTCACAGTACACACAGTACAGTGTACCATCCACATAAATGGCTCCAGTATGTCAGTAAAACTAAAAAAACAGAATAAAAAACATAATTAAAATCAGAGCAGACTTGTAGTAGTTTGTGTTGCACTACAGAACATTCCTGTGGGAGAGTGATGCTGAGAACAGCCTGGCCAGGTCTTTGTGTCTGACCTTGCTGAGGGAGTATAAAGGACTATTGGGGGGTCCCCTTTTGTTACTGTATCACTGTGGCTGGGGGCGGCATGGGGGCCTTGACCCACGGAGGGCTCTCCTCTCACCCTTGCAAGCACTTCTACAAACACATCGATGCATCCTCCGAGACACATACAGACGCACACAAACTACGGTTGGTCACACGAGGCTGGGCAGGGCTGTGTGAAGAAACGAGATGGTCTGAAAAGGGTTAATGGCATCAGGAAGGTAAACACGACAGGGATAAAGAGAGGAAAACTGCAGAGAGGAGGAGGAGGAGTGGATGAAAGGAGGGAAGTGCAGCTAAAAAGATGAAAGAGGGAGATTTAATTATCCAGGATAGTGCTAAAACTAATGAGCTTTTGAAAACAGTTGATAGTTTTGCTAATCAACTGATGATCAAGTGGCTAACTTTATTTGGGACATTAAGGAGGAGAGTTGCAGCACTAATTTGACGCCAAACTGAAGGCACGCAGAGGTTAATTCGGTTAAATTCCCATTTTAAAGGAGTGGGCCAAAGTTAAAATTACAGACTTCCTAATAAAATTTTATAAGTATCAAAACAATGTTATCTGTAAATTACAACAGTATTTTACCTTCATAGCTAAACCGAGACAAAATGTGCATGTAATATTGTGATAAGAGTTTCTTTTAAGGAGCAAAGCATCGCCCCTGGAGCTGAGAGGGAGTTCACATCTTCCTTGAGAACACTTCAACAGATGCTTGGACCAGATAAAGGAAGTTCTCCCTGCTGAACAACCACCCAGCTCTTGTATCGAAAGCTTGAATTAATGACCACTGTTCACTGGTAGATTTAACCCTCCAGCTCGTGCCGAGGTTCGCCAGCAGGTGACCAGTGTTACGGCTCGAGGCTGGTGTTAGTTTCTTATCTTGCCCTGGAGGGAAGACAGGAAATGGACACTTCCGTCGGCCCTGTGCTATAATAGACACCTGAGCCGAACTGACCATCCATGTCTCTGACCACCTGGCCCAGACGCTGGACCTCACTTGACCTCATCTCACCTGGTGCACACCTGGGGTCAGATAGATGCCAGGAACAGAGCTTCACTGCTTTGTTTTTTTTTTCAGCCAAATAACCACATTGGTAAAAATGCTGTATTATTAAGCTAAAATCTTCAAAGTATTTTCTTTATATAATTATTTTCTTCTAAAGGATCCCTCCTCTGTTGCTCTTGCTGAGGTTCGTTCCATTTTTTCCCTGTTAGGTGTTTTTTTCCTTTATCTGAATCAATAGGCCACTCGAGGCTGACTCTACAGTTCAGTCACTCCCCATAGACCTCCATGTTAAAATGCCCAATATTACAGTAGAAATAAACATGTTTATAGCCTGGTACAAAAACTGTCACATTCATGACAACTGTAGGGGGTTGAACTTTTAATGTAACTCACCTGTTTAAATTTCTATTAAGGCTTGAAGCTATGCATATTTTAAGGTGGGCCACTTTGACTGACTCTGAGTCAGATCCACCCTCCAATATGGTCACTTCTAGCCCCAAAAAAACAAGATGGCAGTGGTCTAAATGCCAAACTCGAGGCTTTAAAACGAGAGTCAGCAAACCAATGGGTGACATTGCGGTAGCTACGTCCAATTTTCTATACGGTCTATGGCTTTTCCCCGTTCCTATCAAAGAAAGTCATAATATACTGTATATAACAGGTGTGCATCATGGGATTATGACAATGAAGTAATCCATACAACATTAGTAGGTACATTTTTTTGTCTTTAACAGTGGTTCGTAAATGTGCCGTGATGCCAAATCAGGTGTGCCGTGGGATTCTGTGATATTCACACATTATTACTGCAATGCTGAACTGGGCCTATAGAAAAAGTTATGAATGAATTTTTAATTAACTGTATCAGTATATTGTGCGCACCCATTTCCTAGCAGAGAGGCAAATTCCACCTAAAAAATGTAATTAGTTCAATTTAATTTAAAAGACTTACACAGGGAACCTATTTGTCGCCATACGTGAGTGGGAATTATGTGTGACACAGTGACACATCAAAAACCCTGATTGGCAGTCAGTGTGAGGGATGATAACATTTAAAAGGAGAAAGTACAATAGATCGCTTTATTGTACAGAGCAAATTACAACAGAGAACCAGCAAAGACCTACCACCAAAAGAAAAGAGAAAAAAACTGTCAGTAGACAATACCACAAAAGCTACCTGTCTTGTTTTTTCTAATTTTTATTGTCTTATGTCGTAATAAGTGATAACACGTTACAAAAGTTTTTGTGCACAGATATATATACACAGGTGTGTCTTGAGATTTCGGTTGCCCTTTGGTGTGCCTTGGGCACAAAAAGTTTGAAAACCACTGGTCTACAAGTTCAAGTGTGAAATGTAGCCAACAGAACAACAGCCTGTATAATATAGTTACCTAAATAATATAAGAGCCTAATTATTAAGGATAAATGGTAAGGAAAGCACTCCAAAATGTAAGAAAAAAATGTATCAACAAGGATGAAAATATTAAAAGGCCGTTGTTGTAAGTGGTCCTCTTACATGTTGGAGTGCCTAGGTGTTTATCCTGTTAACCTGACTCATATTCTTGATTTAGGTTTGATTATACAGAGCACCCAGTCATCTTTTTCCTTACCTAATGATCTTTAACTCACTTAAACACTCTCCCTGTTTTCCTGTTATACTGGCTGTGCAAAGTGGTGAAGTTCATGTCCAACTTTCAACAGCTATACTCTCTTAATCACTGCATGGTTGCTGCATAGCTGTGAAATTAAATAAGACAGCAATCCCTTATATTCAGCACTGTACTCTTATGAATTTTCTACTTTGAATGAAAAGTGAGCAATGTACACACGTTGAAAAATTAAATGAAAACTCAATAATGTGGTTTTAATGTGGCACAGGGAAGAATATCCTTGAAGTTTATATATGTTTTATCAGGGCCCACCTCAGAGAATACTGTTTCAGTGTACAGGAAGTGTACATGTTAGAAACAATGATATATGGTAACTGACTCTGTCACTAAACCAGGCTGCCTACCATCATCGTCATGTTGTATCGTGACCAAATGATGAGAATATGTTACTGGGAGCTGTGCTGGTGATTTTTCACCTCTATTCACTAGAGCTAATCCCATTCCCAAACCCATAATCCCTCTCCACATCACTTTCGCTCCACATCTAGACTATTCTCTCCTCTCTTCCCCAACGAGCCACTCATCCTCTCGTTCCATCATCCCTCCGCTTTCCCCTCCCTCACATCGAGTAACTCGGCCGACAGGTCGGAACGGTCAACAGGCGTTACACTCGGCTGAGCGCTCATTGTGCACGTGAATGCAGCGAGGGAGGGACGGAGGGAGAGAAAGAGAGATGGAGATGGGCATTGTGTGTTAAAGAGTGCAAATAGCGGGCCAGGCCCTGCGCCTCCCTGATTTAGCCCCACATCAAAGCTAAGCAAACACACGCCCCCCGATGTCTCACCCTTAATTCTTACACACACCCTGCTACTCCGCCCCTGATTCTCTCCAACAGCCGCACCTCGTCCCTGCCTGGCAGACGCTACACCTCGACAGAGTCAGAGGACTCGACAGCTTCCTCTGAAATAGCGCTGTGGTTAAATCTTGTGTCTCTTGAAACACAGTTATCACTTCTGGTCCAGGAAAATATAAATACAGTGTAAGGGAGGGGTGAAGTTATTCAACAATAAGATCCATGCTGACACTGTAGCTACAGGCTAGACCTTGTTCCTGAGTAATGCTCCCTGTGTTTTCACTTAACGGCTGCAAATAAAGTTGTGTGTGACTGAGTAATAGGTAGTTGGCCTGTAAGATATTTGGTATAAACTCCCCTTGTATGTGTGTGTTTGTGCACACACTCACACATGCATCCATGCATGTGTGTGTGTGTGTGTGTGTGTGTGTGTGAGAGAGACATGCGTGACTGATGTGTGTGAACCGATGTTCTGTCTTCCCTGCAGCAGTGACGGCTCACTGGGGGGTTGGAAGACGGGATTAAACACAGAGGAGTGTCACTGGCTCGCTGAGTTATAGCACTCATAACACACACACACACACACACACACACACACACACACAAGACAGTGCAGTGACACACACAAACAGTGCGTACAGACACAAACACACATACAACCAAATATGTATCCTGGTTACAGACCAGGCAGTGAGTAGAACAATTATTGATTGATTTTTGTCTATAAAATGGGAGAAAATTTTGAATAATGCTCATCAAAATGTCTGGCTGCCCAATGTGACATCAACAAATCACTTATTTTGTCCAAAATCCAAAAGATATCCAATTCACAATCAAGTAGAAGCAGCAAATTGTCACATTTGAGAAGCTGGAACCAGCTAACATTTGGCATTTTCCCTAAAAATGACTTAAACTGTTTACCGATTACCTAAATTATTAAAACCAACTACTAGATTAAATGCTTCTTCAGTTTATTAACTTCATGGAAAAGTTTATTAGAACACATTTATAAGTAATACAGAAAATAAAAATCTAAACTTTCAAATTAACACAAATTATTCGCTCCAATTCCGAAACATTGCAGAAAGAAAAATCATTTGTTCCGACAAACTTCAATTCGTCTCACATTTCCATTTTAGCAGCATTAAATTCAAATTTACGAACTTGAGGAGGGACCACTGTAACCCTGACATCTAAAGTAAGCTCATTTTCAGCTATTTTCATATTCAAATTTCACATTATGCTTCTCACGGGCACATGAGGCCCTTAAACAATAAAAAGTGACCAAACAGTCCTGATGGAGGAAAAAAAAAAAAAGCGCTGTAAATTGGATTTAGCCCGGCCTTAACCTCGGCCCCTCTCTGTGCTGTGTGTGTTCTGGGGGCCAGGAGGCTAATTTAATTTGTTGGACAGAGAGATGGGGGAACGGGTAAAGACCGTCTGTCAGTCTCAAAGTCGCATTTTGCACTTCTGAAGACCTACTGTAACAACTAGAGCGGGGACACGGACGACATATGCTCACACACTAACTCATGCAGACAGCTGTGTGAACCCAAAACACTACATCACTGTTACATTTGTTCATCAGGGAGGGCAGAACTTTGAAACACATGACTTATTCAGTGGGTTTAGTTGAAACACACACAGACCTGTGCTGTCGGTTCATGGCCGCCACCATGAGAGGGGTCCATCCTAAACGGTGGCGGTAGTTTGGGTCGACCCCCTCTTTTACCAGCCTGATGGGGAAAAGAAAAGTGGTTAGAATTTAACATCACCATTATTATCATTATGTAGTGTAGGGCATCTGAAACAACTGTCCATATTGCACAGGGCTCCACACTAACTTTTTAAAGCCGTTGCCAGGCTGGCACCAGGCCTTAGCTTTTGGTTGCTGTAACTGAAAATATGGGCACCATTTTAAGTCACTTATATTTGGATTAATTAAAATACTATGCAGCATTAAGTCAACTTAATAATGAATATGTGACACATAAATGTTTTACTAAATTGAATGAACAAAATTCTGTTAGTGTTTTATCTGATACTGTTACAGACTTTGAATCTGAAGTGTCATCAGTAATGTTTCCACCCTAAACTTCCGGTGTACAAAATATTTTGTCTAATCCTGTGGGTCTGTGGGATGTGCTACCTTGAACTAGTGAACTTGATTTATCACTTGATGCATTTCGGATGAATTTGCACATTTGTATGGGACTTTTCACCCATCAGTGAAACAGCTCAATTTACTTGGACACTGCCTCTAAAACAGATGCCTGTGCACATGCGAGTAACTAATGCACCAACGCACATGCAGCATCATCACATGCAGCATTGTCTGCTGCCAGTTCTGAATATCACTAATTAAACAAATATTTAAAAAATATTAATCTAGGTTGCACATTTTGCTGTTTACTGTCCCTTGAAATGTTAAATAGTGGCTGCCACTGATAACACCCAAAGGCCAATAACTGGTTGCGAACTTCTCAAAATGGTTGCCAATGGTAACCTGGCAACCATTGCTGTCGAGCCAATAGTAGTGGTACCAATATGGTAGTAGCAGAGCTGCAACAATTAATCAATTAATTCTCAAATATGAAATTAATGACCTACTAATTTGATAATCGATTAATCAGTTTGAGTAAATTTTTGAGAAAATAAGTCAAAATTCTGGTTCTTAGTTTCACAATTTCCTGGGTTTTTTTTTACTCCTCTGTAATATTAAACTGAATATGCTTAGGTTGTAGACGAGCCAAGATATTGAGGACGCCATCTTGGGCACTGATCAACATCTTTCACCATTTTTGGACATTTTATAAACAATCAATAATCGCGGAAATAACTGACAGATTGATCAACAATGAAAGTAATCGTTAGTTGCAGCTATAGTGAGTAGGAGTATTTGTTAATATCCTTATACATGCTGAGACATAATGGTACGAGAGTGAAGATTTGTTCATATGTAAAAGGGGAAATAACGCACATGAAATAGGCAAAAATGTGAAAATGACAACTGGCTGAACAGCTGCTTGTGTGACTGTACCAAAGGCCTGCCTTGTTAGACACACCAGCATGAAACCAGCCCGTTATATCTTTGTCTCTATCTAACACACACACACTTGCTCCTTGACCAGTTAATGTGTCTGTGTGTGTAGCCCAGGTGTTTGCTGAGTTTCCTGCCCGAGGGTATGACATCAGGTACTGGAGTGGCACAGGCTTTATAAGTGTGTGTGTGTGCGTGTAAGTGATCCGTCTGTCGTCTCATGTGCTGAGCAGACAGACAGTGTGTGTGTTTACAGTCAACACAGTGGCCTCTGTCTGCTTTGCACTCAGCTCTGTCGCTCTCCGGCTCCGTTTTCACTGCCCGGTCTGCATGCAGAATGAGAGAAAATGGCTCATCACTGCAGCTACATCTGAGCTCTTCAGGGTGCAGAGCTTGTTTTGGTTCATTCAAACTGAGCGGCTTTGAGTACATTAGTTTTACAGAAAGGTTGATTTAATTTAGGGACATTGTGGGAAGTCGGAGCTTTCGTATTTCACAAATACACAGCAGAATTAGATGGAAAAGCAGGGCAGGTAAACTGTGGTCCATGACAATTAAAATGATTTAAATCAAATGAGTCAAACAACCACATGAAGGGGTCACAGGATTGTCAGAATCTCCACAAACAGGGGCTTAAAGGAACATTTTTGGTTAAATTATCTGTATATTTCAAGTGTCTGGCTAATGTATCTGGCAAACCTGGCCTTTAATGAAACTCGGATATTGTTCAGCCAATGTTACTTTCAAATGTGGCAGAGAAAGACAACAGAGCGTCAAGGATATCTGTAAATCCCGCAATGAAACCACCTGAAAAAAGCCTTGAGTGTGAGTTTTGCTGTGAGTTATAGGGTCACAGAAACCCCTTTCACACTTGCACCGCAACCTTGAACTTATCTAGACGTTACCCAGTACGTATGTGAGAATGCAAGTGCCTGAATCAGCTGACCATCGAATAGATTTTATCCTGCCAGCTCTCTAGTACAAAGTCCATGCAATTACCGACTGGCCCATCTGTTAATAGAGCAGATAATTGTCCTGAGAATTCACAGCGAATAAGTGGGCTTGCTGATGGTGTTTCTCGAACACAAGTGGTGCGAAGCTGGAAGAATACAAACATCCGAGGGCAAAGAAGGATGGTACGTGTCCACAGGGGCATTTTTTGACACTAGGGGTCGCATTGCTTCCTGGCATTGGACCGTTGATGGGCATCCCACTAAGTAAATAGGCAAATGGTTTCTAGACATCGGACCATTCAAAGCGCTTTTTACACTATGAGTCACCCATTCACACACTGGTGGCCGAGGCTACCGTGCAGGGTGCCACCTGCTACTCAGTTTTTAACACCAACGGGGTTCAGAATCTTGCTCAAGGACACTATGACATGCAGACTGGAGGAGCCGGGGATCGAAGTGGACGATCGCTCAGCCACCCCTAGAACATAGGCTGTTCTTGGATTTCAAAATGGACCGACATGGCGGCTCAGTTGGAAACATTCTCTTGTATTAAGAAAATAGTTCACCGAAATGTGTTTCTGAAAACAACTGAGGCGAGAAACAAGCTGTGAAGTTGCTGAATCTGTCTTCATTTCAGAATGAAAATGATTCGTTTTTCAGGAGTCTCCAGAGGCGGCGAGTTGCGCTGGACGCCCCTGATTTGCATCAAGTAGCATAGATTCAACTTTGTGCAAATGAGGAGCAAAACACAACGCAGTGCTACCAGAATGCATCGCACAGACCACAAGGCCCATTTACACAACGACACCAACAAAACTGTCTCGAAATCTTCAGAGTAATTAAGGGAACGGAAAGAGACTGGCTACATAAATGAAACACTGTGATTTCCGCACCACTTTTTGCGTCATGTTCTGCCTCCTGCATGCTCTAGCCAGGAAACACCCCTGAGGTGGGAAATAAGCCAGGAAATAAGCCGTGTTCTAGGAGACGACACGTCTGACACAGATAATCTCCTGTTGTCACATGTAAAAGGGCAACTCCGGACAATGTCCCAGCCTGATTCTCCATTCAGTTCAAATGAGTAACAGCAGAAGATGACGTGGTTTCACATGCTAGGCTGCAATAAAACTAGAAGGGGGACATTTTCAAATCTATAAATACTAAAGACAAGCACAAGATAGAAAATGACAGCAGTTTCCATTCCAAAAACTTCAGCATCGTTATCTGTGGAAGCTGCATCTCATTATGCATGACAGCACATCAACTTCATACACATCTTCCAGTGTTACAATGCTATCTCAGTATTACAGTGATTCAGCTTTTATAAAATCTGTGTAAAAAACGAGACCTCCATCCTCTCCAGTCTCTCTGCAGGCACACCCTGACACTCTACCACTTGTATAACCTAAACCAAAGCACTTAACACATCTGTGATCTGCTGACTGTCTCTCTGCACTCTCACCTGCGCCATCTGGCATCTGGGGACAGGTAACTCTAGCCAGCACATGGAGACACACGTGGATAAACACATGTACGCTCGCTCGTATACACTGATACAAATACCCGACGACGCACTGTACACACACAAGCACTGATTGTTGACATGATTTTTGCCCAAAAGTGAGCAGCATGACTGACAGGGAATCCGACAATCCACCAATATGAACAGCAATGTGTTTGTTTATGTAACCAAAGGTACTAATACATCACACATGGCACATTGTAGGCTCTTCAGTATTGAACTTCCACACCAAATTTTAGGATTGTGATCTTGTGACTACAGTGGCTCAATTCGGTCTGTTTTCATAGTTATTCAAGATTTGTAATACAATATTATCAGCAGTGCAGATGGGGACCAAGAGGCACTACAGGACCTGACATGCTCTTTTTTGGGTGGCTCTGGTTGACTGTCTCTGAGTGTGAAGTGAGATTGTAAGAGACTCGAGAATAAGGGAGCATTTTAATTTGTAAGGTAGATAAGATAAATAAAGGTACTGCAAGTGTGAGGAAAAATATCTTTAAAACAAACGTCAAATATGAGGGAGGGAAACAAATCAAGGCACACTATTTGAACACTAGCGCTCTGAGTGTGAAATCCATCCTGCTAACACACACAGGTGGTCCTCTTCTTCCACCTGGTGGTTATTGGTGGGACTACAGGTGATAGAGCTGTGGTTTCATACCTGCAGCTGTTCTAACTGGCTTCAGCATATATCTGTGGTTTGTACAAGGATAGGAACGAGACTAAAGAGCAAATGATAATCGATAATTCACAAGAGCAGAGTGGAGAAAAAAGTCTAAAGCTCTTAAAGGAAAATACAATGCTTTCTACTTTCTAACCAGAGCCCATTACAGGTTGACAGTGACATTGTACTGCAAAGATCACTTTAGATGGAACCACTAACTGTTTCTGTAGCATGTAAATGGAGTTAAATGTAGTCCAGGCTGAGATAGATGAAATTAAGCATCACATTATTTCTGCTTCAATGTCCTGATACGTAAGGAATTATAATTACTTGCAGCGGATATGATCTCTGACAAAACAATCACTGACAGCCAAATAAGTCATTTAATTTAGCACAGCCTCTGAAAACTGTAGAATTTACACATTACAATAACTAAACTCCCAAGTCATATGATGTTATATAAATATCGCAAACCTCTGCTGATTCCCAACTGAGTTTAACTAAAGGAACAAAAGCAGAGATCGCAGGACATACTGTGTCTTTGTACTTTTGAGCTAATGACAACAAGGCCTCTCTGGTAGTTTCTCCTCTCCTCTCACACAAGAACAGTGTGAATCATATGGCTTTACTTCAGCCATCGATTTCAGAAAAAAAAATCAACATTTATCACACCTGATGGAAGTGTGCAGAAATTGAGTTTCGTCAAAAGCATATGTACAGGTTCAATTCAAAATTGTTGGCAATTATTTTCATCCTCATACATCCTACTGCCATCATGACGGGTTGCTGTTCTCTGGCACGATGACTGACTATCAAAATGTAAAAAATAAACATGTCACATATTTTTTTGGCATCTACAACACCCTGCAACACCTCCTTGAATCATGTGGTTCAGAATGGAGAGAGCCAAGGATGTGTCTCCATGTTGTGGGGCTGGGAAGCGCATGTGCAAAGTGTCTGTGAAATACGCAGTGAGCAGTGCGCACTAAACACATTTTTGTGATTTTCTGTGACTGTGTGTGTGTGTGCTACCTGGCCACATCTTGAGAGTTACAGGTCCTTGCTGCCTCAAGAAGAGCATCACCTTGATATTGCAAAAAGAGAGCAGAAAACATTACACAAGACTAATAAAGAGAACTTGAGCAAACATGAGAACATTAAGGATGTGCCAAGAAGGGAAGAGCAGGGTCAGTTGAGAGACAGTGGGACGGTGCCTCTCTGGAAAGTTGGAAGCAAGTATGTCTTTGCCATATACCTGGTTACAATTTTTTTTAAAATTAGACAAAAAATTTTCCTAATTGAATAAGACCCACTGGGCATGTTTTAAAAGTACAGAGTTAACTATTTAACTTTTGTTAATTTTTTTTTGATAAATCTCAAGTTGTGGTTGACATTTCTGTTTTGCAAAATACAACAAACTCAATAGTCTATATAAATCTATGGGCTATATGTAACCGAATAACCACATCGAGCTCATACGTGCTGCTGAAATTAATATTCGGAAACAGCTTTATTTCATATCTCAGTAATGTATTAAATTATAATAATTTTACAAATGTTTTTCCAGATATCAAAGAAATGTGTGAACAAGTGACAGTCAATTTAAGGTAAATTACTTTTTTGTTCAATTTAAAAGATATATTTTTTTAGTCTGGAACAAGGTGTCCCAACTAACCCTACCCATTTCCCCAACTGTCCCGAGAAGGCAGAATTTTGGGAAATACACTCCTTGTACAATTTATAATACTGTTCCTTTCACATTTGGGTTAACCTTTTAAAAAACTTGGTATATTGTTAGAACAGACAACTCTGTCTGGTCAGGAATAAAATTATGGGTGCGTTCCAAATCGCATACTTTTTCTTTTACTTTTAGCAGGTATTGCAGCTGTCCTTAAAAAGTACGCAGTATGCACACAATGGGGACATACTACTTTTTCATAACATTACGCCCTGAACTTTGACCCTCTTTGTCATATATCAAATACCTTGGAGATAAAACTAAACACCTGAGAGCTCTGATGTTGTTATTTTGCAATTAGTAATGACTGCATACATTATACACGGGGGAGCCCTTCTGTGTGGAGTTTGCATGTTCTCCCTGTGTCAGAGTGGGTTTTCTCCAGGTGCTCCAGCTTCCTCCCACAGTCCAAAGACATGCAGGTTAATTGGTGACTCTAAATTGTCCGTAGGTGTGAATGTGAGCGTGAATGGTTGTCTGTCTCTATGTGTCAGCCCTGTGATAGTCTGGTGACCTGTACAGGGTGTACCCTGCCTCTCATCCAAAGTCAGCTGCAACCCTCAAGAGGATAAGCGGTTACGGAAAATTAATGAACGAATGAATGAATACATTGTTGATTCTAACATAATATATTCACAAAAGTAAAATTACACAGGCTATGCGTTTCTTTGCTATTCTTATTTAACACTTATGCCCTTTTGTTGTGGTTATATTTATATTTATTCTGTTTATTTAATCAGTGGTTCTTGATTTAAACAATTAGTCCTAATTTTTGACTGGTCATCAGTTACTTAAATGCCCGGTCATCTGTCGCTGCAGCTTCTGACAGATTTCAGTGAGCTGTCAAGCTGTCATCTGATGTGACAAATCTTCCCCTGCGCAAAGGATTGTGGGTCAGAATAGCCAGAGAAGCATGCTGGCTTCTACACTGCAAAATCTGACCTGATACATAACATCCTGGTATTTTGACATACTACGAATTGTGACATACTAAATCTTTATCTGGCGCACTACATCGTATGGTAATGTATTTTTATTATTCTTCAAGCAGTCTGTGAGAAATGGAAGGTTATTCCATGTTGATACACAAATGTCCCAACCAACCCTGCTCTCCACTGCTGTTTCTTTGAAGCCAAATCCAATTCATCAACATCTTATAAACTCAACTGACCACAATCATAGGCTACTTTAAAATATTTTCTAAATATAGTGACCCATCACTAATAGATAAAACAATTATACTTAGAAAACACAGTGAGAGCTGATAAAGTGCACCTTTGTTATCAGAGTCTTTCTTCAGGCAGAAGGCCACGGCTGCAGCAGACAGCACACCGGCAGAGGCCACTCCTGCCCGGCTGGCTCGTCCACCTGTCCCCCGGCCCTCACCCCCACTGCTCTCCTCCCAGTACTGGTTGTTGTTGCGCCCCCTGCTGGCCAAAGCCGCCCAGGAGCTGCGGCGGTTCTCCAGGCTGGACAGCCATCTAGGGGCGAGGTGGTGGAACTGCACCGACGGGTTCACACTGGTACCTGCCGTCTCCTCCGCCAAAATCCCCCTCCTGGAGACCCGGGAGGTGGACACGATGGGGTTGCGGTTGATCTCCGCCGGTGTCTCGCGGATGCTCTGGCAAGCGGCGCCACCTGCGCTGGTCTGGAGCACGCGGCTGCACGGTGACAGGCTGCGCGACCTTCGCGCAATAAGCCTGGTGGGAATGGACGATAACATGGCGATAAACTCACCAAAAAAGAGACGGAGGGTGAAAGCCTTGGTCTGGCGGTAATTCCAGAGGGAAACGGAAACCCTACAGGCCCGGGACACCGCGTTAATTCCGGTAATAACAGCCGTTACACCTCAATTTCAAGGCAGCTACTTACAACCACCTAGACGAAAACAACCGCTTCACCTCATCGTAGCGTGGATGTCACCAGAAGGCGCGGTGCATTCTGGGAAATGGTGTTTTACTGGAAACTTCTATATCAGATGCTTAAGACGAGGCAAGATAAGTATCTGTTATGTACTTCCGCGTTCGCATAAATCATTTAAACTACAGTGAGGTATATTATTAGTGATTTTAAAACAGGTTGCAGTTGATCCTGTTTTGCGCATGCGTGATGTCACCAACTGTCACTTCTGGATTTAACTGACCAAAATACCCACTGTATTTACAGCATAGTTGTCCTGTATTTCATCACCCTACAATACGAAACAGGTGTTTCCCTTGATAAGAAATGATGTCACAGTTAACCTTCAGTTTTAACAGCGCGTGCATCATTTTACTGCATCGCACAGGAGCTGTTTGGGATTTCTGGTGCTTTCCTACACATACTGTACATTGTAGTCTGCAAGAAAGCACATGAGAATAACAGAGCACTCACAATAACATACATGTGATGACACAAGCACTTGTTTTGTCGCTGCACACGTCCTTTGGTTGTTGATCATGGCCGCCAGATGGCATCAAAGTACAGTGTTGTTGTGTAGTACACAGGGTGTTACAGGCAAGTGTCATCATCCTCATCCAAAGTCTTCAGTTTCGGACACACTATTGAGAATGGCTGGAAAATTATATTTTAATTTCATCAGTGGGGCACAGATTGGTGAAATGTAATGTGAAGGAACCCACTTATCTCAGCATGTGGGTTTTTGTTTGTCTGTGATCTGTGTTATTGTGACTACAAAAGAGAGAACAGAGAATGAAAAAATTAGTCATTGCTGAAAACCTGATGGACTTGAAATTAAATGCTTCTAGTATTAGGAAAACAAAAGTTGTACACACACGTACGCCAGTACAAAAGCAGCTCAAACCTGAGAGGGAATATTGCATTCATTTATTGCTTCCTGCACAACAAACCTAGCACAATTTTCCTGATAATAATTGTCTTTAACATCACAATGAAACCGCATTTTGAGAGCATCTTGCTTCCTTCGCTTTCTGTAAATTGTCATGTTGAAGTGTGATGCTGCAGCAGACAATGCAGACAGGTATCGTTCAAAGTTTTAAAGCAATTGTATATCAGTAAGTGAAAGAAATAAGCAGCAAGCGGAGGACAGTTTATTCAGATATCTGATGGTTGACATTTCCATCTACACCGACTACGTGCATATGATGAGGTTACCACTAAAGATACTGTGCATTCCAAGAAAAATAGTAGCAATATGTTGTTGAAAATACAATTTTCTTGTGACTAAAATACAACCTGAGCCAACCTAATCTGACATATACAGGAGTGGGCTGCAATTTATTAGATGGGTGTGTTGTGTGCTGGCAATGAGCTTACTGGCTCATATGAATCATAGAGGGCATCATGCTCCACCATCATAAATCCACTGGCACCTTTACCAGCAATCCTCTCTAAATGTCAGTGTGGGTTTGCTTTTGTAGACACCTGATAATACATCTATTCGCTCCAACAAATGCAGCTGAAGTCACCCACACCAAGATGTCAATATGTCTCTAGAGTAGATTTAAAACTCACTATCAGTATATCTGATGTGATGGCTGAGATCTGTGTCTTGAGATGGCCAGCTGCACCGCTGCAGGGTCCAGGCTGGATTGGCAAATGCAGGTGAAACTAATTTAGTTAACGATGGCTCGATTCTAGTGAGTCTCCCTGAGTGCCTTTTCATCAGCCTGTGAATAAACTGGATAAACGAGTCACAAAAGCAGCCAACTCCAACTGTATTGAAATAATGACACAACAAAACGCACATTTATCTTGCTGTATTGATAGCTCACTCGAAAGCAACATAGGCTTCCTCATATTTTGTATTTGACTGACAGTTTTTCCTTTCTTCTCTGTCATAAATCTGTCCATCTTGCACTTCGGGCATTGTTTTGCTTTCTGAATAAATCTTAGTAACCTGAATCATCAGAGGACTCTTATTTCTGTATTGTATATATATTAACTATGTTTACTTTAGTGTATGATCACCTGAAAATAAGAATAGCTGTGTTTTCATTACCTTTGAATGAACCGTTCTCTACATAGAGAGCGAGTCCTCATCTACGGTTGCACTGCCATGTTTCTACAGTTAGCACAGAATAGACAAACCAAACACTGGCTCCAGATAGAGCCATTTGCATTTTCTCATTTTGCAGCCTCTCCACGACAAGCAGCACCACACAAACACAGATTTTTTTTTTAAATGTAAAACTGCTCTATTCTGCATTTTTTCTGGTTTGAATCACCTGGTCCATTTGTTTTGCAGAGAAGGAGACCTCGGTGGAAGGTAAAAACCTCCTGAACATCTGGGGCCGCATTCACAAAGCTTCCTAGAGTTGTTCCTCGTGACAAAATTCTAAGAAAATAGAGGACAGGGAGGAGGACTTTTAAGAGGTTTAAGAGTTTCTTAATCAGAGGAGAAAATGGCAGAAAGACAAAGAGGTCGGAGAAATATTCTCCAAATGCTGGATGTTAGTGAGTAAATGAAATACCACAGATTAGATCATGCAGGGATAATATTTGTGGTCGATCTTATCAGGGATACACACACAATTCCCAGCTTATGCTAAAAGGCTAGAAATAAAATTAACAGGATACTAAGATATTTGAAAAAACTGAAAAGATGCAATCAGTCTCATCCTTCCATCAGCAGAGTGATCACACTAACAATAACAACACTTTCACAGTCAGCAGTTCATTTAATTTCCACTGGGTGTCCACACCATGCAGGCTCAAAAGGGGGTGCGTCTATGACAACCAATCACACCTGTTAAAAAAAGGCCTCATGCCTGGCAACAGGGTCAAACACCCCCCCTCACTTAGGTAAAAGTTTCTATCCCTTCCGTGCTCAGAGTTGCTCTGAGACCTTTCTTAAATCACTCCTAGGCTATGACTCCTTACTAAAAACGTTTAGGCTAAAATAGGAGCTCTCTAAGAATATTCTTAGAGTGTTTGTGAATACGGCTCCTGGATCTCAAGTTATCAGAAAAAAAAGGTGAGCACACATTAGCAGGTGCTGCGCTAGCGACCCATCTGCAACAAGCCAAACACACTTTCCTTTAAAGGAACAGTGTGTAAGATTAAGGGGAGGATTTAATGCCATCTAGTGGTGAGGATTGCAGATTGCAACCAGCTGAAACTTTTCTCTATTTGAATTCCTTTCGTGTTTATTATTCAGGAGGTTTTTACATGGAAAAAATTATCCATTGAGGTCTCTTCCTCCCCAAAACAAACAGAGGTGATTCAAAAAAACAATAGAGCCACTGTTTGGTTTGTCCATTCTGGGCTACTGTGGAAACATAGCGGTGCAACATGGCGGATTCTGTAGATGAGGCCCCACTCCCAGTTTAGATATAAACGGCTCACTCTAAGGTAACAAAAACACAACAACTCTTATTTTTAGGTGATTATACACTAAAGAAAACTGCCAATGGACCTTTACGTTAGTAATGGAAAACTTGGAGCTGTTACAGGGTTTGTTTATTCACAAGAAATATCAGTCAGCAGCGAAAAAGCTGCATTGCTGTGGTGCAAAGCAAGACAGTAAAGTTCATGCTTGCAGAAAGTGATCACACCCAAATGACGAAGTTACTCTGTGATGTGTGTACAACACTCTGGCTACACTACAGTACCTGTCAATCACCAAAATGAAACATTACAGCACATTAAAAAAAACTTGCATGACTTATTCTTGATTTGTATTTTTACACAAACACGTGTGATTCTAAGAAGGTGCTCTTTAGATTATTTGGGCTTCATGATGTCGTGAGAACACCCACGGTTTAAACTGAATGAAGGAGGCCAATAATGGGTTTACACACTCCGAGATGAAAGGAGGGAGAGTGATGGAACAGAAAGTGACACGACAGACTGAGTGAAAAATAGATGGGCACAAGCAAGCAGAGTGAGGGAACAAAAGAGATTAACAGTGACACTTACAAACATATTTCATTGTAGGAATTAAAATGTTTATTGTTCTCAACATGTGAGTTCACATCTTGTTTAACTGACAACTCCAGCCATGAGGAGGTATGGCAGAAAGACAGGTTAGATAGTTTCCACGTCAGCCAACAGGAGCCAGGCGCGCCCCCGCTGCTCCGTGAACTAACAAGTTTACAAAAAGGTACGCGTGTATGGTGTGATAGCGCTCGGTGCGTTCATGTACAGTCGGGAATATGAGAACCATAAACAAAAAGTGCAACCATACAGGAGTTAACTGCATGTTTAAACTGCAGAAAAAAGCACGCAGCTTCCTGTTATAGAATCATTCATAAAGGGACGCTTGACAAATGAGCTTAAAGTGGTCGTGTGTTGTTCATTGTACTTGGCAACTCACACTACATAGGCCTTATCTCCCTTCACTGCTGACCTGCAATTTCTAGGTCAGCAGGTCATTTTTTGACAATTAAAAATGTTCCAAATATGAGCCTAATGCTGAACTTTTAATACAGATCTGCTTCCAAAGTTTATGCTACACCTTCATGTGGCTAGTTTCATCTTTCTTCCAGCTATATAAGATTGACATACAGCATACAGTCGGCAGTTGTATAACATTAATATGATGGGTTGCATATACCACTGTCACAATGCTGTTGGTGTAATGTTTCCCAAAGCAAAACAGGCTTAGCAAACTTTGAATAATGGCTAAGATCCCAAAATGTTATGATACAATATGATATACTTTATTTATACTTAATTGAAATTTGTCTTGGACTCAGGAGCTGCACAAGTACTGCTGCCAGGTGAAAAGCACACATCATAAAAAAAAACATAAACCCACATACACTGGTATACATGTTGTCGACAACATCTGTGGTTTCACAGAAATTAATTCATTCATTCAGTCATTTTCCGTAACTGCTTATCCTGTTGGGGGTTACGGGGACCTGGAGCCTATCCGAGCTGACATTGGGCGAGAGGCGGGGTACACCCTGGACAGGTCACCAGACTATCACAGGGCTGACACATAGAGACAGACAACCATTCACACTCACATTCACACCTACAGACAATTTAGAGTCACCAATTAACCTGCATGTCTTTGGACTGTGGGAGGAAGCTGGAGTACCTGGAGAAAACCCACGCTGACACAGGGAGAACATGCAAACTCCACACAGAAGGCAGGACTTCTTATTGAAAGCCTTCACTTTACAAATGAAACTAAGAACAAAATGTCTTTAACGCAGAGCTGGGAGCTTTACGAGGAGCACCTGAAGGCAGCACAGGGAGGCGTTTCCATTGTAGCTGTCCCTGCGTTGCCTGCCTGTTCAGCCTGGTTCCTCCTCCTCCTCCTCCTCTCCCCCCTCCTCCTCCACCTGCACCTCTTCCTCTTATTTCTCACCGCAGACTCCTCCACCACCTGCCACAGCAGCTACGCGGCGATGGAGAGCCACTGCAAATGATAATAAGCTCACAGAAGACCACAATTGACAGAGGGAGACAGAGAAGGACACACAGAGGGGAGGACAGACCCAGAGAAAGACAGACAGAAACGGAGAGAGACGAGCGGAAACAGAAACATATGGTTTGTCTGAAGAGCAGCTGTTAGTGAGGACTGCTGAACCCGGACTGAAACTTATTCAACCACCGTCATCAGATAAAACCCACACTTGATTCGTGCATCTCATTTCCTGACACTTGTTTGCCTTATTCCTGTGCGCTCTCACCTGCGCGTAAATACACCTCTGTTTGATTAGTTTGTGCGGGCTGGATTGCGGTTGTTGTACCTCCCCTGAACGCGCGCACACACACACGCACACCGATCATCACAAGACGCGGTGCAGCCCACAAAAGCTTCTTGCAAGGAGGAAATTGAATTAGACAAGTTATTCTCACACAAGAGGAGGACAAGAGCGGCTGGCTCTCTGCTTTGCCTTCATTCCCCCGCCTCACCGTGTGTCCTCCGGGCCCGACAGGAGTCTCTCAGACCCCCTCCTCCTCCTCTCTCTTCTCCCAGCTCCCCCCCTCTCCGGTAACAAGCCATGTCTGGGCAGACTGTGACCATCCCGGACGACCGGGCGTTCGCCAGCTTCAAGGCGGAGTGTCTGTGCGAGGAAGGCTGGAATGTGAGCCACAACAAGGGGGGCATCACGGTGTGGATCCAGGCTCTGGAGGAAGGGAAGTCCATCCACAAAATTAAGGTGAGACTGCATCCAGGTGAGAAACAGGAAGCAGTGCAAATCCCATATGGAATATAATTAAAATAGAACAAAGTATAACTCAGATATGTGCTTCCACTTTCTACTTGGCAGGGAGGTGCTTTTATTTCTCAACTCCCATATGATTCGAACTGCTGACTTGCTTCAACTGCTTCTTCCCCCCCTGCATGGTAGTTGCAGAGGCAACCAACTAACAGTGTATTGCATTTCAAATGTATTTAGATGACACAGCACACTATGTAAGCGCATAAACAAATGGGCTTCACAAATAGTCCCAATGTGCTGCTAAAAGTGCTACTTCTTTGTATCACTGTTTAGTGAACGCATCCTGTGTTAGATTCATCTATTTATAAATGTGTACAGTGGTTGGGTTGTGAATTCATGCCTCTCGCACACTACTGTATGAGAAATCCCCAGTGCTGTAGAGAAGTGAGTCTCAAAGGGCAGGTTTAATTCTCCGGGGACACCTTTAACCTCTGTCAGTGACACAGTTTTCAAGTCTGTACCCAAAAGCATATTGAGCATGGTGCGACAGCTCACTTTGACTTCTGTGGTGTTGGTTTTGCATACAGTTTGTCATTTAACGCAGCACGGGGAAGTTAACAAAAGCTGAAATGGTGTCAGAGACAATAGAGCTGACTAAAGTTTTGTACTCAGAGGTTATAGCTTCATGTTTCATGTCATTCAAACTAGAATATCTTTGGGTTTAATGACAAAATTTGCAGGATAAATGTATTACTTTGATATCCTGTGATGTTTTTTTGTTAGTATTTGCAAGTATTTTCTTAACTAAATGATTAACCAGGCCCAGAACTGCACTGGTGCACAGTTTGGCATTAATACAGTAATACAGTAACACAGGGTGCAGCAGGTGGAGAAAAAAATGCAATATATCCTGATCATTGTTCAGGTGAGGTAATGATGTGACGGGCATGTGAAAGTACTCGATGTGCAAACTTTATTATCTAGTCAAACAGCAGTCGTGGCAATTTGCCTCAAATGGGAATGTTTGTCTTGGGAGTTGATGTGGAGGCGTCATCGGGACAGCGGGTGTCACTTTAAGCCACCTAACACATTGAGTTTGACCAGTCATTAATAGGGCTTTAGTGTTCCGGGGACAGAGACCCAGAGGAAACAAAATACTTGGCAAATTTGTGGCAAAAAGAGAAGAGGAATTGATTATTAAAATTGTTTGCATGCATGTTAAGTTAAAAAAATGATAGTTTAATACAAGTTTCAGCTCATTTTGAAATTTTATTTTTAAGAAAGTAATTTACGGGGCGTCGGTGGCTTAGTGGTAGAGCAGGTGCTCCATGTACAAGGCTGTTGCCGCAGCGGCCCGGGTTTGACTCCAGACTGTGGCCCTTTGCTGCATGTCACTCCCCCTCTCTCTCCCCCGTTCACACTTGTCTGTTCTATCAATTAAAGGCTAAAAATGCCCCAAAAAAATCTTAAAAAGAAAAAAGGTAATTTAGTAGTGGTTTAGTTTGTCTGTGCAGGTGATCTGTCTCACTCTGGACTGCCTGAAGTGGCCCCTTAATATATAAAATGTATGAATACTTTTGGTTTATGCATGTACTGGTGAAATCTTTTATCCAAACAGTCTGGATATTGCGATTTGTTCTACATCGAGCCATTAAACCTAGCAGCAATCCAGATCTAGATCCCCCTGGAATTTCTTTAATTAAAATATATATGTTATTGTATCCCTGTTATACTTGCAGTTCACTTTGCCAGTGCACACTACAGTCTCCACTTGGCCTCAGACCTGACTGACTGGCAGTTTAGTGCTTAACTGGCTCAAAATCTCTTTAGTGTTGTCACTTTCACTTCAAGACAGATTTTGCTTCACAGCTGACCCTTTTTGGGGAGGTTGCTACTCCTTTATAGCCCTTACAGTACTCTGATAAGACCTGACATAAAAATCTGATTACTGTAATTTACACTGCACATTGTCCCCCCACATGTAGAGATAGAAGTTAAATACATTTTCCTCCATGTAAATGTGTGCATGTGCTTTCCTGCTGGCATATCCGGGTGTGAGCAAGCAACCAGGTGTTTACTTTGTTGAATAAAGTTGTGTGCGTGTGTGTGTGTGTGTGTGTGTGTGTGTGTGTGTGTAAAAAGGGGTGTGCAGGGGCCACAACAGTAGAGGGGTTTTCCCAGCCCCCCTGAATCTACTGTATCTTTGTACTCGTGAGGCAGGGTCTTAGTGTGTCTGTGTTGGTGTGTAGTGAACGGGCCAATCAGGATGGCGTAAACTGGCCTCATTTGCCTGTGTGATTCCTCGGGGTATATCCTGTGTGTGCAGAGGGTGTATCATGGCAGAATCAGCTGTGAATAAAGTGTGTGTGTGTTTGGTTTTGTACTTGTGAGGACCAAACATACTTTTTAATCATCAGAATGAGGGCATTCGGTCGGTATTCATTTCTTCAAAGGCCTGTGTAAGGGTTAAGACTTGGCTTTTAGGTTACGGTTTAAGAATTAGATGGTTAAGGTCAAGGTAAGGGACGAGGGAATGCATTATGTCACCGAGGGTCCTCACAAAAATAGAAGTGCAGGGATGTTTGTGTGTGTGTGCTTGTGTGCAGAGTGTATGGACAGGTGTGTTTCCTCAGGACAGCTCTGCAAACAGAGGGAAGTAGAAAGTGCACACAGACTCACACACGTATAGTTTGAGTAGGGCTCCTATCTATACCCGGCATGTTATCTTTATGTAAATATGACAGTCACAGGAGCTTTACTTTGCATGGTATATCGTTCTCCATCTCTCGTATTCTTTCAGTCTCACACAGTCAATCTGCCACTCATTTCAAACTCTGACATGGCACGTGCGTGTCCTCTTCACAAAATGATGACATTAAAGGAGCAGTGTGTAGGAGTTAGCGGAATATAGCTAGAACTTCTCCCATGTGCCACGCATGAGCTCCTGGTTAGGATTCCTTCAGTGTTTATCGTTCAGGAGGTTTTTATCAGTAGCCGAATTATCTGCAGAGGTTTCTTCCTCTCCAGAACAAACCAACCCAGTGATTTAATCTGGTAAAAACACTGAATAAAGTAGTTTTATGTTACAAATCAATGTTTTGCCAATGCTGTTTGGTTCATTGCTGACTGGCACTGGCCCAGCATCTGCTAATGATAACTTAAGATCCAGACATTCAGGAGGCATTTACTGGGAGCCGAATTATCCGCAGAGGTCTCTTCCTCTTCAGAACAAACTGACCCCGTGATTTAATCTGGTAAAAACACTGAATAAAGTAGTTTTATGTTACAAATCAGTGTTTTGCTAATGCTGTTTGGTTCATTGCTGACTGGCGCCGGCCCAGCACCTGCTAACGATAACGTAACATCCAGACATTCAGGAGGCATTTACTGGGAGCCGAATCATCCACAGAGGTCTTCTTCCTCTACTAAACAAATGGATCCGGTGATTTAAAGTGGTAAAAACACTAAATAAAGTAGTTTAACGTTAAAATCAGTGTTTTTCCAATGATGTCTGGTACCAAAGTACGGCGCCTGACACAAAACCGTGAATGGCCCCATCTAGGGCCAGTGTTTGGTTTGATTATTCTGGGCTACTGTGGAAACACGGCGGTGCAACATAGTGGACTGTGTGGACAAGGACCTGCTCCCTATGTAGATATAAACTGCTCATTCTAAGGTAATGAAAACAAAGATCATTCATCAACAATTCTGCCATATATCTCCCTAAATCCTAGACACTTGACGTTTTAGTGTAGCTGTGTGAAAATACACTGGATGGTGTGTATGGATCATGCTCATAGGTGTGTGCAGTGTGTGTGAGGGTAGGGGCTTTCAGCGATGCCACAGATACAACTTTTCTATTTATAGACGAAAATAAGGCATGCATCTTTGCTGATGCATGTCAGACGATTAATGTGAGCATTGAGTGTCTTCCTGTTTCCCGCTCCACTCCGCAGTATTAATAGCATAAAGAAAAAGTGATGTATCCAGATCAGAGATTGAGAAAGAGAGCAGATTGGCAATCATCATTATCATTAGCAGCCTAATTATCATGAGCCCCATTATCGTCATCATCATTGCCACTGCCATATTCATCAATAGTGACTTTTGTATCACAGTGTAATCACAGCTGTAACCATCATCATCGTCGTCGCCATATCAGTTGTCAGCACATGACTCCACGTACAACACGCAATGCGTGGGTGTGTGTTAGTGTGTAGGTGGTCTGTGTTTACTCTTAATAAGTTGACAATCTGTCAGACCGCCTCTCTGCCATGCCCACACACGCTCACACACACAAGCACGGGAGACTCCTGGGTTTCAAGCTCCCTGCTGACACACAGGGAAACCCAGCTCTAAATCACCCACGCACTCCTCCATTTTTTTTGTTCAAAATTGTCTTCTGCAATCATGTATCAGTGCCCAGAGGAGCAAATGATGAGAGCTGACAGGTCGCAGGGACCAAGCAAATAAAAGAAGAGAGGAGAAGAAGAGTGGGTGAGACAGGGAACAAGGGAGAGAATAAGTAGTGGGTGGAGTGGGTTGGATGTGCAGGGGTCAGAGGTCACAGGGTGTTCTGAGTGGGCAGTGGGCACAGTGTGGACTCGGACCAGGCATGAAGAAAAGACTCACCAAACCACGCACACACATTGTTTGTGTACCTACGCGTCTGCCTTTTGTCTCCCTTTGTCTCTGCTTTATCTCTCTGAACTCTCTTTCACCCGCCTCTCTGTATCTCCGTCTCCTTGCTTCATCTGTTGACTTCACCGAATTAGTGTATAATAGAATTACGCACACGTGTACTTAGCTGGCTGTACGTCTTCATTGTGTACTGGATGTCTTTTGCTCCCTACAGTTCTCTTCTGTTGCCTTTTGCCTTTTTTATTTGGGTTTCCTTCTTCCTTGTACTCCTGTCTCAGTTTGCCTCTGGATACAATACATCTATTATTCTCCCTGGTGTTTTCTGACCTGCGAGTCCTCCGCCAGTCTGTCTACACATGCACAAACGAGCACGGATATCAAATATGAGACCTTACTGATACTGGCACTAGGGCTGTTGCGGTGAAGGAACTTCCCCTGCAGCAAGTAAAGATGGCTCAACAGCTGATATGCGGTATTACCGCCATTTTTGTTGTTTTTGCAAATTACCTTGTATCCAGATTTTAGTGCTTTGTAATTAAGCTTTATTGTTGCTTTTTAAATGACAAAGATGACATAGATTTTAGAACAAATACCTGTGCATTGTTAAATGCCAAAAACAGAGGGGCACTGAGGCACAATAAGAGGTTTGGCGTTTTGCGTCTGGTTGCCATGATACAGAATATTCGCAAAGTAAAAATGTCGGCACAAGGTAGAGTACCTGCGCTGGATGATGGTAAGACTGGCCAACATAGGGAAAAACAACAGACCCGCTGTTCTATGTGGGTTCAGTATTAGTTTCTTCTCCATTGTTGTTGTTCAGTGACATGATGGTTGGTCCTTGTGGGCTATTTGCCCCACCCCTACTCCACTGTGATTGGACGACTGGGTAAAAAGTGACAAAGACGAGCAGCTGCAGCATTTTTTACCCAAAGTTGAATATTTTTTAACTCAATGCAACCAGAAAAGCAGTTTGTAAAGAAAGAGGCAGAGCCATGAAGGACGCAATGCTGGCTTCTAAAATTAGTTTATAATATAAAAGGCAATATGCCACCTTGCTCACAGTTTTGCAATATACCCTTATATATTGAATTATTATCCTTGTAACTGGATACATGTAGCATGGCCAGATTCTCCTTCATACACAGCCCAACAGGATTCATCATGCATTCTGTCACAGGCTTTGTTGTTTCCCTTGAATGTCAGTCTACAACCGTACCCTCATTCTGCACCCCACACACGTTCTCCTGACACACACCAAATCATTTCTGGGTAATAACAGAATAATTGTTAAAGTTTTAACCATTGTGTTTAATAGACTGGCATTGCATTTGTTTAGTCAGAGCAGTATCATGTGACTCTACAGTCACTAAACACAGTTAAACAGTTAGTGAGTTTGTCTCCTGGCCTCCTCATAGTCTGGTTTCTTAATCGCAGTGCTGGAAAAATTAACTTACATCCTTTATTTAGTTAAAAATAGTCCTTCCACTAATTCCTGCAGTCAAAATGTAAAAAGTAAAGACAGCAAAATACACTTGAAAATACTCATCATACATACATAATTATAATATAAGTATTATCACACTGTAGCCAGTCAAGATTCAGCTGATTTTAATGGCTTTATACAATCAGTGTGTAAAGCCATATGAAATTTTGTTGACGCTGTTATGTAGAGGTGTAAATTCAATTATGATGTAAGATACACCATTCAATATAATGTAATCCAGCTCAACGCCACCTTTCACGATGGCCTCAGTCAGAAACATATGATTATATTATGACGATGTCAAAATGAACATGATAGGTATCATAAAAACTGATTTTATGGCCGAACAGTTGCATTTGATGGCATTAGACTGTAGAGGTGTACCTAATAAACTGGACACTGACTGTGTACTGTTGAACAGTGAAATCTATAACAATGTATATGTTGATCACACATTGTAGCTTTAGCTGTAGAGAAATGGCTTAGAAGTATAAATGTACAGAAAATGGAAATACTCAAATAAAAGGACATTTTCAGATATCTGTCAATCATGTATCAGTCTACCTCCTAAACAGAACCATAAAGTAGCTCCCTTGATTGAAGTATTGATGAGATCCGACCAGGTGATGCCTTGCGCCACGTTGTTATTTTGTCTGTTCTTTGTGATTATGTCAGCAATCAGTCTGTATTTACCTGCTCTCTGCACCCAATCTTTATTTCCTTGTTCTTAGTGAGGGGTCTGTGTTTGGGGAGATGTCATTTCAATTTAGCACTTTCAATTTATTTTGTTCCAGAGTGCGGCTGGTTGTGAAGCCCTTTGAGACTGTGGCCATGTCTAAGGGCTATATAAATTAAATGGGTCTGGACAGAAGCAACAAGTGAGTGCATGCAGTGCACAGTGATATTGTAATAGCCTACTTGTCCATTTTGAATTTAGAGTAAAATGAAATTTCTTGGACAAGTGGGTTGGAAGGCAAAATGGGATGTTGAGAATTATAATGATATGTGGTCCCAGAACAATTAACCAATCACTAACTTCACTAATTTTGGGTATTAACCTGAAACATTTTCTGAAATGGTGACTTTCTGGTGTGTCTGTTGGTTGGTTTGTCCATCATAAATCAACAGTTCATAGGAGATCTAACAAATAATCGCCCGAGAAATGGTGTCGTCATGTTTGGTTCTTAAAAACGTAAAGTTATGAAAGTTAGGTTTAGGCAAGTAAAGTTACAAAGGTTAGGTTTAGAAAAAGAAACAAGTGGGTGTTGTCTTGTTACATACTTAACAAAAAGTTACGTACTACTTACTGTAAAGTTAGGTATGGTAGGTTTAGGAAAAGAGACGTGGTTGGGCTTTGCCATATTCTGTAGGCAACGTAACATAAAGTTAGGTTGCCAACTAAGCAAAGTTACAAATGTAACGTAAAGATGTGTAGGTCAGGTTCTAGGCAAGTAAAAGTAAAGTACTTAATGATGTTGCGTACTTAACGTAAAGTTATGCAGGTTAGGTTTAGGAAAAGAGACACAGTTGAGCGTTGTCACATTACGTAGGCTATTTAAAGTTAAGTTACATAGCCGACTTAACGATGTTGCATACTTAACGTAAATGTATGTAGATTAAGTTTTAGGCAAGTAAAGTTACATAGGTCAGGTTTAGGAAAAGAAACATGGTTGAGTGCTGTAACGCTACTTAGGTTACTTAACGTGAAGTTAGGTAGCCGACTTAACAAAGTTATGTACTTAATATAAGGGTACTTACGTAAAGTTTAAGACAAGTAAAGTTACGTAGGTAAGGTTTAGGAAAAGAAACATGGTGACAACATTCCTTAAAATAAGTCAAAGTTGGTTTCACATGGGACACAATCACCAGTCTCTTGGGGGGAAAAGTCCTGTGCTTGTTTGACCCATCCACCCACTAGCCTGCCTCCTTATGCGAAGTTTTGCTCCCTATATTACTTCCTTCTTTGCTCCTGTCAGTGGATTGGTCCCATGACTGCAGCTTTCCCCATTAAGTGGGTTATATAGGAATTACTGGCTCATGATTACATGGGTTGTATACAAATTCTGGCGCATTGCTTTTCATAGGTATTTACGAAGAGTGCATAAGAGCACCCTGACAAATGTTACAAACATTATAGCTAAATAGTAGCATGTTAATATTGTCAGAGCATGCTAGCATACTGATGTTAGCACTGCTGTGCCTAACCACAGCCCAACAGAGCTGCCAACATAGCTTTAGTAAACTTATATTACTTTTTCATGTGACAGAATTATGCGTCTGTGATTAGTGAAGGATTTTGCAGATCCATATCTCATTTAGCTCCTCAGATAACAAGTTGTAAAATGGAAAGTGCATATTTAGTGCCGTTACACTAAAGAGAGCTGTACAGCCAAATGTAAAGTAAAGTTGGTGATCAGTTTCTTAAATGAGGCCCTGAGGGAACGAGGGAAAAAGAAAATTGAGTTTTAACCCTCGTGGACTGATTTGTAATGGGAGTTAAAGTCATCTGGGATAGACAACCACCCTCGGTCCATTTCTTTCTCATTTACTCCTCCTGCTCTGTTATTCTTTCACTCTCTCTCGGCCTCTCACTTGCTCTCAGTGTCTCTTTGTGTCTCTTCTCCATCGCTCTGCCCTTCTTTGTTGTTGTTGTTGTAAGACTAATTCCCAGTATCCCCCTGGTAATTGTAACTGTAGTAACAGCTTTTACCCAAGGGCTGCACACCTCTCTTTACATGGCTTGTGGTGTATGTACAGTGCCATCCACTTCAAAGCTAACATAGGCAGGAGTCCCTGTGGTTTCATTAATACGCCGTGATGCACTGCACCATACTTGTTCCATATTAAAAAGTTCAATGTATAATTCATCATAGATTTTTCTTTGAAAGTAATTCATATAATGTATCTAAAAAAATGATCAGACCCTTTGCTTCCCCCTTATTCTCACATACCATCTTGACAGATTGTGTGTGTGCGTGTTTGTGTGTGTCTGTCTCTTGTACTGACTGTGTTGTTTTCCATTTAAAAAGCTCAGGTCTAGTAATGACTCATTTGTGGTCAGTGGCCTGTCTCTCGATTCTCTCCTGATTATCTCTCTCTCTCTCACTCACACACACACACACACAGTCTTCTTTCGCTGCTCTCTGACACTGATACCCCGTGACCATCTGATGTCTAATCGTTTACACGTCAGTTGCCACTGTGTGTGTGTGTGTGTGTGTGTGTGCGCACGTGTTTCTTTGAGTGTGTGCAGGATCCCTCAATACTCGTATTTACACACCTCCTCTTATTTTATTTGTTCTGTTTGCATATCAGATTAAGTATGGATGGAGAGTTTTGTGCTCATCTTTGATGTGTTCACCGGGGTTTGTTTTTTTGTTTCACATGGGATGAATAGCGACAAACTCTGCAGCTCTCCTCAACAACAGCACAGTACTTAACTGTGAATTTATGGGATGCAGTGTCATTAAAATCTAATGGATTTTCCGACTTCGTAGTTTGCATCGGATAGAGCTCTTAAATGTTTTTGCATGATCAGTGCAATAAAACTCATAAATCTGGTCCATGATTCAGTTATGTTAGCTCAGTATATGTTCTGTATTGCCCAAAATGAACACTGTCTGTCTGTCTGTCTTTCTCAGTGTCGGATGGTATGTAAGGACGTATCAGCTGAGACCATATACGACGTTCTCCACGACATTGAATACAGAAAGAAATGGGACAGAAACGTCATTGAGACCTTCGATATCGGGAAACTTACGGTCAATGCGGATGTCGGTTACTACTCATGTACGTTACACACTTGAGTGTAAACATATGCTGTTTACAAAAAGCATTCACTTGTCACTAATATGATTTGTGGCTGCGAGGGGAGGCACACACACACACACACACACACACACACACACACACACACACACACACACACAAAAAGTATACATTGATGTGTTTTGTTCATCACATTCATCTTGTGCATTAACAGGGAAGTGTCCAAGTCCTCTTCGGAACCGCGATGTTGTCACGCTTCGCTCCTGGCTGCCAATGGGGAAAGATTACATCATCATGAACTACTCTGTCAAACATCCTGTGAGTACACACACACACACACACACACATACACACATATGCACAGAGGGCTTATAGAAGCTCAGCTGGGGCCCCGCTCATTCGCCCCTATAGAACTCCATACATACTGTATGTGCTCAAAGGTGCACTGAGAAACAACTGGCCCGTTTTGAAATGAGTGCACATTGGGTGAGCCGACATGAGCGTTGATCCAGTTAAGCAAGCGTAAGGGCGTTGTGTTGTATGAAAAGAAATCCTTAAATATTTGTGGAAAGGCGGCACTCCAAAGCTGTGTGTGAGTCAGTCATTTAAAACAACCGGTGCATCCAGAAGGCAAAGAGAATTTGGCATCTTTCCCAAAGAGAGAGCGCCTGACATACCTCCTGCCCTGGATGCTTTTACCTGGGAAATGATAGATGTACTGTGTGCTGGCACTGCTTCAGTTTGGCTAATTGGATTCTGTTGCATACATTGTGTTTTCAGTTCAGCTTCCAGTCGTGCTTTTCAAGAACTTGAGTAATTTGAATGCCAAACGGCAGTAAAACAAACCGACTGATTAGAGTACGCCGAGACCATGTGAGTGACTTTCAGTTTGGAATTGGGCCCAAAAACCCAGTCTTTAGTTTGGATGTATTTCTCCGCTTCTTGTCCAACAGGAAGAGGAGGACAAGAACTGTTCCATGTTAAAGCTTGTTCTTATCACCTCTTTTTACGGCTGCAACATCCAATTAGTTTTATTATCGATTAATCTGCATATTTTTTGCTTGAATGCTTTATTGTCTGGCTTATCAAAGGTCAGGAAATGGTGAAAAATGCCTTTCACAATGTCCTACACATCTTGTCTTATCTACAAACAAAAGCTATTCAGTTTACTGTTGCATAAGAGAAATAAAAAGCAGCATATCCTCACAGTTTCCGAATTATCAACTCATCAAATAACTGAGTAATAGTTTCAGATGTACGTTTCTCGATCTGACTTTCAGTCTGTTCTGTCTCGTTTCCTTTTTCTTCTCCATCTTTATTGCTTTTTGGTGTGTGTGTCCCCAAAGTCTCTTTTCCCTCTCAGTTTCTCAGTTTCACTCACTAATTTAATGTTTACAAAAGGATAAGACCTCTCATGTGACTCGTCGCTGTTGACTTCCGCCTCCCCTTCCGCATTCCTGCATCATTAAGTGGTTACGGACATAATAGACGATATGTGTGTGTGTTTGAGTTCCACGTGTGTGTGTGTGTGTGCATGGCTGTGTTTAATTAGCCAAGGTCACTCTGTGTAATCAGTAGATTTTGAGAGCTTTACTTGTGGAGTGCGGCTCAAGGGGGATCCTTAGTGTAGTGCTGAGTTCACACACCCACCGCCAGGATTCAGTCCACTTATACTCTGACACTATCTTCATCTGTGCTCTTTCCCATGATTATTTACAACTGCTTTTTCTGTCATACATGTGGAACGGCTTTCAGCAATCAGCCTTTGAGATCCAGCTGACACTGCCACCAGAGTAACGGTCTAAGTCTGACTTGTTCTTATAAGAGAGGTCTATATTTATATTAGGGCTACAGCTAAAGACGCCTAATGACTACTCTATCAGCTGATCTGTTTTTACAAGTTTTTAGCCACAATGACTCCAGGGATGGCAGTGTTATTATTGGATGGATGAGATTTTGTGCAGACATTCATAGTCCCCTATGGAAGCCCATTTACGCTAGTGAAAGAAAAATTAAGTAAGTCCTGTAAGTTTCTGATGAGCCCCTTTTACACAGCCTGTTCAAGGCGGGAAGCTGGTTAGCATTGTTGCCTCACAGCAAGAGGGTTCCTGGGGTGGGGGGTTCGAACCCTTGGTGGGGGAGCCCTTCTGTGCATGGTTTGCATGTTCTCCCTGTGTCAGCGCGGGTTTTTTCCAGGTTCTCCGGCTTCCTCCCACAGTCCAAAGACATGCAGGTTAATTGGTGACTCTAATTACCCTTAGGTGTGAATATGAGCATGAATGGTTGTCTGTCTCTATGTGTCAGCCCTGCGATAGTCTGGCGACCTGTTCAGGGTGTACCCTGCGTCTCGCCCAATGTCAACTGGGATAGACTCCAGCCCCGGTGATCCCTAACATGATAAGCGGTTATGGAAAATGAATGAATGAATGCTCTTTATAAAAGGTACGATTGTGGAATTGGGGGACAGAGACAGAGAGACAGAGTTGTCGAGCCTTTAAGCAAACAGAGAAGGTAGTAACAGCATCAAATCGATGTCTGTGTAAAAAGCACTGGCGGCAGGATGGGGTGTGGCAGGCGACCCACCACCAGGAGATTTAAAAAACAGCTAGCAGCTGTTAGCAGCTGACACGAGAAGAACAGCAACTGAAAAATTCTGCAAAGTAGGAAAACAATGAGATGCCATATAACAGGGACAGTAATGATTGTTACTGCCATGCCAAGACTTAAACTTCACTGAGTAAGCGCACCTTCACAGAGCTGCTAGCATGGCTGTGGACTCTGTCTGGTTGATTAAATGTTGAATGATTAAAAGTATCAAAAATAACAAATGCCCATTTGAGTTACTGGAGCCCGAAGTGATGACTTAAACTAGCTTGTGTGATCTGACCCAAAAAAAACAGCCAAAAAACACAACTTAAGTAAATGTTCTGTTGATCAAGCAATTAACTGATTGTTAGATCGTAAGATAAGAAGTTTCCTGGTATACTAGATGTGTCAAGACTGCAGAGAGACACCTCATCAGTGACTAATGCTGATATCCTTGAGTATCTCTGAACAAAAAAACCCTCTCTATTACGTCAGAAGATTATAATAATGTCCCTGATTTCCCAAAAACCTGCAGATGTCATGTTTCACGAAAGCTGTCATTGTACTGTCAGCAAAAATTCCTACAGTGTCCCCCATGTAGTAGAGAGGTCCAGGCACAGTCAAATATTAGGGAATGATAAAGTAGTTATCTCCTCTGAGAAAGTGTGCTTCTGAAGTGCTCTGCAGTGTGCCTGTCCCAGTTAGCACAGGCTAACCAGTGCTGTACTTTATCTTCATGAATAATAATCTTAGATATATAGTCAAAAGAGCCAGCAGTGAGTGGAGTAGTGGGCCTTCGCTGCTGTGTTATTCACAGAGTAGTGTGGACTGGATTTGCATCGGAAAGATGACTGTGAAGCAGAAAATCAGACTGACTGGCAGCAGAAAAACACAACACAGACAAAGAGCCCGGAATCCCAATGCTTACCCTGCACAAAGTATGTCGACCCTTTGGCAGATGGACACAAAGAGCTAAAGTCCAGTATCTAGCTACAGTACCGTAAAGTATTTCCTAGTGAAACAGGATAGGCAGGCGGGAAAATATTTGGCAGGAAGTTGATTTGATTGTTGAAAGGTGGGAATGTCATACTAGGCTTTGACAGCATAACACAGACCGTACGGCACAATCTGTCAATTAGAGAAAAGGAGCCCATCGTGTGCTCTGGGTAGTTGCCGAAGCTGTCCAGTGTAAAATGCCTTGTGCATAATCTGGAGCTGTCACAGATATTCATTCATTCATTTTCCGTAACCACTTATCCTCTTGAGGGTCGGGGCTGGAGCCTATCCCAGCTGACATTGGGTGAGAGGCGGGGAACACCCTGGACAGGTCGCTAGACTATCACAGGGCTGACACATAGAGACAGACAACCATTCACGCTCACATTCACACCAGAGTCACCGATTAACCTGCATGTCTTTGGGCTGTGGGAGGAAGCCGGAGTACCCAGAGAAAACCCACTCTGACACTGGGAGAACATGCAAGCCATGCACAGAAGGGCTCCCCAACCCAGGGTTCGAAGCCCCCACCCTGGGTTTGAACCAGGAACCCTCTTGCTGTGAGGCGACATTGCTAACCACTGCACTGCATGGACCCACAGGTGTGTTTTTCTCAAATGAATAGACTCTAGCCCTATGGCCAGTGACAAATGAAATGAAGACACACAGATGTAGCATGCTGTTGCTAGCTAGCTAACTTAATCTTAGCTTTTGCTGCTAAGGGTTGCAGATTGATTGATGGATGGATGTCATGATATTAATTGTTGAAACGTACATAAGCGCACGTATATGGTTTTACAGGAGGAAAACATGACTGGATTTTGATATAAGAATACAAAGAAGTTGAAGGTTTTTTGTATATAGTGTAAAATATGTGTTCAGTATGACTTGGGATATTAAGTCCAGTTGAGACCAAAGATTCATGACGAGACAAGTTGAAACAGGCAACTACTTGCAATGCGCTGTTCCACCATGTTCTAAAAACCTGTTGGTTCACACCAATGCAACTAGATGAGATGGTGTGTCATCTCTATGCAACAACTGTCTGTACTTCTGTTCTGATTTGCAGCTTTTCAGACTTATTTTGTGGCTGAATATAATTTGCAGCTTCTTAAAATATGAATGAGGATAGTGAGAGTTTGTGACAGTGACAGTTGCCTTTGTACTAGTGATGAAACAGCGAAAAACATTAACAAAACAAGCATCAGATGGACTGTATTCACAATAAATATGCCACAATAATATGAAAAACCAGCACCAATGAATCACCATCAGTCGGCGTGAGTCGAGCTCAGACCGGCCAGTTCACACCACTGCAACTTTTCTCTGCAACGTTCTAAAATGTTTTCAGCTCGTCGCAAATCTTTGGCCTAAACTGGGCTTGAAGGGGTTTAAAAAGCATTTTTCATTTCATTTTGACTATAAAGACACTTTTGTGTTTTGTTTTTACTAGTGATGTTTTTGGTGCACTGTAGGCCAATGTCATTTACATAATGAATGAATGAATGAAGGTTTACAGGGCTCCTTGTCTTGTTCAAGGTTGGTACATGCACTGATTACGGATGTTACTTCCAATAAGAATCTGTGTGTGTGCACGTGTTGTCTCTACAGAAATACCCTCCTAAAAAGGATCTGGTGCGAGCTGTGTCCATTCAGACTGGCTACATGATCCAGAGCCAGGGACCAAGCAGCTGTACCCTCACTTACATGGCCCAGGTAGATCCACGAGGTAACTAACACACACACACACACACACACACACACACACACACACACACACACACACACACACACACACACACACACAAAGACAATTAACAGCACAAGGACAAACTCATACAGAAGTGCATAAATAAAAGTAAACACTCAAGACTGAAGCACACAGGTACACATACGCACACCCAGGTGCTTAACGCATGCTCAAAGTTCTAATGAATGATTCATCCCCCTGCCTTTTTGTCAAAATGAGTCGCTATAGTAACCATATGAAGGACAGAGTCTATTTCACTCTGCCACCTCATTCTGTCCCTCCTCTCTCTTGTTTGCTCTCTTTTTCCATCCATTAATCCGATTCTCCCTCTTATTCACTCGCGCATGCAAGTGCTAATTGTCTAAATGTCTCTAATCACTGGTTTGTAATGTGTGTTGCAGCGAGTAGCAAGTTACAAAGCCTGGATGACATGACATGCAATAAAGCAAACTTAAAATCCCTCTTTTGTCTCTTCACCCTCCTCCTCCTCTTTCTCTCTCTCTCTGTCACTTATTTCCTGTCATTGTCTCACTTTTTTCCATCCTACTCTTCACTCTGTCTCTCTCTTTGCAGGTTCCTTACCCAAGTGGGTTGTCAACAGGTCTTCCCACTTCCTTGCTCCTAGCGTAAGTCATTGCAGATCAACACAGATTCTATATGTGTTTGGTGGTGTATTAAAGGAACAGTGTGTAAGATGCAGGGGGATTTAATGGCATCTAGTGGTGAGGATTGCAGATTGCAAACAGCTGAAATTCCTCCTGGTTAGAATTCCTTCAGTGTTCATAGTTCAGCAGGTCTCTTCCCCTCTGTGATTTAATATGTTAAAAACAAAAATAAAGCAGTTTCAGATTACAAATTTTCGGCACATTGCAGATGGGCCGCTAGCCCATCAACTGTGTGCTGACCTTACTTCTTATCTAGACATTTAGGAGGTTTTACCAGGAGCTGTATTATCCGCAGAGGTCTCTTCCTCTCCAAAACAAATGGACCCTGTGATTTAAACTGTCGTGGAGGGGCTGCAAACTACAGAGGCCAATGCAAAAACATAAATGGCCAAACTAGAGCCACTGTTTGTTTTGTGCGTTCTTGGCTATTGTAGAAACATGCTGGTGCAACAGAGCCACCACGGGGGCAGATGTTGGTGGTAGCAGCAAATATTCAAATGAGAACTTTAAAGGCCAAAGTGGAGAAGGGTTCCATGTGAACAGCAGTTGATTGAACATGGGTCAGTCGGTCCTAAGAGATGGGCGAACGGCGTTCGGAAGGGTAGGGGGCGATGGCCTACGTCGCCCCCAGCCGATCGAAAGGGAGTCGGGTTCAGATCCCCGAATCTGGAGTGGTGGAGATAGGCACCGCGAGGCATCCAGTGCAGTAATGCAGATGCCCCGGGGAGAGTTCTCTTTTCTTTATGAAGGGCATTGCACCCTGGATTGGGTTGGCCCCGAAAGAAGGGCCTGTGCCCTGGAAAGCGTTGCGGCTCTGGTGGTGTCCAGTGAGCTTTCGCTGGCCCTTGAAAATCCAGGGGAGAAGGTGTAAATCTCGTGCCAGGCTGTACCCATATCTGCAGCAGGTCTAAATATATGATTGAGGTGAATTGGCGAAACAAGACATGTCTGCTGCCCTAAACAAAAATGAAGTCATGGTCTGATAAAGATACAAAAGCAGAAGTTTCAGCCCAGGAGACAAAGTTTTGGTATGAGAAACCTCGTGTTTGCCGGAGCTCCGCCATCTGCACAGGGGAGGTTCAGACCCTTGGAGGGGGCGAACCGTGATCTGCAACCTCCGGACGAGAACCCACTCCCTGTGTACATATATACGGCTCATTCTTAGGTAACAGAAAACACAATGATTCTTAATATCAGATGATTAAACACTAAGGAACACATACTTATTATATTATATTTCATATCTGCCAATATTCCCCCCCTAAACCCAAAACACTGGATCTTATATCCACAGGCACTTGTACAGCTAATTTATAATCTCTCCTACGAATCCAGGAACATTCTGTCTCCAGTATTTGTTTGTCTGTTTGAGGGTGTGTGCATACTTGTTGAAATAGGGCAAAGATTCTCTGGAGAGCAGCCTGGGATGAAGGTACCCCCTTGATGATAGTCAAAAAATAGCTGCTCAGCGAGACGCACAAATCCCACTGAAAATACCCATGCTGATGACTTCAACACAGTGAATGCAAGAAGAATTTTCTGTCTGGGTGTTATAGATTTTTTTTATCAGGAAAAATTTATAATTCAGAATATAGTACATATTGTGGAAAACCATTTGATTTAATCTTTTAAACTAACAGACATACTGAATGAGGATTTTTAAAACTATTCTTCATCCCTGTTCAGTCCAGTCTGTCTTATCCGAGCATCAACCAGGAATGAATATTGACAGTGCATTCAAGTGCAATCATTTTCTTTCTGCCAGCTGAAGATGTTGACGATCAACACACATCTACAAAACAATGAATGTTGTCTTACTTGTGTTGTTCATCTGTTTTGCTCCTTTTTTAGGCGCTGAAGAAAATCAACAAAGCCTGTTTGAAGTATTCAGAGTGGAAGCAGAGACACAACCCCGGCTTCAAGCCCTGGCTCTTCCCTGAACAGACTACATTACCCAGCATCCCGCTCTCTGAGCTCAGCATCCAGCATGCTGAGAGCCTGGAGAATATTGATGAGAGCTCCCTGGCTGAGACCCAGGAGAGAGAAGACAGCGACTAACACACACACTCGCACACACACACTCGCACACATAGTCAACTATTCATAGACACACACAAACAGTAATGCAGGGTTACATGCATGCCTGATACACATCCATAATTATACTTATGTACTTATGTGTGATTCTGTATATGAGTATATATGTATGCACATGCATACGGTTGCATATGCAGGCATACTAACATGCACCTATATGGAATCATTCATGCACACAGACAAACTCATACTTGATCAACCCCATCTCATGCCTACATAATGTATGAACACATATACGCGACATAGATGCACTCACACACACACGCCCACTCACAAGGGGCACTGAAAACTACTTATTTTTACATGTCAGTAAACCCATAGTCACTGTAATCAGAAAAGTGTCTTTTAGTGTTATTTTTCACGTCTCTTCAAATGATATCAAACTTTCTTATTTGGACCTATACAGACTGTCATAGCAAAATATATTTTCAGTAAGAATTACTGTTGAAATGTTTACAGACTAACCAGACAGTGGACATCCATATCTCATTGAAAATATGAACAATGGATTTCAAAATGATACTCTCCATCATGTATACACACTCAGTTTGTGTCTCTCTGACCATGTTGTCTCTGTCCCTCATTATGTGTCTCCATCCCAATTTTTGTAAGCACATAATAAATATGCAGGTGTGCAGAAGGCAGCTGGAACCCCCTTTACCTGCGACTCTTTCGTACAGACACACACATACACATACAGATTTTACACACGTACTGTCTGCTCCTCTAATTGAGAGATGTATGAATGTATGTAGAGTTTAAAAATTAAAATCATATTCCTACAAAGGTTTTCAAATTTCACTGGTGAGATGAGTCGTTTTTTTTCCCCCCGCTGTATGTGTGTTGTACACGTGCCGGTGCGTTTGCTCGGGTTGATGCATTCTTTCAGACACACACACACACACACACACACACACACACACACACACACACACACACACACACATCCATTGATTTTAAAACTGCACTGCCACAGTGTTTCACTCACTGGAAAAAAAAAATGCATGTGTGTTTTGTTTGGTTGCATGCACCCATGCATGTGTACAGCGTATGTGTGCACAGTGGCCTAGATTAGAATTAGGAATCCCCCAATCTGTTGGCATGGCAACTCTGAGATCGACTCAGCACCGAAGGGAGACGTGAAGAGATGAGAGCGTGCCTGTCACAGAGGAAGTGACTTATTGCAGGGTGCCTGCCCCTTCTTGCCTACGTTGCATTAGGCTAAGAGCATGTGTACTGTAAATGCACCACATGTGCGTCAGCTATAATTTCTGTTTCCCTGCAGTGGGTTAATTGGATGACATGACACTTGTCTTGCGTACCACACTCGCACATTTACATGGCTTTAAGTATGGCTAAAGACCGCGTTAAGCATATTGGACACGCTTAAAATGAGAGAATTATTCAGAAGTCCATGAAGCTATCTGTCTGTGTTTGCCACAGGAAGAGAAGCGCAGCATTGCACTGTACATGTCATGCCTTTAAATACACTGCATGTCATCCTCTCTGACCGTTCCTTTTTTTTTACAACATCCACCTCTGCATATGCACCACCCAATAAAATATGAATGATGAAGGAAATAGTATGTGAGACATGCAGAAAGCATACAGCTCTGGTGTTCTTTCCTGCAGCTGCATTGACTGTTTATCCCCCTGCCCTTGTATATAACCATCCATCCATCCTCAGAGTCTTAATGAGGCCTCTCGCTCAGCCATCATCATTATGTACGTGTGTGTGTGTGTGTCAGAGGAAAAGGGCTGCATGTGCATGGGGTGTGTAGGATGCGTGTCCCAGTGGCAACCCTGCATTGTCTTCCACCCGCCTCCACAGCAGGAGGAGACGTATAAGCAGCATGATGGCCGGCGCCCCTCTGTGTGTGTGTTTCTGCATATGTGTCACACTGCCACCCCCACAGCAACCCAGCCCACCAGGGCTGATAGCCTGGTGATGACTCATCACCACCCCATCTCCTCTTCAACTCCTCTCCAGCTCCCTCTCCCTCCACCTCGTGTATTCTCCCCCTTCTCAGTTCCTCAATTTCCCCCCTTCATTTCTATCCCACCTCTTCATCCTTTCATCCACGCCTCGCCTTTGATCCTCTTTCCCTCACCTCCACCATGTTTCTTCCTCTGCCCCATCTTGTCTTTGCCTCTTCTCTTTTTACCTTCTCTTAATCTAAACCATTTGTTCCCCTCCATTTACTCCCACCCTGTCTCCTCTACAGTCTCCAGCTTGCTCATTTAATCCTCCTTTTGCTTTTCCCTTTTATGCTCTTTTAACCTCCCTCTCATTCAACTTTCACTCCCTGTTCTCTCCCTGCCGATTCTCACCTTTTATCACCTGTTTCTTCCATCTGTCACCTTTCATCTCCTTTCCTTCTTGTTTCCTCCATCTCCTTCACCCAGGCTAATCTTTCTGGAACAGAGTCTCCTGATCTGTACCCCAGGCCTGAAGTGAAATGAGTAACACGCTTCAGTCGAGTCACAGACTTGTCACAGAGCCAGTGTATTGTTCATCCAAGCTCCCAAAGGCTAAAATATTACGTTTACACTGATGTGGTGGACTGACTGTAACACTGAGTCGCATATGTGACACACACAGAAACACAAGGGCCAAAATAATAGGCATATTTCTCCTTTAGCTCACTAAAACATCTGAAACCATATGACAAATGTGACCTTTTTAATTCATGTAAACTCAGAAGTGGGATATATTTCATCAGTAAAAGTTTAATGTTTGCACTCATGATATACAGTGTGACTGTGAAGTTATGGGTTTCAATTTGGTTTAGCTTGTGACTTTTTATTCCACGCCAGCCTCCCTCGCTCTGTCCCTTTCATCTTTCTGACTCTTCACTGTGGCTGAAAACCAATCAAAGGAATCCTCTTTAATAACTGAAGGTCTACTGACATGCAACATTCTCTTTCTACTATAAATGCTGTTTTCCATTTATTATTTTATGCCTTTTTTTATTAAACATGATGTCTTTTGAAATTCTATCTCCATCTATGAGGCTTAGTGTCATGATGGTGAGTGGTTGCCCTCTTCTGGTTCCTATGGGAGCCTACAACTAACAAATCAGCAGCCTGTCTGATGTCTGAATGCCACATCACCGCCACCTCCTTACAAATAACTGTTTGGGGATTGTGGGCACGGTGCTGAGGAGATTATATCTTATCATACCACCTGCTCGAGTGGAGGGGAACCTATGCAATTAAATAGTCGCCTCTCATTTTGGCTGATGTGCCACAGTTTCTTTGTTGTTGTTTATTTTGTGATTAAATGTATGTCAGTCAATATCTGATGATTTAAATCCAACAAAAACATGTTTTGTAGTCATTACTAATTAATTTTGTACTTTTATAAAATTAGTTAGCTAACACTATTGCTCCCCAAGGAAAATAAGGTAAGTATAGTGTGTGTTTTGTGTGCCTCAATAGTAACTTAAATCATGTTGTGTGTTATTTTTTGCAGTATTTTCTAATATAAAGATTTATAATGTGCAATAAGTGTATATTCTTTACAGATAGTGCCTTTTTTCGTTAGCTTTAATGTTTGCTGGTGGGAGGTGAGTGGGATGCTATGTGGTTAAAGTGCATTTGCATGAAAACAAACTGGGCTGTCCACTCTTTTTCAGTGGTCACATGACGGCCGTACGGAAGTTTTTGCAATTTTTGCTGCGTCAAGTTTGCCATAATTATCCATAGACACACCGGAAATAACCACTTCCTATACGTAAAAATAAAAGGCTGCATCATTAAACACCAATCTGGGTGTTTATTTTGAAATACAAAACCGGAAATGGATTGCTTCCTGCACTCATGCTTAACACTCGCTGTGTGTGAGTTCTGCTACTGCTTTAGTTTCGTGTGAAAAATGTTATCCGCTATTCGGCGTCGCCGCTGCGGCCACTAATTTCACCCGAAAAACAAAACGCCTATGTATTTAAGTGGGGTTGAACAGCTATAAAGACTTGGAAAGGTGAGTAAATGACAAGAATTTAAGCTTTTATCTTTTCCTTTTTTGTCTAAATACAAACTTTTCCACAACAGCTGATATAGACGCTAACTTAACAGCACTTAAACGCAACAAACATTGAAGTGGCTCAAACAGAAAATGTGTTGTCTGTGCTACACTGTGGTGGAAATAACTTTAACCAGTTTAGCTACAAGAAATTCCACATTTGTTTGTGAAAAGCTGAACTGCTGAGTCCAGTTCTGCTTCAGCTGCTTACACATTAATGATTAATTCCTACCCTTTAACTGGTTAATGGTAACTTGTTAGTTGCTTGGTTGTTTTTCAGGCTGCTCTTTTCTTTCTGTGGTCAAAGCGGAGGAAATGGGACAGCCTATGACGAGGTTGTTTATCCCCAGTGGAATTCATTATTTTTAAGCTGGGTGCATGCGTGCAGTTTTTACTAAATTTATATATAGATGGAGTCATCTGGTCCCAGCATGTGGGAATACAGCTTCCTATAAGCCTTTCTCGTCATGATTTGTGCATACGTTAGCAGGTGGACTTGTGACAGGTGGTCATCCAGGCTGAGCATTTTTAGACCAAGAGTGGGGATTTTTACACTTTATTTTCCAAGGTTGCCCCACAGCCTGCCACCACAAGAGATTACACAAACCCACTTTGCTGCTCAGGTTTTTTTAAGACCTTATTTCTGCTTTTTTCCCCCCTGCACACTGTGGGATTTTTTAAAAAGGTGATAAGATGTGATCAATAGTGAAACTGTTTGAATATGCTATCAGATAAGGTATTAAGTGGAACGTGTGATAGGTTTTCCTTTTCTGTGCTAATGTGCTGTGTGATAAGTACAGTCGCAGGGGAATGCTTTTTGCATGTGGGCTATAGGCCTTGGAATAGAGGACATTTTGCATGACTGACTTGCTCAGCAGACCCTTAAAAGTGGTGAATACAATAATTTGTGCACAGTTCTCACAGAGTCAGAGCTCCCGAACCATGAAAATGATGACTGCAGTGGTTAAACAGATGTTCTTCTGCTGTCTGACGATTGCTAAAATTTGCAGTAGTTAATGAATCTGCATTAGAGAAGTAGAGCAGGGCATAGGACTTGCTAGGACACTGCTCATACATTTACGGCAATGATCATATAACCTGTGTATCTTTTTAAAAAGCTTTTTAAAGCAACACAAAAAACGATCCACATACCGTGGCTATCAAACAGCATGGCCCTACTGACCCTGTTGTGCGCTGTAGTGGAAACTGTGAAACTGACAGGCTGCGACTGTCTAGTTTTGGCTTTTTGAATGCACATTGAGAGCCACGTAATGTAGTGGTACAGGATGTTGTTTATCAAAACTCAGATAAGTATCTCACTACCCCTCAACAATTTTTGTGTCTACCAAGGCACACTATGCTGAGTCGAGCCAGATTCACAACCTTGATGTACGCTCTGGATTATTTATCACTTATTGACATAAAGTTGCAGCTGCAGGTTTTGTCTGCGCCCGTCTCTGTCTTTCCTCATTCCTGCTTCGTCTACCACTTTTCTTTCTCTCTCTCCGTCCCTCTGTTCCCTCTGCCTATGTCTCATACACTCACATGAGATTACTCGCTTCTGAATCACTCCTTAATGAGGTGAGAGAAGGAGTATCCCACTGGTTCAGAGGGCACGTTGAGCAGTCTCACTGTGTCGTCAAACAGGCTAAATGAAGAACCCAGTTGTGCAAGACATGATAACTGGAGGCTGTGACTAAAATGACATTAAATTCATCCACAGGACTTACAGGACAGGGAAGAGAACACGTCATTTGGTGATGAGTTTCCTGTGAAATGAGATTAGCTTGACGTGGAGGAACTGGTTTAATTTTTTAAAAGTAAAGAAATAATTTGTTTCTTTAACCTTTTCCACTCAGTTGTGAGTGCATGTACCTTACTGTTGTGAGGCATACACACTTTTTGGTACATCTAGCTAAAACAAATGCATTGAGTCTAAAACAGTCCTGCTATAAATCTTTCATTCATGAAAGATGTCATTTCCAGTTTTTGTTGAAGGTTTGTGGAGCTGCTGAATAGAGAGACTAAAGTGTAGACTAAATATTCAAAGCACCTCTCTGTATTTCCCATGTAATTCAACAACATTTTGTTGGATTTAAGTGCACAATTTTTCAATCAAAGTGATGTCATGATGAGGTGATGTTTCCAAAGCTGTCCTTAGAGGAGTTTTTCACCGCTGTAACGATGGTCTTCTCATAAGACTGTGCTGTCTATGCAGGAGAAAGACACAAATTCATCAGGAATTGGTGCAACATGACCAGCGAAAACAGTCAGTAAGGGAATGGACAGAGGAGAGAAACACAAACCTATTCTGTTGTAAGTCTGTGGTATGCACCGCTTGTTCAGCATCAGCTGACATCCACCGCCACGGGAGGAAAACATCATGACCCGCAGAACTTCATACTCATACTTCAAACATTTTTTTGTGTCACAGGCTGATGGCTTCGGTCTCATTAAGGGACCCGTAGGTTCCATGTGGTCGGTAGTTTGAGGTGGGTTACCATGGGAAACCTCCCTGTGAAATGTTACACCCTGAAGAGTTCGAGGCAAATGTGCTCACACACTCACAGGCTTGTTCACTAGAGGACATTGTTCAGATGCATTTCTTTACTGGCAGGACTGAGTCACTATTCAGATCTAATTGAAAGTGGGCTGAAAGCAGCAGCGTGTCTGGTGGTGGGTTTGTGAGTCATGTCCCCTGTGTGTGTGTGTGTGTGTGTGTAAGCGTGTGTGCATGTTTCTCAGTAATCCTTACAGGGTCAACACCTTGATAGGAATCAGAGGGTCTGAGGAAACTTTCTCTATAGTGGTGACCCAGCTACCCCTACTAATCAAACAGTGAAGTATATTAAAAATTATCTAGCAGCAACGGAGCAAACAGCGACTCACTGTGTCTGACTTGTCCAGTGATGTTGCTGTTTAACTGTTAAGCATTGAATTTTGGACATAGATTCATCTGGTGGCTTCAAATTAATGTTAATTTGCTCTGCGTCTGCTGCATGTGTAACTAGCAGAGCCCAGCTGTCTGATACTGAATTTTTGAGACAGACAGATGCAGTTATCTGATTTCCATGTATCTTCCCAGCTTAGTCGCCAGAAGAAAATGTTGACATTGTTTGTTTCTGCAAACCACAAATAGGTTACATGTGTACATTTCATACATAACATAACATTGTTTCTAAAGTGACGTGGTTCTGATTACATTTAGAAGCTGACTTTGTCATTGGGAGGTGGAGGGGATGTTGCATAGCAATGACATTGAGGCATGATGGCGAAACAGCAGACCACTGATTGAGACAAACAAACAAACAAAAAAAAACAACAATGTGCAATTGTTGCACCAAAAGTGGGTTTTCAAGTGACGTGGTATCTCCGGTGGCAACTGTGGCACCAAAACTGTGTTTTTTTTAGAGGCAGATAGCCGCATTTACAGTCAAGATTGTGGCACCAAAAGTGGTATTTTAATCCGGAACGTGATCTTTCCTAAACATAGAAGAAGTGCCGAAACATAACCACATGTCAATCACAGCATTGTTGCAATGTTAATGTGAAGTTTTAATGTGGCCGCTAAATAGTACCGTTACATACTTGTAGTTTTCAGAAACTTACAATCAATGCTGATCAATGTTATCCTGGTGACTGGGTTTGTCAGTCAATATTAGTGTTTTTTTGTTGTTGTTGATGTTTTTTTAATGAATTGATGTCACGATCAAACATTTTTGACCTTGGTCCCTCAATTTTTTTTTTGCATGTTAGCTTTGAGACTGCAACAATTAGTCAACTAATGGATGACTAATCGACTATTAAAATAATCGATGACTATTTCAGTAGTCGACTAATCGGTTTGAGTCATTTTTCATAGTAAAGTACTGTAAAAGTACCCCGAACTACTCTTATTGCAGCTTCTTACGTTCAAATATTGGCAGCTTTACACACTCTCCCATGACAGTGAACTAAAACCATTAATGACATTAGATGACATAATTTTGGGGTTTGGGAGAGACAGAACATCATTTTCAACATTTTAACACATTTTTTCGATAAAATGAGTAGTCAACTAATCGAAGAAATAATCGACAGATTAGTCAACAATGAAAATAACCGTTAGTTACAGCCCTATTTGAGACATTAGAACTAAATAGGAAACGCACGAAGAGAGAGGAAGATGATAAGTAACAAAGAAAGCTGTCTGAATCAAACTGGGAATGTTGGGGTTATGATATGTGTTACGTGTTTAAACTACCCAGCCACCAAGATGTCCTAATTTTGATTTTTTTAATGCTTTTGGCTAAGATATATAATGAGTATGACTTTTTATAGTTAATAAATAAACTTGTTTGTGCTCTCTGGTGGATGCAATATGTAATGGAGATATTGTTTCTATATGTATCAAACAGGTTTGACAATGCTGTACTGACATTTCCTGTCAAGCACTGGCCTACAGATGTATCTGTGGTTAGTTAATATCAACCAATTGAGCAGCCCGGCTAACATGTCATTCTAGCTCTAATAAACAGGCACTTTTTTGCTAACAATGTAGCCAAAAGTTATGACCCAAAAATCTTTCATGCTCTACATGTTATGATAATATGTGTATGTATTTCCCCCCACATAATTTCACTACAGTGTTAATAGTATTAATAGACGCAGGTCAGTGTGGCAGTCGAAGCAGTGCTGAACCACAGTCAGAGTTTCATACAAGGTGAAAGACAAAAGCTTATCTCACCACAGAGCTCACATTGTGTTTTTGTGCATCTGTTGCACGTTAGGAAATGATGCTGTTCCCCTTACCTTTTCAGTTGTACATTGTCTAAATGTGTACTGAAAGAAGGATACTCCTGTGCCTTTGTAACACGTCATGATGTTGGTGCCAGTGTGTCAATCACAGAATATTGCTATATTGGGTGTTTGCACCCCTACCTGTGGTTCTGGGCTCCAGCTGTAGATGTGCTCTCTTGTTAACCTATGACACTTTTTATGTAAAGAAACTGATATAGGAATAAGCCAATGTTACAAACTAATTTGTGGGACTGTGACAGAGAAAGAGGACTTTCTTCGCTCTTCTTCTACAATGGTATTTTTTGTGGCGGTCACTCAGAACAGAGGTTTTGGATTTTCCACATTCCTGGTCTGTTGGGATTTATCCTACATCATTGTTGCAGATAACCTAAACACATCTCCTTTGACATTACCATTGTGAGAAATGGGTTAAAGGCAAATTCTCACTTGTTTTGGAGAATTTCCCAAGACCACACAGTAGAGGGGTGACAGCTGACCAATGTCCAAGGAGGTTACATATCATCACATTTGGTATCCTTTGCAAATAAAAATGTGTTAAGTGTTAGATAAAGTTATCCAGAATATCAGCATGAAGTATTTGACTTAATTCCATGTCGAAATTTCAGTCATTATCTCATAGAATTTACAAGGTGACAGTAGTGCAGTGTGTAATACTCTGAGTGTGTATGACCTGGGGAAAAACGTTGGTGTTATTGCGTTTCCATGGTTTGCGCAATTTAACCAAAGTCAGGCACACTGCGGTCGTTGTAATTTCCATTTACACCATAATGTATTTCTGCAATCGATGAAGTCATTACTTGTCTGTTGATCGAAATATTATGTTAACATTTATGACTAATATTCTTGATTTTGCTTACCCAACACCTCAAAATGAAATATGAAATGTTTAAACATTGTTATCTGTGCCAGTAGCAAATCACTCTGATCAAAATGTTTTATGTGTGGGGTTTTTGGTACATGCAGGCTACTTCTGTGCAATCATAGATACTAATGGTTGGTATGACAAGCTGTGCTATGGGAAGCAGCACTAATACACATTTTGTGCCTTGCATCTCGTGACATATTTTCATTTATCCATGGCTAGCATTAAACCTCCACAGCTGATACCTCTTAGAAGTTACATACCATTCAGCAGTGGCAAGTTAACTAGAGGCAGTCAGAGCGAAGGGGTTTTGCAAACACCGAAGACATTTGTCTTCTGTGGAAGCGAAGTTCATTCACTTTAGAAAAAAAAACTGCTTGTTTTTCTAAATTAACAAGATAATAATCTCATTACTTCAGAGCAGTGAGAATTTACAACATTATTATTATGTTAACCTTTCAAAGACAAAGTGTATTTAGGCTAATATTACATGCACCATACCCAGGCTGTGTTACTGTACCCACATCCTAGCTCAGTTCAGCCATGATTTGATTTAGTATGCAAAGACTCTGGCGGTGGAATCAGAATAAAGTGCACAGTTGTCACTCGTCATGGTCCGTAGCGTAGTAAAGAAAATGTGAAAGACATGAGCAATATTTTTTTTAGCCCTGTGACATAACTGCACGCTGCATGCTAGTGTATGTGTTGCATATGCAAAGAGAGAGGGAGACGAGGCAGGTCATGTGTGTTTGGTGTCATTGATGTGCAAAGTTTGTTAGATATCCTTTTTTTCATTTTGTCACACTGGCTTAGAAAACTGAAAGGCTGCGTATTGGGAAGAATCTGTTGACATGATAACGTATCACAGTGTAGGGTTAGGATAAATATATTGCAATACTGTAAACGTGGTGATGATTTTTTTTTTTTAACTGTGAACTCTCGTTTCACATTATTTTACATCATTTAAAAGTTTACTTTTTAATGCAATCAGAACAGTGTGATCTGTATTTGTAATTCTTGAAGTTCCTTTAACATCCAACATCATAGCACTAGTTTTGCAATCTGAGCACATTTGCCTGTATCACTAAAACATAAAATAAAAGGGTTTTCATGAACCTCCTTTGGATAAACAGATGAAGGAAATAAAAAATTAAAAATTGAGAATCGATTCAGTGCCATAAACTCAAATGTCGATGTTTTCTTCAACACCTAAAAAAAATCACTGAATGTATATTCAGTCCAAAATAGACATACTTCACTTGAGAGGTTACTGGCATTAAGCAGAGTTGAACCTGACGTCAGCCGGCACTGATCAGCACCAACTGAGAAAATGGAACATCCTGGCTATCTGTTTGTGTGTAAAATTGAAAGGGGATATGAGGCCTGAAACACAATATCTGAGGCCCCTGGCCCCCTCCAGCATTGCATCCACAATGTTATTAGGTGAGCACTTGTTTTAGAGAGTGTGACCAGACTCAGCCAGTGGGCCCCAACCGCGCATTTCCCTCCTTCTTGTTAGTGTTTGTGTGTGTGTGTGTGTGTGTGTGTGTGTACTTGCCCAGGCAACAAAATGCCCCATTGTGAAGGCAGCACAGAGACCCTGTTATTGGCAGCTTTCTGAGTGGGAGGGAGGGAGCGCAGAGAAGGATGGAGAGAGTGGAGAGATGAACAGAAAGGGAGAGTTTGGAGAGGAGAAATGAATTGAAAGCAAAATGCGCGTCGGAAAACTGCAGAAAATGAAATAAAAGCCGAGGGAAGGGAGTCAGCAGTTGATGAACAGACACACTGACTATGCAGGATTTATGAAGCACCTACAGTTTTCTGTAATTTTATGAGTTCAGGGGAAAATTCTTGTTTGTTTCAGCAGTTTAAGTAACACGCTGATATTTTTGAAACCATGCCATCTTACCAACAGATTAAAAGATCTGTATCATTTTTTCTCTCTGCATTTCCAGGTTGTGTTTAGCCCAGCTATTATTCCTTGCATTTTATCCTGAACTTTAACCTAAACTCTAAACCCAGGAACAGGCAGAGATGAACAAGAAATATATTAACTCCACTGCTAAAGATTGTATCTCTGCCCACCTGTGTAACCCTAGATTTCAAAGACTGTTCTGCTCCTTGTGCCTCTGTGGAAAGTGATGCTGACTGTGAACACTCTGAAGTGGAGTCAATAAGACGTAGGACTACCCACAACTCATTCTGTGGTGTTCATCACCCACATTTAGGGCTCGGTACCAATAATCCATACCTTTCAAGGTAGTGACTAGCAGTGTGCCATATCGTTTTCATGATACTACCTGTATAATTTTTAATATCGTATGAAAATTCATATCGTGATATGTGCAATATTTCGATTTGTTGACATTATGGCGTCATACCACTACCATGGCAACAGCAAGCATGGCTGAAAGCAAAATTTTTACTGACTCCGCAGAGGTTCCAAAAATAGGAGCTGCTTCAGTAATGTGAAATAAACTATGGCGTCCTAAATGTTTTATGAACAGCCGCGGACTTCTCCGACTCTTTTAGCGAGTTACCGCTCAGAGGGAACTCATTCAGCGGCTCCTCTGGCAGCAGCACAGCACCTCTCCCTCTCCTCTCTCTGTCCTCAAGTGATTTTTTTCATAAATCTTTGGTAACACGAACCTACCTGACACTCTCGGCTCGGCGAAAAACTACATAAATGTGAATGTGCGATAGTTCTGGTATCATATCAGCCTGTCACAGGTTACACCGTGATGAAAGAAAAATGGCAGAGCATAAAGGTCCAGGTGGAAAAAAACAACTCAGTCATTTAGGATTTTGCTGAAAGAGAGGGAAATCGCCTGTTGATATATATATATGGATCCCAGGGTACATTTTTTGTATGTGTAATTTGTGGTAGATTTTATTTTGTTGAATTATTAATATTGTATACAGAATCTGAATCTCACTCTGAGTTACTGTTGTTGTTTACAAACATTTTTGTTTAGTTTTTACTAGTTTTAATATTTGAAGGAAGCTGTAAAACTAGATCACTTATTTTGTTGCAATTATATGTTCTTGAATTAATATTCATTTTTTTACTAATTTGTCATATCGTCAAGAACAAATCGCTAAAATACCCTGAAGTGTCGTGATTTTATTTTAAGGCCACATCGCCCACTCCTAGTAGTGACCATAATAACCCAGTACCAAACGTCTCCAGTTCAAGTGCATCCCCAGTGATACCTGCATTCAATCCTTTTTGTATCGGGGATATGATCTTGGACCATCCCAACTCCCCACTGGATCAGCAAACTTTCTGTTGCTGTAGTTACACAGGTTAGATGCAACGCTGGGAGCCACTCTTCTCCCAACAAATTTAACCCCAACATTGAAACTATTCCATCAAAAACCATTAGCTCTGTGATGCTAACAGTTAGCCCTGTCACTGTGTGAGTGCAGCCAGGCAGACTCACAACTGTCCTCGGTAGAGAGCTCACACTCCTGCAACAGCAGCTACAACCCATACAGTCTGGACGGAGTTTGCAGTTCAGCGTGCAGAGATACAAACAAAATTTTTAAAGGTATGGCCATACTACACACCACTTCTTTCACATTACGTGTATCAAATGAAGTACTGCTGATATCAGTATCACCTTAAGGTTACTGGTATTGTCATTTTTTTTAAACATTACCCAGTCCAACCCACAATGGGCTTCCTCAGGTGAAAATGTCCCATTAATCTGCCTGAACGTGTCTGAAATTGGTTTTGTACCCACCAGTTAAACCCATTTGGTTTAGCATGCTGGCTTCTCAACAGTATTGGTTGTTTGGTTTGAAAAAACGAAACAAATGGATGTCAAAATCAAGCCTGTTGCAACAAAATCTCAACGTTCCCTGTTTTTATCACTTTAGAAATATTGCACAAGTAAGATCTACATTAAATTTTAGTGATAGGGAAATTATGTGACACGATTTATCTTATCGTGCCTTTATTATTGCAGAAGCTTCTTCACTTAATCAGTCTTAATCAAAAAACTATTTAGCAGCTACAGACTGTGCAGTTCTCAGCTGCCCGGCTTTGAGCAAGAGCCAAGATGCGGAACTGTTTGTGTGTGTGTTATTCGAGTTTTCTCACTCTCAGTATCAGCGTTTAACACTTGAGCCTCTCTTGATGTCCTCTCTTAAAGCCTCCACCCACACACATACATACAGCCAACACACGAGGCTGATTAAGGGCTTCTCTGGACCAAAATGCTGAGGTGAAAACTGTGTCTGGCCAAAGATGCTGCTTGTTTGTGTGTGTGTGTGTGTGTGTTCGTGTGTGTGTGTGTTCAACTGTAATTTTTTTAACTGTGTGTGTGCATTTAGTTTATGAGTAACTCTCCGATGACGGGTGAAGACCAATCAGACTGTAATTCATCGTGTTGAGTTCCTCAATTCAGAAATGGGAACTGCGTAAGATCAGAGATCAAGATTCACCCTGTCCCTGTACTCTGTGGTCTCTGCCCTGTTAGAGGAAATATTTCACAGGAAATGAAATGCGCTCATTTCAACATACTCACACACTGGCGAAGAGCATGTTCCGGACTGGATAGTGTGTGTTAGTGTGTGCTCGCTCAACCTCCTCCGTCTTTTACATCCATTTACGTAGGTCTGCTATTTTTAATTTTTACTGTTTTGCGTGATCTATTTCCAGTCAGGCAGCTAATATGTCCGTGTACTACAGATTTATTCACAGTATATATGGATGTGAAGTGGAGCAATATACGATCAGCTTCTGTTTTTTTATACATTTAATCTTTTGGATTTTAAGTTACATCATTAAAGTTGTAAATTATAGTGTGCTAATGAAAAGTTGCATTCATAGTATCATTGACTGTTTGAAGATTTATCAGCTTGTTTATTTCAGATCAGAATTTTTAAACTTCTATACAAAACAATCATACTCAATACCTCAGTACCACGACAAAAGGAAAAGTCACAAAAATTGATCATTTATTTATTTTGAAGACCTGCACACAGTGCTGGTACAGAATAAGATACTGAACACCTGCTTCCAGTAACACAGTGGGTTCGTTACTGCAGAGAATGGCATAACAGCCGCAGACTGAAGACCAGTTGATTTTCTTCCCCGTTGTTTCATCTGTGCAACCTCAGTTTAAAAATTTGATTGATCTTTTCTTTTTATAGCTTTGCTACTTTCAAGACTATCGAATGTGATCAACAGAAATTGTGTCATTTTAAACACATCGACCTTCATTAGGCTCTACCTTCAACCTGGGCTCCAGAGCTTTGGTAGAAATCAACAGAGAATATACAGTACAAACATCTCTCAAAAGGGACTCAGCCAGACCGTTTGTTTTACATTTTTTTATTTATTTTTTTTAAGGTTTTTTTTTTTTGGCTTTATTATAGGACAGCTCGACAGGAAACATGACAGGAAAGGGAGAAAGGGTGAGAAGAGGAATCACATGCAGCAAAGGGCCGTCAAACCTGGGCCGCTGCAAGGACTCAGCCTTCATGGGGTGCACACTCCCTGGTGAGCTAGAAATGTACAGCATGGTGGCGCAACATGTGCCTTTCGGTTAATTAAACTCTCCTTGCCGTTAGGAGACTACTGCTGTGCAAGCTCCACGCAGGGACAGTTTGTGAGAGCCAGCCTGCATACACTCAGTGACAGAGCTATCTGTCAGCATCACACTGCAAACGCTGGTTAGCGTCGGGTTTAATGACAGAATTGAGCTGTTGTGGTGTGAGATTGTTGGGACTGGGCAACGGCTCAGTATGGGATGTTAACTGCTGCAGCTTGTGCTAACTGGGCAGACATTGAGCTGAATGTTTGCCAGGAAGAGAGCTGCTCAGGAGATGGTCCCTCAGCACTGAGTCTAACTTGTGTAATGGCAGCAACATAAAGTTTGTTGATCTGTTGGGAAGTAGGGGCGGTCTGGATCAGACCCCGAATTCTAGAATCCAATTCTGTGTGAACCACTGAACGCTCATAATAATAATAGGCTCTAAATCCGAAACAACGCCTTTCAAAGTGCTTTCGAAACAGAAGCGCAGAAGAGCAGAAACAGTGTAAGGTTACTATGTGCAGCAAATTTAAGATTTGAAAACAAACAGGCAAACAAACAAAAAATCAAAAATCCAAATCCAATTCAAATCCCAAAAGTGAAAACCTAATACCTACCCAACAAACCAGTACCTGTATGGTTGAATTTCTAGGTCCTTATAGTTCTCCAGTAGGGTGATTGGGCATATTAGTGTTATTCAGCTGGCTGAAAAAAAAATTGTTGTGTGCATTTAATCGTTGACTTAGGTACATATCAGGTGCTTCAGTACAACTGATATTCAGTGTAGAGGATAGGTGTAAGAGATATTACTCTGTGTGTTTGTGTTAAGGAAAGACTGTTTGTGGCTCTGTCTGGGAAACCAGCAGTTTCCCCTGTGGTTAGAAGTATGAGGCAGAGAGATAAAACGTTGTGAATGCTGTACGTGTTTGATTAATGACTTTGACAGTAACAAAATAGCTTTTGGAGGTATGATCCAAAGCTCAGAATCCATTTTTACTGATGTTTTTGTCATTGCTTGGTTTAAGCATCACAACAGTCCTTGCGGAGATATTTCTTACAGTCAGGCAAGTTTGCATCATGTGAATGCAGGGAGCTGGCGCTGCCTGCTGTTTGCTAATCAAGGCCTGGCATTGTGAGTCATCTGCATGCGAAAACTTCAAAAAGAAATCCTCATACTTTGACTGCTGAGCACTGTCATGGTGTACATTATTCATATCCTAAAACGCACTGCATTAGAAAACTAAAACCTGGAGAGGATGGAACGTTAAGAGAGTGCTAATGGAAAGGCACAGAGATGCCTTGTGGGAAGCTGATCTTAAATCCACTTATGCAGCATTCAAGTGTGTGTTCGAGAGATGTAGAAAGAATTGAGAGAGTCTGTGTGAACGTGCTGTGTGTGCCAATACTTCTTGTGTCAATTACACTTCCTCCCATAGTGGTCTGTTGTGTGATAGTGCTACAGTACGGACTGTGTGTCGGCTGCTCTAAAGGAAAAGTATAAATAAAGATTTGGGTTTTTATGCTCATAGAACCCTGAGATATGTTTGCCTTGTATGTGTAAAATAGTAGTTAATACTGATGTAACAGCAGTTTACCTCTACGTCATCAAAATGACTAAACTGCTTGGGGATCTTATTGTCGAGACTTTAGAACAACTTCCTCTTTTACAGAGGTGGTTGTCACCACTCAACAGTTTATCAGACACAACTTTGACACTGCTGTTAACAGTCAACAAGTATGGCCAACTCTTATGTATATGATTATCATCTTGATTATTAATCATCATTTGTCTTTCAGGAAGCAAAATTATTTTTGCAATTTTGCTCCACAGTACATTTCCCAATGCAGGATTTCTTAAAATAGTGTTGTACGTAGGAAGTAGGCTATTTTTCAATCTTCTTGTCTATAATCAGACTAATGTGACACATACTGATCCATTTTTTAGGAACTAAAACTAAGTTGTCAGTTTGAATCGGGGGGAAAAATATCCTTGTTTAGAGCTGATACATGATTTTCTATTATTGTTCCTCTTAAAAACTATAAAATGATTATACCAGTTCTTTCTTACAAAGGGTTCACCCTCTACTGGGCACTATGGCTAAGGTTTTCATATATAGTTCTCTTTAAATGAACTGAACTCAGTCCTCTTAAAGTGCACCAAAAAGTGGACCAACAGAAAAGGGACTCAGTTCTCTTTCCGGGCAACTTCAGCTCTGATGGGGCCTCAGTCCTCTTTCTGTTCACACTTTAGCCTATATATAATATATATTGACATAGTTCTGTTTTTGCTTTGACATGGCACTGCAGTGCGGTTACCAAGCCCCTCGCTTTCAGATGAACTTAAAATTGCGGGAAACCCTTTGCGTTTCTGTGCTGTAGACTTTTACTGTTTGATATATTCTACATTCTTTTTTTTTCTTCTTTTTTTTTGGAAGATATTTTTTGGGCATTTTTAGCCTTTATTTGACAGGACAGACAAGTGTGAGGGGGGGGGGAGAGAGAGAGGGAGTGACATGCAGCAAAGGGCCACAGTCGAACCCGGGCCGCTGTGGCAACAGCCTTGTACATGGGGCGCCTGCTCTACCACTAAGCCACCAATGCCCCGATATATACTACATTCTACATCTGGAGATGTGCAGTATCTTCTGTGGACCAAACTACTCCTCGTCCTGCATCCTTGCAAGCACAGGCCGACGTAATCCTGGTGCAACAGCATGTGATCTAGAGGGCTAAATACAATGGCAAAGAGCAAAGTGAACCTGGAGTGCTTCGGTTCACAGTGCACAGGTTATATGAACCACACCGTGGACTTGAAGAAAACTGAACTCAGAGCACCCCCCCAAGGTGGTCTGAGTTTGTTTTGCTTCAAAGGGGTTTGAGTTCTCTTGGAGTATTTACATATGCCCAAAAAATGCTGAGTCACCGCTCTGAGTATATTTAGAGGGCTGAAAAGTGTGAAAACACCCTCCTCCTCCAATTAAAGACACGCATTCGCCCATTGAAATTTGCATAAATGCAGTTGGCCAGACAGAACATGCCTACCCAAATATGTACTGAGCCCACACTATAGAAATAAACTGTATGAGGGCATCAGCATCCTTTCTCTCTTCAGTGAAAAGTGATTTGCGGAATGACCATGCATATTGCCCTTTTTGACCCCTGCAAGATTAGACCATGGCTCCACCCAATTCAGTTGCATAATAGGGTACAAGATTGGATTTGTTGCCCATATCTGATATGTTGATATCTAGCAACTTATTTGGCTGATAACCAATACCACTATCCATATATCCACTTTTTTTCACCAGCTAAATTTAGTGATCTTCAAGTCTCTTCTGTTGTGGAATCATTATCATATTATGCATGCATACTCTTGTGATGGCCCACCAGAGATACGAAATACAATGCTTTTCAATGTATGTAATATTCATTTATTGTGCACAATATAAAAAAAAGCATGTTAGTTGATTCTGATCATTTTAATTTTAAGGCCAATATCCAACGATACCAGTGATGTGCCAGTATTATCGTGCATCCCAAGTGCATAATACCTGCGTTGGCTGGAGACTCCGACTTTTTGGCTGCGGCGGTCTAGGTCAGTGGTTCCCAATTGGTGGGACGCAGTCCAAAAGTGGGTCAAGGAGAGGAGTCTGTTTGAGATACCCAAAGAAAGCCAAACAAAGGTTTACGATATTGTAACCTTGGTCCTATTAGCATAGGTGGAGTCCTCTTCCTATCGGCCCTGTCGCTTCTAAGCTGCTCGCTGAAGAGGGTGTAGTATGCTTAAGCTGCCATACAGCTCTTTAATATACTGTCTGCTTCGCAGGTAGGAGCACACAGGAAGAGTGTATTACCAGTAGAGGCCAGTAGAGGCCTCTGCCAGTGCTTAAAAAGCTAGTGAGAGTGTCAACACCTTTGTTACCTCCTTGAATGAATGCAGTGCTTTATGTTATGTCTCATAATGTTTCTTCTCTTCCACAGGTTGTCTAAGCCATGATCTGAGGTGTTGAAGTCCGCATTTTCTCTGTGGATGTAGACCTGCCCTCCCACATGCTGCACTCACACACGTCAATCATGTCTCAGTCTGAATCCTGTTTGACTGTGTTCGACTGGTTATGTGTGCTTCGTTTGGAGCAATATTCTGAAGCATTTCGGAACGCCGGGCTGGCAACGTTTCGACAATGTCGCAACCTCACGCCAGATCAGCTGGAGCGGATGGGCATCACCCTGCCGGGCCACCAGAGACGCATCCTGGCCAGCCTGAACAAAACACATGGTAACAGTGACGGACAATCTCACACACACTCTCACCTTGCACAATCTGAGAGAGATCAGAGATTGGAGGAAACAGGACATGCCAAAGTGTTGCAGAGAGAGAGACCTGTGCCGATCCCAGTGGAAGAAAAACCTGTGCTTAAGGAACGAGAGAAAAGCGATGGAGAGACAGTGAGACCTACACCAAGGGAAAGAGAGAAACCAGTCCCCAGGGAGAGACAAGTGCCTAAGATAAAAGAGGAAAGTGGAGAGGGAGGAGAGAAGAAGCCAGTTCCTGGACAAAGGCATACAGCACCTCGAGGAGGAAAAGAGGAAGAGGGGGATGGAGGAATAGATGGAGAGAGGGAGAGGCCTGTGCCTAAAGAAAGGACTAAGTTTCGCTGTAGTGCTCCAGTGGATTCTGACCCAAGCCCCCTTGGCTCTTCACCTCCTGACACCTCTTTACCCCCTGTCCCTCCAAGAAGCACCCCCAACTGCCCTCCACAGCGCTTCACCTCTCCCCTGAGCCCCTCACCTCCTGCTCGAACCCCTGTCTCCCCCAGATTGGACAGACATGTGGTTAAAGCCCCAGCTGTACAGAGCAGGTCTGTGCCCCAGAGTCCCACCTCCACCACCACCACCACTCCTACATACACGCCCACACATGCACCTCCTCACCCTCCCAAATTCCCCTCGGCCCAAACTTGGCCTCAGACATTAGCCATTCCGCCACCTGCCCAACACCTGGGTAAGGATGGAGGGAAAGGAACCTCACCTGTGTCCCCCACTGCTTCCTACAGCGATGACATAAATGCTCCACCTCTTCCTCCAAAAGGGGGTGTAGTGAAAGGCCCTCCACCAATCCCACAGCGGATCTCTTCACAGTCTCCCAGAACTCTCAGGTAAGACTGTTCTTTTTAATGAGTGTTTGCAGTTTGCTATCTGGCTGTCTTTTAAAAATACTTGTGTTTAAGAAAAAGGTTAAAGTTTAAGGGTTTATTACAGATACAAGCTTTAGACCTTGTGACATGTATGTGAAAAGAGTGAAGCAAAGGGGTGTGATTGATCCCTATTTTACCATGTTTTTGTGCCTAAGTGACCAACAGGAACAAAACATTTTGAAATTGGTCCAGTACTGAACAGGAGCACTGAAGCCAACAGCTGGAAAACAGACTGCACCGTTAATGTACATCCACAAAAAGTGTTTTTGCCACTGACAAGGCTCAGATTATTATTATTATTATTATTATTATAAGTATCTGACAACATTAATGAAAGGATTTATTTAACCAGAAACTGCCCCATAATTGTTTTTTGCCAAACTCACCAGACTCCATTCCAATAATAATACATTTTCGGTTACATAGAGCCAGCATATTTTCAAATCTAACTGGATGAACTAAGGGTTTATTTCAACTAAACCAGAGCTGGTGATTTTTGGAACAGTGGAAGGATGAGCCTAGATTGTTTTTGTGAGTTTTATTTTGTTTCTATCGACGTTGAATGAAGTGTGTGTTGTGATGATAAAATTACTGTTTATGTAAATGGTGTCTGGTGCGTTTGGCGCAGGGGCGATTGCTCTGAGACAACAAGGGAAGCTAAACTTCCCCTAAAATTTCATAGAAGGAATGGTCAAATATGCACTATTGAATTTACATTAAAATAAGAATTTACATTGCATTAAACGTGCGCTAGGATGCGTTTAACATCATGACTATGATGTTCAAATGTCAGCTGGTTATCACCAGTTTTCAAACGTGACCTCCCTGTCATACATTCTCATGTCAGCACGGTGGACGCGGAGCCTCCAAGCATTCCTATGAGACAGCGCTGAGCAGGTTTTTTTCATGCAGCAAAGCGAGACGGTCATTGGATAAATGCGACTAAATCGTCACTTCCAGGGATGGAGCGGAAGGTGGGAGAGGACGCTCGGTGTATGCATGATGATTGAAGGAATTGTGTAAAAGGCTGAATCCCTTTGTGATTGACAGCGCTTTTAAAATACACACCGGCATCGGCGAGTGGAGTCTTCTGACAGAGTGCTGTCCGGAGTTCCTTATTTCCATAAGCCAAATAGCTCTTTTTCACTGTTAAACCCATCTAAAAATCTTTGAGGTGTGTTTTGCTGCAGTTCTATGGCGTGAGTGTGGTTGAAAAACAGCTTCAATTAAATGTTCCTTTTATAAGTTACTGCCTCGCAACAATATTACAAATTTTATGATGTAAACTTAAAGTGAGCTTCCCCTGTTTGAAAGACCAGCAGCCGCCACTGGTTTGGCGATAGCAGTTAAACAAAAAGGATGTCACTCTTTAACAAAAAAAGTCTGTCTCTGCAGTGATTCTTTCCATAATGTTCTCAGACATTTACAATAACAATATGAGCCTGTCAGTGACAAAAATAAGCACTTGATTTGGTGATTGATGGTGCTCAAATGCCTGTTAACATTACCTTGCAGTCTGTTTAGTGGTTGCTGGCTGCAGTGGTCTCGCTCAACACTGGACTGGTTTAAATTGTTGTCTGCATTAGGCACTTAGACACAAAAACATGGGAAAATAGTTTGAAAAACATTGAAAGTACCCTTTAACTTTGAATGAAAGACTATTTAAAAGGTGCTATTTTGAAGGCAGAATGACAAAGAATAATGTAAAAGAATGTCAGTGGTGTGACTGTGTGTTCAGAGATACATTTAATTGAGAAATGGTCAATAGTCTGGCCTCTGTACATGTTTTAGTTCATGGAGGATTGTGCTGCCATCTATTGGACGATATGGAAAACTGCACCTCTTGTCAACTTCAGTAGCAGTTTAGACCTTTAGACACCAAATATGTTGTTGGTGACTTTTAAACACTTCCTGAAATTAAACTTAGACACTTCCTGAAACTGAAAGGCCGAAGCGCATTGACTGACTGAGTGGACATAACGCTCAGTGGCTTGTTGAATACAGAAGTAAAGGAACAAGACCTGTTGAGAGTCTATGAGTGAATTGAGCCTGTCTGTGAGGCTGTAGTCTATTGTGTGTATTTTATACCACATATGTGTGTGTTTGTCTTTTGTGTCGAAAACTCTGTGGTCCTTTTGTCTTGATTATTGTGTTATATGTTGCACTGGTAGTGTTGTTTCGCTTGTTTTCATTTTTGCATAGTCGCTTTTGTACATTGATGTGTCTGCAGAACTGTGTATCTGTAAAAAGCCCTTAGTGTTTTTAAGAGTCTGCACATTTTCCCTTTGACAGCAGACTTTTATCCTTCAGCTAGTTTCACTGATGATACTGTAGCGGTCCTCTATCGTATGTTTATGTACTTCCTGGCGATAGCATACGAGATTAGGAGCAGTTTCTTTTTTTGTGTGTATGTTGTCACCAGTAGGGGAAAAGAAACCTAAGCCTTGCCTTATGCTTTGGAGTATTTCCATTATGAGCGCCATATGCATGTTCTCTGTTTGTGTTGTAAAGGGAAACTGAACTGCAGAGAGAGGGGAGGAAGTTACAATGGAGAACAACACAGAGTGGTTAAAAACTCTCCTTATTAGCCTCTTGTCAGTGACCCAGGGAGAAAGAGAGAGTGAGAAATAAAAACAGATAGACGACAAAAGTGATTTATTACCAGGAACTGCTTTGTTTTGTAGGCTCTACTAGCACATTCACACGCTCTCTTGTCACTCTCTTGTTGCTCTCTTGTTTCCTTGTCAGTATGCTTCGTTGCCTCCTCCCATCTTCTTTTTAACTGGTCATTTCCTCCTCCTTTTTTTCTCCCTCTCCTCCGATGTGTGTGTGTTAAAGATTGTTGTACCGTCATGGAAGAGGACCCCTTTTGGTCATGTCTGAACAGGTAACACTGATACTAATCATATCTCTACTTGTCTTTTCTCAGTCGGTGCTTGTTACCAGCATGTGCTCTCACCTTCTAATCCCCCTCCTCACTCTGCTCTGTGTGAGTGGCTCAAACAAGGAAGCCTGTCGTGAATGCTGTGTTTATGTTTTCTGCTGTGTTACACATATTTCAACAGTCAGTGGAAATGTCCTGTTTACTCGTGTTTGTTTTAACTTGGTCAGATTAAGGTAGTTTCATGCTGTAATGATCCTGTATGAGACCAGATATCCTGCCCTGTCCTGGGGCTCTACAAGTTAAGGGAACTGATACTGGCAGTGCTGTATCACCTGTGTGTCTGTGAAGAATACAAAACCAGTACGATGGGATTTTGCAAAGGCAGTCGTGGCGTGTTTCGCTGTCATGGAAATCAGGTGTTTCCTAGGGCAAAAACTTTGTTGTTAGCTTTGCTTTTAGCTCTCCCTATTAGCATTAACAAACAGCTGATTAATGTACATTAACTGTGTCACAGCGTAGAATAGCTCAGATTTTGTTTGTAGTTAAGATAAAAGAAAAATGGGAGCCTCTCAACTGTGAACACTGTAACAGATTTCCAGTAGCTGTTGTCATCTGGTGTAGTGATAAAGTGTAGAAATTAATTCTCATGCACACAGTGAGGGAGGAGGACGGAGCGGTCATTGTTTCTTCAGCCTACCGTCATCAATTAGCTGAAGCAGAGGGCAGGTTAAATATAGCATGCAGCTAGCGGCCCCTCTCTCAGCACTCTTCCTCTGAGAAAAAGGAGGAACTGTGTCAACAGGTCAGTTTCCCGTCATTGTGTATCATTTTAGTGTTTATTATGAAACAGAGCTAATGAAAGGAAGATATATTTAGGGCCTTAAGTTTAATTGAGAAGAGTTTGCTACTCTTTAAAAATGAGTTGCTTCAACCAAAGTGCATGAAAAAGTGTTGAAATTTGTCCAGAGGGGTCTGTTGACCGCCTCCTAATGATTAAGACGGTGTATGTTTTTTGAATGTATGTTTTTTACATCAGTGCAGACATAGCCGTAAAACCATACTACCACGTTGAAATGGCACTTTAAATAAAACACAACAGAGAGGTTTATTTCTGTGTTAGACACTTTAAGTTAACCACTTTGGAATTTTTTGACTTGAGGCTACGATCAAACAGCCAACACAGTTTACTGTAACAATTAGAACAGGTTGTCTCTAAAGTACTGTACACTGAGCTGAGGTATTGTTGCACGACTGTTCGAGCTTCTCTGACACACTCTGTTGTCCTATCAGGCAAACCTTTCGTATTTTAACCCAAAAGAAACCAGTAACTTCTTAACTTAGGCGTAATTTGTAAACTTCTGAACTGAAGATTTGTTTGGAAACAAAGTGGCATGCTCGCCCTCGCATACGTCCTTCCAAGTGTGAAATCTGATCACTGTGACTGTTACAAGAAGGAAATTCACAAAAGAGGCCGGAATAAAGAGGAACTTTCACAATACTGGATGGATAGAAGGCGGGCCTGTGTGCTCACTCTTGACTTTCCCGTCAGCATGGACGTAGTGTATATAGATATGCTGCAATTTAGGTGTCTCTATAACAATATGAGACAGGTAAAGAAGACAATAAGTTAAAAAACAAGCAGCAAATGTGCTCTATTGTCCAGTTATAACATTCTTTATAGACAGATACTGTATCTTTTTTATTTGTTAACATAATAGTGATGTATGACTTTGTATGAAAGATATCGCATGCGCCATTAATAATAGAACAGAACACAAAAATGTAAGAGATATATTAATAACCAAATAAGCATGTAGACCTAAGGCTCTGTGCTTATGTGAACCGTCTTCACATTCAAAACCACATTAGAGAGGTTGCGCTTTTTTTCAGTTTGCTCATCTGTCCATGCAGACCGAAGCAAACCTTAGCTGCAGTAATGTTTGATGAATCAATGAAAAATTTCTCTCTAACATAAGGCCCATTGGCCCTCTGTGTATGTGCTGCATTGGGATTATTTTTTTATTTATTATAATTATACGGTGTAGTTGTAGTTGATGTAGTTGACCCAAATGGAGGAGTTAAGATATCACGAGGTGTTGTTCACAAGTGAGGGTGGGATGGTCAGCACAGAATTTTATCCAATTTGACTTAGAGACACCCTGGGATCTCACAGGAAGAGCAAGAGTGAGCAGCCAGGGCAGGAGTTGGCAACCTTTACTATCAAAGAACCTTTTTGGACAAGAAAAAAACAAATGTCTAGAGCCACAGAATATATCTGAGTGTTATAATGAAGGTAACACAGTCTATTTAGTCTAAATCAGCCTGTTACACATCTCTGCAGTGGGCTATTAATGATTATTTGAATCTTAAACTTTGCGGTGATGGCACTGAAAGCAAACTAATCTGTCCACACACTGCAAAGTTCTCTCTTCACCTCCGAGACTTTTCCTTTTTTGAATTTGGAATCAATAAGTAGCTTGATGTTCGTCAAAACATAGAGGAAAAGGCACTATGGTGTAGTTGTGTGACACGTTTAAGTTGACTAAATGTTAAAACATTTCTTTTATTCGGTGTGAAGGCAACGGATTTTTACAACTTGAGAATCTAAGGGCCAATCCCAATTCTCTTCCCTCAACCTTACTCCTTGGTTTCAAGTGCACTCGCCAGATTCCCCTCAACGTTGAAGGGGTAGTGTTGAGGGGTAGGGAATATTACCTACGAATGCTGACACCACTTCATGCAAATTAGCGTAACAGATGTGTTCACCTACGTCACACTTATCGTCGACGTAGGCAGAGAACTGTAGATATTCATGTCGGCTACATCGTGAATTAGCAATTTTCAAGCATTCATATTCTCACTCAATGCTTACAGTTAACAATGCATATGCAGAAACAACACATTCCGACATTTTTGCATGCTTATTTGCGAAAATAGCACTTAAATTGTGCGATGGCTTCCTCATGGAGGCTGCCATCTTCCTGGAAAACTCACCTGGCTGGACAGTTTCGCAATGCATCCTGGGAAATTCAATCTTCCCTTCAGCTGAGATGGGTTCGTTAGTGTGCATCGCACAACCCTTCAAATTAAGTGGGCTGAAAAGCACCTCCCTAAAGTTTGGGACACCCTAGCCCTTCGTGGGAACATGCAAAAACAAGGGCTAGGGCCAGTTCTGAGAGGAAGTGTGAGTATTGGGACGGACTCTAAGAATCACTTGAGGCCTACAACAACAATGAATAAAAATTAAAATGTTAGAAAAATAGCTAATTAATTTCCATATGATTGTTTGTCAAAGCCACGGGGAGCCACTGTAGAGGGGCTAAAGAGACACATGTGGCTCTAAAAGCCGCAGGTTACCAACTGGTGAGAGGTATGTGTTAGCCTGCCACCTCCAAAACCCAACTGTAAAGAAGCGTCAGTAAATGAATGAATGGATAGATGAGTGTGTATTTTAAGTGACACCATCGTACATCTGGACGCATCTTCATCTTCCATGTGTATCATGAAGTTTGGTATTACAATATTTTACAGCTAAAAAATAGTAAAGTTACATCACATCAGGATTTTCTTGGGTTTAATCAAACCTAACAAACCCTCAGCTGTGTTCTGCAGCTGTGTTGGACTCTGCAAAAGCCAGATTTAAAGCCCTGAGCCATGAATTATGAATTATATTGAACTTACATTTGTGTACATACATTACAGATAGGAAAAACCGTGACTTTCATCAGTTTCTATCAATTTCAGTTTAAATGGTGCTGAAATTTTTGAACTGTCAACTGTATTTTGCATCTTTGTCAGAGTCTGCCAGTGAGCTAACAAAAGATACACCAAAAACACCATGAACAAACCTATGTTGGACATCCTCAGGCTGTCATAAGGTAGAATTCATTCATTCAATTTTAGTGTGCAGCATTTTTGGTTCATTTTTGAGCCGACCCACCAGTGACATTTGTGGCTATTAAAATAAAACTGCTAATGAAGACAGGAGAGCTGTGCTGTGTTCACTGTGCCCTCTGAAAATACTGATTGTCATGGTACTGATGCTAATAGAAAATGTTGGCGTTGTGTACAGCAACCATTAGAATGTTTCACCATGTTATTCAGTATGGCACAGCTGGTTTACCGGCACATCTCTCATGTGCACATGTGTTTGTGTGTGTGTTTACACTGGAGTCAAAGGTATGCTGTGTTTATGTGGAGCTAGGAACTTGTAGGGTGAGGCAGGTTCAGACTTGCCAGGAACCAGAAATTGAGAGGGGAAACTGACAGTCAGAGAGCTGAGGGACGCTGTTTTGCCACAGCTCTGGGATCTCTCTTAGTAACACAGTAGCAGTCAATAATGTGGACTGAATCAGGTTATCAGAGTGATTCTTTTTTTTTCATACAGTACTAACTTCTGACCAGCTCCTCTGTGGAAAATTTATTGCCTGCAACTTTTTTTTCGTAGTATGTGCTTGGAGAGAAATCTCAAATGCTGTTATCTCTGTGCTGTGGAATAAGACAAGACAAGAGCGAGGTGTCAAAGGGAAAGGTCTTTATTCCCTACAGAGGATGTATAGAATCAGCCATCTGCGTGGGATTTTCACTCGTTCCCAGATTGCAGCTGTGTCTGAGGACTCCCCTCCTGCTCTACAAACCTCTGATGACCTGTCCTCTACCCCTTTATCCTCCAGCCCCTCGCCCACCAAGACCACTGTTGATGAGATGCAGAAAGACCAAACTCCACAGGTCCCACCTCGAACCAGGACACCCCAAACTGTTGAAGACACACATCAGTCAACTCAACCTGACACTCAGCCGGCTCTGCCTGCCAGGAGAGTCCCCCAACCTCCCCGTGAGTCCCGTAAGTAGCATGTAGATATTTATAGAGACTGGATTAAAGGATGGAGTGAGGTGGGGAACAACATGCTGTAATAGTCCACAGCTGGATTCGAACCATGGGTCATGTTCGGCATCTTAACCCCTGAGCCACTGGAGGTTATGAATTATATTGAATCTCCATTTCTGTATTTACAGTAGAGCTTGAAAAAAACATGACTTCATGACTTTCTGTTAAGTTCTGTTTAAATGGTGCTGAAATATTGTTAAACCAAAATCTGTATCTGCACAGTATTTCACTCAGCACATGTACTTGAATATGAATATATCTTCCCTGTTTACACCAGTGTTACTTTACTTTTGACCTGGGGTTCAGATTTGGGGAAGAGTGTCAGGTGGCCAGCCAACCATTTTCTAATTCACAGTGAAGATAAATTGATTCACAGTGGGGATTTTTTGTATTTTGAATGTTTGAAGCTTGTTAATAAAAGAAAAAACTAGTGCCAGGGGAGGATTCCCCAGAACATCTGACAGAGGTCGGGGCTAATTATTTATATAGTAATTGTGAATGTTTGTTTGACCTCCTATCATTTTGCAAAAGTGGCAAAGCACGTTGAGTCTCCCTACTTCAGGCTGCTTTCACTTGAGTACCAGTGTGAGTTGGCGTTATGGAGCAGGTGGCACAGTTTTTGAGCTTACCAGTCTTTGTAGAGTTGAACAGCAGTAGTATCACCAGGGCACCATCATGGAGCTCTGCATTTGAGCCTTTATCAAATAAAATTAATTTAAAAAAATCTGTGTGTAGCCGTAAACCATATGTGAGCCTCATAATGGAGGTAACATAGCCTATTAAGTCTAAATTAATAAATTTTAAATTTTAAATAAATTAATAAAGATAGCCTAAATGAGCATTCCTTAATATGCTTTAACACAAAGTGGCCACTGTGTGGTGCACTATTTATGATTATTTGATACTTTAACTTTGCAGAGCTGGCAGTGACAGCAAACAAATCTGTCCACGCATTGCTAAATTCTCTATTTTATTCCAAGACTTTAACTTTTTGGATTTGGCATCCATAGCTAATCAGCTAGGAAGACTCAAGACTAGCTACCGCTATCCAGGTTTAGCAAAATTTCGAGGAAAATGTGCCATGCAGTAGCTGTATTACACACATTTAGCTGTTGAAATGTTAAAACTTTTTTTATTCTGCATATAGGCTTCACATTTTTACAATTACAGAATGCAAAAATTTCTTTAGGCCTATTTTAAAAAAATACCTATTAGTCATTTCCATGTAACTTTTTTGTCAAAGCTACAGGAGCCACAGGGGAGGGGCCACCTCTGTACATGTTGTGTCTTTTGCAGTCATTTTCTCAGCTTGATATTGTTAAACCTCTCCTACATGCTGCAGGAAATATGACTCTGCTTAATATTTGTTATTTAGTCGCTCAGCCTGAAAAGCTAGTTCTTACGAGATGGAAAAACAGAGAGAGTCCTGCCACACTGTCAGACTGGTACCTGCTATAAGCCCAGTAACAATCTCAGCTCTACTTCACAGACCATTTAGTCTCTGTGTTCACAAACATAGATTAACACACTCTAATCAAGAACCAGATAACTTGAATAACTGGTATTATCAGTGCTGTTATTTACTTTTAGTCATATTCAGTTTCCCTACTCATGCTTTATTAGCCTTTCATTGTATTTCCCAGAATGACATCTAGTAACCTTTGTAGAGAAAGAATGTAAACGTGTTGAGTTTATCTGTGGGTTTCATGAGAGCCAAGTGAAGTCGGCTTCAAAATGTTCAGCATTCATTCTGCAGATTTATTTTCCCTGTACATCTGTCCTTGTTTCCCAACTAAAAAATGGAAACACTACAATCCACCAGAGATCCAAAACTAAGCATATACTTTGTGTATTACCTATACTGCAAGCACAGAGAGCAATAATGTTGCCATTGTCCCAAGTCAGAAATTAGTAGTTAGCCCAATACGCAAAGGCAATATGTCTGTTTAGTGCTGCTGTGTTGCATTATGGTTAATTATTGAGTGTCAGTACAGATAGACATACAGTAAGTACAATCCTGCCTAGTTTATCTTTAAAGGTTTCCCGCGAACCGGACTTGAACTGCACTGACTAACTAAAGCAGTACAACTCCCACTGATCTCATCTTCTGCTCCCTCCCACAGGGTTGGATTCACTCGATGACAACTCTGATGACTACGAGGATCCAGACTTGTTTTACCCCAGTGCTCATTCAGTGAGCGCACCAGACAGGGTAAGTGAGAACATATCCTTCTTTTACACCCTTCTGTCTCTTCTCCTCCTGCACATGGTGAATGACGGCTGTCTCCTCCTTTAGGATATGTCCCTGCAAGTGCCCATCCGGCCAAAGAGACGGTGCAATTCTTTGTGCAGCGATGATGAGCTGTTGGATGATGACGAGTGAGTCATGCGTCAACACACAAACAAACCATTTACAAACGAGGAAACTCACAATTAGGCTGCACAATAGAAAAACGCCACAAACACAACAAACAGCCACAGAAACAGATTTGACCTTTGTAGTCAGTACATTGCTGACCGTGGTGATCAACACACTCTGTAGCTTCGATGTAAGGTTGTGGTTTTGAATGCTGTTTTCAGATATGTTTGTTTGTCCTCCAGAATTCATCTAAGTCTTTTTTTGCTCAATGAATATTTACTTTGCGTTTTGTTTTACTATTACTCAAGTTCATTTTAAAATACTTTAACTTGAGTTCTCTGTGCCCTAAAGCTAAATATGATTACTAGTATAGTTTAGTGTAGAGGCCTGACTCATCCACTGAGCTGCCTTGGACTTTTTGAGAGTGTTGTCATTGTGCAGTGTAGGATGTGATTATGAAGCTATAATTTAAATAGAGCTTGTAATAATAGCAAAATATGCGTCAAAACAGGGTTGATCACATTACACAATACTACTCTTTTGTGCAGTGGTGATTCCAGAACTTTTTCAGGGGGGGTTCATAGTGTTTTCCTTACAAAGACAAACGTACAGCTTTAATAAGAAGGAGTACCCTGATTAAAGGAACAAAATTTTCACAGGGAAAAGCCTTAAAAACACCACACAGAGGCCTCTAATTATTTTTGATTATTTTCGGTGGGGGTGGGGTGGGGGACAGTGATTGTGTCATGGTGGCCATGCCCCCCCCAGCCACCCCTTGGTAGCGCCACTGCAACAACTTTCTTGGCAATCTATTTCATCCACAAATGATTAAATCTCTATGCACAAGAGCATGACACAGCGTTTTGAATTGCATTCATGCACATTACCAGGCATGCAAAGATGTAGAAAATTCCAAGCCTTGATGCACACACAGATTTCAGAGCATGACGACTGTAAACCCTGACAAACTCAGTGCAAGCGTGCCTATAGCTCTGTAATTCTTAAAGTCAGTTTCAGGTTTAGCCAATGTTGCTACAGCCTTCCTGGTTTATTCAGTAGAAATGGTACATACTTCCTTCAAAATGTTTTACTGCTGTATTTTTTCTTTTTCTTTTTTTGATTAACGTGGTTTTTGCCCATTTAGCTTGCTTAGATAAAACTGGCTGTTGTATAAATACTGTGATCTCTTACAGTAAATGATTGGTTTACTCAGCTTTCCAAGCTTTGTAGTAGTTGTAAGTTCACAAAGCACAAATCTGACCTTAGTAAAATCTTATTTTGAATAGCAATGCCCCTTTATTCAGTATCTGCATCAGCATACTTGTCAGTCAGTAAAACAAGACCGCCATATAGAGGCAAGTGTGCAAGAGGTTTAGAAAGTTAATTTTAAGTCACTGACTGGAGCTTCAACTTTAGATTGTTAGCGAGGTTTATGACAAGACTACGCAGCTGGTTTAAGTGATTTTGAATAACTAATCAGACTGAAACTTTTAAAAGTAGCTTCTACCTTTAGAAACTGAATCACTTGTAAAAGTTCAGAAATAATGTATTGACTGCTTGATTGTAAATCTAGTCAGCAAATGCCCTCTTGTCTCATGATTATCAACATAGCCACCAGTTGGATAAAAACTATCACAGAACTTATCCCTGGCGTCCTGCAGAAACCTCTAGGCAATGACCTTGGTTTCCATGGATACACAAAATATACATGTGTAGGTTTCGTTGCTGATAAGTTCAGTTAATGAGTAGTATGATACAATAACTAATAGATTTATTTGTTTAGAAAAAGTATGCAAGATTGTACCAACATTAATTTCAGGGTTCTTTCTGTTAATGTGATTTAATTACTGTGTGTGTGTGTGTGTGTGTGTGTGTGTGTGTGTGTGTGTGTGTGTGTGTGTGTGTGCTTATTTCTGTCCATCTAAAGTCATAGCCTATGGCACGATGAAGGCACTGACAGTGTTTATCTGGCTCAAGCCACGAAGGACACCAGCCCTCAGCTTACTGCTGTCATCAAGATGGGCTGGCTGGACAAGAATCCACCTCAGGGGTAGGACTGACAACACATGCACACACAAGCTAAGGTTGTGCTGAGATAAAGGCGTCAACCACAGAAACTCTACCCCCAGATATCTGCTGTGTTCATGACATCAGCACTATCTCAATCACACTTTAAACATGACATTAATACAAAATAACAAGTTATGCTCTCACTGTGTTTATACTTTCATGCCTCTCATTCTATTACTCACGAAATTACTTTTAACATGGTTTGCTTGGTTTTATATGCTTTACAAGGAGTATTAATAATTACAGTAATACAGTGATAAAACAGTTGCTAAGTTGCTGAGTTTAATCATGCAACACCTCTTTCCTAGTTCCTCTTTACAGTAAATGAGTTTGTACTTCATGCTGTTTAAAATATGTCTGTGCTCTTGTTGACAGGGCCCTTTATTATCAGAGACGATGGGTCAAGCTGGATGTTGACTACCTGAGATACTTTAACAATGAAAAGGTAACAACAGACATGTACAGTAACTCCATCACATCATCACATTAGTCAGAGCCAGATGTCAGCACCACAGCAGCCTGCCAAACTGTCACCACGCTGACTGGCAGCAGAGACCTCTGGATGAAATAGTTTTCAACTGGGCTCAATTGGATTCGATTGTCCCTGGCTGTCTGTCACATGCAGGGGATGTATACATGTAGTGAAAACATAAAGCTCGGAGCAAAACTAGGGGCTGTGACCTGTAACTACAGATATAACATACAAGCAGCAGGAGATCTGTGTGATTTAAACAGCTGCCTGTGCATATAACATTGTATGAAGCACGACAAACAAGACAAAAAAATGTGGAGTCCTGTGGTGACATGCTTCACATGAATGCGTCTCGGAGCCGTTGTGGATTGAAGTATTTGACAAGATGGAAGTGTTATCTGTTCTGTGAGACTGTCAAGTAGCGGATGTCATATATGTTTCAAAAAGCACTTTCCGTGTGGATTTCCCATCAGACACACTGATACATTTAGACTATATTTCCAACTCACGCACATGCAAACATGAACACACACTCACCCACACACTTCCTGCTGCGATGCCATGTTAGATGTGGATCTGTTTAACAGAGTAGTTGTTGCTGTGTGTGTGTGTGTGTGTGTGTGTGTGTGTGTGTGTGTGTGTGGCGTGTTGTAGGAGGTGTATTCTAAGGGGATCATTTCCACTGGCTTCATCACTAATGTGACCAGCGTGGGAGAGCTGAAGTTTGAGGTCGTCACAAACAACCGAACATTCATCTTCAGGGCTGAAAGTGAAGGTCTGTCCGATCCATCTGGTCATCTGTGTTTTCACTCAAAAAAATAATACATATAACCATCTGTAAGATGTCATGTGCATATGTCGCATGCATGCACAGATATGCTTCTATCTTGGTTCACATATATTTGTGTGTGCATTCATGCATGTGTTTTTACAATCATCCAGCGGAGAGGAACAACTGGGTGGATGTGCTGCAGGACTGCACCAGGGGGCGCCATCGACGCAGCACCATGAACCCTGGCTCACCTATGACCCCCGACCATCAGGGCTATTTGGAGCTCAGAGGGTTACGCTCCAAACTTTATACTGTTGTTGCCTCAGATAAAGTCTTCCTCTACAAAAACATGGAGGTAAGGACCGTCTGTGTGACTGCAGAGATGAGCAGTGTGTACAGATCATGTGGTAGTAGTGTCGTCCTTATTTTGAAAAATACTATATAGAAGAAATCTCAGTATTAAATTGGGTTCTTTTAAGTGATTAACACACATCTGCTGATCCATGGTCTTTGCAGAAAACCACAGATGAAATTGATGACAGGGCTCTCAAAGGCTTTCTCTTCACATTTCCAATTTAACAGTGTTTAAGGTTATCGAATTCATCATCAACTGACATCATCGTCTAAATTTAAGGTTAAAGTTGTAGATAAACTAGCAGAGATTCTTTCAGCCTTGTTAAATGAAACAGTAAAGTTAGTGTAAAACAGCAATTTTAAACAAAAAGTTGAGCAACTGACCCAAAAACATCTTGTTTTTTTAATTTATTTTTGTTATTTCCAGGACTATCGTATAGGAGTGGGCATCACATCCATTGAGATGAACGTAGGAAATATTAAAGAGACAGATCGTCGTGGCTTTGATCTCACCACACCTTACCGCATATTCAGGTACTGCATGTACACAGAAATGCAACATACACACACACACACTTACTGACTCTCTCTGCCATGTTTAGAGTACAGTAAATTTAAACTCTCGACCTGGATGTGTTACTTTGTGTATATGTCTTCTCTGAGTTTCCGTACATAGTCTGATGGATTATTACTTTTCTCATCTCAAATTGATTTATGTTTTCCCATAAGGGTTTAAGTGCAGTGGTAATCATTCTTCTTTGTAAGCCAACAGCTCTGTTGGTCTTGGTGCCAGGATACTTCCGGGAAATTAGATCATGTTGTTTTACTGAGAACTCCCACTGTCCAGCTATCCTCAGAGTCCTCAGCTGGACATCTTTGGAGAATGTGAAAAGCCCTTTGTATGAGTGTGTGTGTGCATCTGTGTGTGTTTTTGTGTGAAGAAGAGTGAGGGCGATGTGTGTGCACAAGTGTTTGTGTTGGTCTGGTGTGTGTGGTCTTTTGGCTGACAGTGCACAGCCTGCAGTGCGAGGGCTCAGCTTGACAGGATGGGGAAATCTGAAAAGGCTTGTGTATTTGTATAAGAGTTTGACTGTGAGTCAGTCTGTGTCTCGGTCTAAGTGTGCATTTGTGCAAGTCTAGTTGTTTGAGAAGTGTGTGTATGTGTATTTAAGGACAGAGACCAATGTGTAGTTAGACAGATGAGAAGAGGAAGGATCCAGACATGCGAGTCTGCGTCAAGCCACAAATCTGTGTGTGTGTGTTTGTATAGTTTCCATTCTTTGACTTTGACCCAAGTATATTTAGCAAAACAGAAGCAGAATAGGAATCAGTCCTCAGAGGGCTCATGAGCATAAGGACACACTCACACACACAGGGCAGACACAGGCTTTCTCATTTCTGTCACTTGGTAATTGTTGTCGCCACCATCATGTCGGCTTTAACGCTCGGCCGTGTGTTTGTCTCTGTCCGCAGTTTCATGGCAGAGTCAGAGCAGCTGCGAGAGCAGTGGGTGGACGCCATGCGGGATGCGATAGGTGAGGCGTTGTCGAATAGAGAGGTGGCAGAGCGGATCTGGGCGGAGCCTAGCAACAGTTTCTGTGCCGACTGTGAAGCTCCCAAGCCGGAATGGGCTGCCATCAACTTGTGCGTGGTGGTCTGCAAACGATGCGCAGGTTTGTGTGTGGGTTTTGGAATTGTGTGTATTTTTGTGTTCATGTGTGGCATGTGCATCAATGCACAATTGTCAATGTGAATATTTGCTGTTTAACAGAGTTTTGATACTGTCAGCATGTTTTTGAGTAGCTTCAATTTTAAACATGTCTTCGAAATGTGTTTAGAGTTATCTAAATACATACTTTTTCTGCTGTGTGTGGCAATGATATAACAAATATCAATTATCTTGGTGTAAAAACTCTCATTGGAGTTGTTGCATTAGACTGTCACAGTACTGTTACATAGTCTGTATGTACTTTGTCTTCAAAATGTGTGTGTGTCTGTTCTAGGAGAGCACAGAGGGCTGGGTCCGAGCATCTCAAAGGTTCGTAGTCTGAAGATGGACAGGAAAGTCTGGACAGAGGAGCTCATACAGGTACACACACACACACACACACACACACACACACACACACACACACACACTCATTTATACTGAGGTAGCAGTTTATTAGGTACACTTGTAAGTCAGTCTAATACAATAGCCCTGCAGTTAATCTTTTTGAAGCTTACAGTGTCAAGTTTCTTTCTGTCTAAGATGTATTAAATGACTATACTGCGAACATCAAGTATTCATTGTGACATTCATTTTTTTTCAAGCCACCGGCATGAGACTCGCTTCAGTGTTTCAGTTCTCTTGCTCTCCCCTTATGGTTCTTTCCCTGTCACAGCCACAAAATGAAAAACAAAACAGACTCACAAACACATCACAGGCTCACACTCATCCCGCCCATTCAGACTACTCTCTCCTGGGCGATAGTGTGAACAGTGAGGCGTGTGTTGCAGTCTGCATCTGCAGTGCTCCAGGGCCGCTGCGGCAAAGACAAAGCCTTTATAAGTGGGGTGTCTGCCCTACCAGATGAGCTAGTGGGCGCCCCCTCCTACTTTTGTTTTAATGTGGACATACCTTTCCTAAATCCTACCTGTTGTGCAGGTGTTCATTGTGCTGGGCAACAAACGGGTAAACAGTTTCTGGGCAGCTAATGTCCCACCGAGTGAAGCTTTGACACCCTCGAGCTGCAGCGAAGAGAGACGGCGCTTCATCACCAACAAATACCGGCAGGGCAAGTACAGGAAGTACCACCCTCTTTACGGAAACCAGAAGGAGCTCAACAATGTGAGTTAAATTCATCTATTTGGTTGTTTTTCTTTTGTCTGTGTTACTCTTGACTTTGAATATATACACTACATTTCTGTGGTTATAATAAGAAATGAGTTAGAGTGTGTCAGTTGACAGTTGAGAAAGAGAGGGGAGATTTAGAGACAACGGAGATGGTTGGTTTAGCAGTCCGCTATGACTAAATTGTGACTCCATTCATTTATTCGCTGTCTGACACACATCACATCTGGATGTAGTAGTGACCACTCCCTTTTCCTCACTATATAGAGCCTCCTTTAAGATTCTTCCCGGCAGCAGCGTGCATATTTCTCATAGAGGGTCACAGGCTTAGTTGTGACTGGATTTTGCACGGACATATACACACACACACACACCATACACTGTACATATACATGCCTCCTACTCAGACCGTGACTAAGATTCCAAGAATAAAGAAGTGACCAGGCTGCTCTTGTACTGACCTGTTTGATAGTTTGATTGACGGACAGAGACAGCAAAGCAGGCTCTTCCCGTAAAAACACCTCAAAAGAACATAAAAAGAAGTCCCTTTGTGTAAATACACTTTTTAGAGTCTAACATTGCACTGAGGGAGAGGATTTATAAGCTCAAGTCTTAAATAGCAAGTATGTTGGCTCACATTTTTCCAGTCAGTGACAATAAAGTAGCCAGACTACCGTTAACTCTTAGAGTGCTTGATGTTTTTCTCCATTACCAGCTTGCTGATTCATGCTACATGTGTTGCTTCACCCCAAAGTGGGGCATTCAAGGGACTGATTTGAACTCACTGCAGCTGAAGTGTAACGCAGGTTTCCTTGCTTGCAAATGCTGGCTGAATCCCTGATTAAGTCCAGCACTTACAGCACAGTCTGCCAACTGCAGTAATCTGACATTCATAGTCAAACTAGATTAATTAGTAATTCAAGTGATGTTTTATTTGTTTCGAACTAGCTGTTGTGAATTCCTGGCGCGTGTCTGAGTCACAGGTGTTTCATACTAGTGGTGTAAGAATCAGCAGTGACCTCTGTGTAGACATGACACTGAAGTTAGGAATTACCTGTAGATAACAGCCAAATCAGGATGGACTAACAGCGTATAGGGTAGCTGAGAAAGCATATACTTTTGCCCTGCTAACACGATACAGTTGGTCAGTAAGAATCAGGACACTTGCGAATAGTTTCCAAAGACTTGAGTTGGGGGCTTTATATTGTGTCCTCGCCGTGCTCCACTGTGTGCGGTAAATGTCTTAGTGTGTCAGACCCCGCTGGGTCACTCATTAGCTGCTTAACCCACTTACTGCAAACAATGTGTGCTGCTCACAGACACACTGAGTGTGTGCGTGAATCACATTCAGCACCTGACTGACTTCTGTTTTTCCTCCCTCGAGCGTTCAGGCATGTCTGTGTGTGAGTGTGTGAGTCACTGTGTTTGGGATGTGCAGAAGGAGATGAAGGAATTTTTTTCATTGTTACACAAACACACACACACACATGCACACACCAATCACTGCTTGACTTGGTTTAAAACTTGTTCAGCTGCCAGTCCTTCCTTCTTCATTCAGTTCTCCTCCATGATTGCTATCTCCTTTTCCTGTTTCTAATGTCTCTCTCAGGCTCTCCAGAGAACGTGATCTCTCTTGATTTTCTACATCCGTCTGTCTTTTTAAACGCAGCCATTTAAACAGATGCTGCTCTACCTGTTCTTCTCTGTCCTGAATTAAATACTTGAAGTTCTTCAGCTCTGCGTGGCTCCTTTTTTAACCTGGGTGTGCCTTAGGAAATATTAGACTGTGCAATGTCTTTGTGTTAACTATGCAGTTATGATGAAATGGACAGTAAGGCAGTGAGTGTGTGTTTGTGTGAAAAGGACAGAGAAACAGATTTGTGAGTAGTAGAGTGTGTCTGGCTCACATTCAGGTTTGTTTATCTAGTCCTGGCTTTTTCCTTTCTTCTTTTGTTTTTCCTTTTTTCTGAACGTGACATCATTACTCACTGCTTAAGCTGGAATGTGCTCTAACTCCGCCTCTGCCTCTCCTCCCCTCCTCATTGTTTGGCTGCGACTGCAGAAGAAAGTTGATCTCCTCACTCCTGGCTCTTTCTCTTACTTTTTAAGTTGCTACTTTTCCTGAAGCAAAGTGTGAGTGTTAGTGACAATTGACATTCAGACAGAGGAGGGATTGAAGGGAACTGGGAACTTCCAGGTGAGGTTGTGTGTGCTGGTGAGCTCTAGGAGAGGGTAGTGAAAGTATACTGTGTGTTTGCATATATGTGTTTTTTCTGATTACCTCTGTAAAGAATGTGACTTTTAACAAGGTCAGTGTGATTGTACGAATGTGTGTCAATGGACTTTGAATTTCTTACAGTATGTGATCTCAGTGCAATTGAACAAACACATATTTGCGGGGCATAGTTTCGTTCCGAGACTATAAGGGCTGCTGTATTGTATCTATGTCAGTGAGCACATTAGAGTTATTGTGTGTATGATTTTCGCTGCGAGTGGGCTGAGATACGTTAATGCATATTAATGTGTGTGTAGGCATGTTTCACTGCCTTTTTGCATTTTTGGCGTGTGTTGCTCTCTCTGTCTGAGCTTGTGTATATATGTGTGTGTGTGTGTGTGTGTGTGTGTGTGTGTGTGTCCATGTGTTCTCTGAGAGGAGATGATAGGCTCACCTCTGTCAATGGTCATCATTGTGTCTTTCACTCTATCTCTTCCTGCTTTGCTCCTCCTCTGTCTTTTCTTCTTTCTGTTGTACTAACTAGCTCTTAACTACTGATGTCTTCCTCAGACTTTCATACATTAACTGGGTTTCATATCCTCTTGGAAGAACATAGTGTTGATGTTTTTATGAAGGATTATTAAAATTGCAGGGAGAAAATGCCAATTTTCCGAGGGAAACTCAACTTGGTTTTCTTTTTTGTTACAGTCAGCCATTAGCCTGCCATCCTTCAAGGTGTATTTATATATCTTACCAATATATTATCCTTTTTCAGAGCTTTAAAGTGGTTAAAAAGTGTTTTTCTGTTTCCCTGTATGGGTTTGAGAGAGTGAAGAAAGAGCACTGGGTGGAGCATAAAAGATGTTTGACAGAGAAATGATCAGTATGACACTGAGTTATTTGACATAGAGGCAAGTGTTGGCAGTTTGAGAGTACATTTGTGTGTTTGCCAAGTCTAAGTTAGGAGCACTTGGCACAAATAAGGCTCCTATTATCATGCATATTTGCTGCATTTGATAAAGCTCCAGTGTGTGGGATTTAGAGGGATATATTGGCAGAAATGGATTGTAATATAATAAGTATGTTTTCTTTAGTGTAAAATCCCCTGAAAATAAGAATTGGTGTGTTTTCAGTAACTCAGAATGAGCTGTTTATATCTACACTGGGAATGGGTCCTCGTCCACATAGTCAGCCATGTTACACTGGCATGTTTCTACAGTAACCTGAAATGAGCAAGCCAAACACTGGCTCTAGGTAGGGTCATTAGCATCTTTGCTTTTTTACGTTTTTACGTCAGCCACCGTAGTTAGCAGCCCTTCTGTTACGAGACGAACAGTGTCGGACAAACTCTGGTTTTTAACGTGAAACTACTTCATTCAGTGTTTTTAGCATGTTAAATCACCATATTCATTTGTTTTGGAGAGGAAGAGATCTCTGCGGATAATTTGGCTCTGTAAAATTCAGAAAAAAGGAAGATCTAAGGTCTAGAGGCTGTCTGCGATGAGCTTAACAGTGTTGGAGAAACACTGATTTTTAATGTGAAACTGCTTGTTGCAGGTTTTTACTGGTTTCAACAACCTGGTCCATTTATTTTGAAGAGGAAGAGACCTGTGGATAATTTGTCTCCCAGTGAAAATCTCCTGAACAGTGAACACTGATGCAATCTTAACCGGGAGTTCACGTGTGGCACGTGTGATAAGTTTCAGCAGGTTGCAATCTGCAATCCTCCCTGCTAGATGCCACGAAATCCTTCACATGGCTCCTTTAAAACAGAGTTTCTAAAGACTATAAATGCCATTCACTGTTATGATCCCATGCTAGATTACACATGCAGTTTTTGTTATGAGCTTAAGCGAGTTTGAATATGAATATTCTCCGACCTGGACAACCACAACCAGTGAGTGATCCCAGTCTTCTTGAGCTTGTGTTTGTTGTGTCTGTGTTGACTGCATACTGGTGACAATCAGCATGTTATTGGTACTTATTATAGCAAACAGGCCGAGCTGAGAGGCAGTAGTAAAAACTCTTTATGGGCTTGTTTTTGTGCTTTTATGGTTTTGGAAAGTGGCTTCCACAGAAGAAAAGCTCCATTTCTCTCACCCTTTTCTTTCTGTCCATTCCCTGCTGTTGCTCATTCTTTTGTCTCATCTTTCGCTCCTTTTCCAGCCAGGTCCTCTCATGTCCTCATTCACACTGCAGCATTTTAGGTCATAAATCCTTTTCAATTGCACATGGAGATTGGATCTGCTTGCTTGTTTATTTCCCAATGCTTTTTTTCACCCTTCGTCTTTGTGTGTGACTGTTTTTCTTTTTTCCCCCGCTGTACAGTATTCATTCTTCTCTTCCCCTTCTTCATCTGTCTGGCTTTTCACATCCACCTCCGTCTCCATTTCCCTTTCTCTCCGTATACCGTCCCCGGTGAGGTAATGATGGAACATATGTGGATAACTACTCTTTCTCATCTGGATTCAATATATGGACGTGCATTCACACATATATAAATGTGTGTTTTTGTTTGGACGTTAAGTTAATGCTAAAATGGACAAAGCGGGGTCAGCTGCATGTGTGTGTCCGTACATAGGAGGTCTGGGCATATTATGTTGTTTGCAAGTGATTAATGTGCCTCACTGAAATGCTTTCATCTTGCTTTCATAATATTTTTCTTTCTTCTGTGCCTCTCATCTCTTTCTTTTCCTCCACTTCCAATTCTGTCCCATATAACTGCGAAGGCCAGATGGAGGCCTGTGATTTCAGACACACCCAGATAAAATCTCTCTCCCTCTCTCTGTCTCTCTCTCTCTGGGGAAATTGGGAAAGATTCTTGAATTCCCTTCTCTTCTCTCTTTCTTTGTGTGTGTGCGTGTGATTACATTACTCCCTGTTTCATAGGCAGCAGATGTTGGAGGGCGTGAGGTCTTCAAACACCCATTTCCTCACTGTACTTTGTTCTGATTGGTGCACTTCTCTTGGTCAGAGGGTCGTCTAATGATACATTACAGGACGCTGACCTACATACAACATGACTTTCACATGTATGTCCACATGGGACAGATCAGACGGCTGGTGCTGTTCATTTTTACTGGAACACTCACACGGTTATCAGGCTTAGGAATTTGTCATCACAAAGTGTCCCACTGTACTTGTTTGCACTAAGTTTCTGTTTCTGAGCTGTAGTGTGCATGTGGTCAAATTACAGTGTATCATAATATAGCTTGGCGTGTAGCACAGTGGCTAATGTTAGCCTGCTGGGATTGATCTGAAGTATTGACTTTTGTGGCTTGTGGCATCGGTACAGCTAAACCAGCTGGTCAGGTCAGCATAATGGTTAAAGCAACAGTTCACCCAAAAATCAAAAATACATATAATCACTGCGCTTGAGAAAGCATGCATTTACTCATGGATGACAGGCTCATGCTTGTGACAGCACGAGATGTGAACATTAATGGCGTCCTCCCGGCTGAGCTGTAACGTTAGCTAGCTCTGCGAAACATCGGAAATCTGCTTTTCTTTAGCGGGGTGGATTGTGGAAGACATGCAAGGTGATATGGTTGGGGGATGTAGTTTGGTAGAAATAATAGTTCCCACATGAACCTGCTCACAACAAGGTCTGTGGATTATCTTGAGTAACCGGGTCATGATTCCTGAAAAAACTCATTGCTTTAAAATAAAACTTTAATTTGGCGCTTGGAGCATCACAAGCTCAGTGCCTTCTAATTCCATATTGGAGAGAAGGTAGGCATATCTACGGCTAATTCATTCATTCATTCATTCATTCATTCATTCATTTTCTGTAACAGTTTATTCTGTTAGGGGTCCCGGGGGGGCTGGAGCCTATCCCAGCTGACATTGGGTGAGAGGCGGGGTACACCCTGGACAGGTCGCCGGACTATCACAGGGCTGACACATAGAGACAGACAACCATTCATGCTCACATTCACACCTATGACTAATTTAGAGTCACCAGTTAACCTGCATGTCTTTGGACTGTGGGAGGAAGCCAGAGTACCTGGAGAAAACCCACGCTGACATAGGGAGAACATGCAAACTCCGCACAGAAGGGCTTCCCCTACTCTGGGTTCGAACCAGGAACCCTCTTGTTGTGAGGCAACAATGCTAACCACTTCGGCCTATATCTCCAACACGCTGCAGCTCACACCAATACAACCAGACTGATAAACAGCACTACAGATGAGAGGAAAAAAAAAATATATATATTATTTTATGGTAAACTGTCCCTTTTAAAACAGATGAAATAGAGGTCAACAAATGCACAGCCATTTTCTCTCATCGCCCCAGTGACGCAAAGCAGGCTAAACCCATTTGTAGTGTATGGTCATACCAAATTTGAGGCTGTAAATGCCCAGTAAACAGCACTAGTTGAGTTCATTCTATGGTGAAAAAAGAGTTTGTTGGAAAATAAAGCAAAAGGCTGTAAGAGATTAGTGTAATAATGCAGGACAAATACATTACATCGTGTCTCCAGCAGAGGAAAGTGTGGAGCCAAATCTAAGCAGAAACAGGTGAGAGTCCAAAATGTCAATCAAACCCACCCCAGGGATCGGCACTCTGTCTACCACATGGAAACCATTGATTCAGTTTTCCAAGATGGTGCTGCAAACATACCGGCACGCTTGTATTTTTCCTACTGTTGTTTCATCTTGTTGGTATTCAGACTCCGATATAATCTTTTGAACTCTCTCACCTCGGCCGTTTCAGTGTTCCCCTTTACTCCAGTTGGACTTGTTTCCTCCCTTCAGCCCCGATCACAGATATGACTCATTTATTGTATCTGCTCTTATTCCAAAGTTTTAAAAGGGAAGACTGCTTTGTTTCCTCTTTTCTCTTCCTTTCTGCTACACTGTAATGTGATCAGCTCAACTGTACTGAAACACAGAACAAGTATTCAGAGTCAGTTGAGGTAAACAGAAAGCAGATCTGTTACATGTACCTGCCAAGAAAAAGCAGATTTATTCAGCTGTGTTCATAAGTACTGTCTCATGCCTGATGTTAGTTTGCGTTAAAGTGATTTAATTTATGATTTAAACAAAATAATTGGAAGAAGATGAAAAGACAGTGGTTAGTATGTTTTAATCACATCTTAACTCCCAACATTCGCAACTCTAGAAAACCAAAACTACCATTATACCTCCTAATAAAGTCTAAAGTCTAAAGTCTAGCCCTTTTTGCACTGGACTGGTGTTGCCCAGGGTGCTCTGGTAATTTCTTACAAAAACGGAGGTTGTCTGCGATCTCAATCCTTTGTGAATCTGCCATGTCCATAAGTTTGTCAAGAAAAAATTCCATGGCAAATTGCCTTCCATTTGTATGATAATATTACTCCTGTGCATACCAGCATCTCGGTGATTTGGTCTTTCTGTTTTCCCTCACGCCTTTATTCTCCATCTTTTCCCTTTGACAGTCATGGAGGCTGCAACTTTGAAAGACCGCATTTTGGGTGCAGAGGGTTCATGAAAACTCGTTCGCAGAAAAAGCAAGCTCAAATAAATCAGAAGAGCGAAATCTAGAAGGATGATGAGAGATAACGTGAGAATGTGTGGCAGAATTTATTTTGTTTGTTTAACCTACATGTAAAAGAAAAAAGGAGGTTAACACTGTACATCACAGCCAGTGGTGCTTTGTAGCGCTTCAGTGTTGTGTAGAGAGGAGTTACAAATGATTGTGCGCACCATATCCAGGAGATAATGTTAGTAAATTTGAGCAAAATACAGACTTGGCTAATGTGTGGCATGAAACATAGACATGGGGGGATCATTTCTAAATCACGTGAGGTCCCCAGGTAATACTAGTCAAGGGCTTTCATTCACCAAAACTCATAAATATCTGTAAAAATCAGCCAGTTAGGTTTTGCTGTGCTATGAACATAAATTTACCTTGTGAATCCCTTTGGAGGACATCTTTCATTATTAGTGTCCGCTTGTGAATTTGATATAAGAAGTATTACAGGAAGTTGGGGTTATTTCAGTATCTATCTTTAAACAGATGTTTGGTAATTTATTCATTTACTGTTTGTTCCTTGTCTTGATAATGTTAATATTACTCTAGGTCATTCTTTACTTCTGTCTTCAGTTTGGTTCTGCATTATATCTCCACTTTTAATAGGTCACCGGCATTTTTAGTAGACTTGCACCTGATATATCGGCAGTGCTCGGAATCGGGCCGGTTTTCACGTGATCGGCCATGACCTGCGACGGCCGATCAGTCTAAAATATGCCAATTTAAAACGCCGGTCAAATTTCCGCCCTACCGCATGATTGACATCCAGCAGCGCACACACGCACATGTGCAACTCATGGCTTGGGCAATGTGAGGAAGTGAAACATGGGCGGCTTCTCCCCTTAATCATTCACACACACACATCAAAAGAGAGAAAGTTGTTAATTGTCCATGTTAAACTGAACTGCGGAGCTCTCACTGCTGCACTGTGCCGCTTGAAAGTGACGAGGCGTGTGTCCGCGGGCGCGTCCTGAAGACCTGTGTGAATTTTTCACAGGAGATATTTTTACTTTTGTCTATTCAAGAAATTACCCACAAATGCTATACACCAAGAATTCTTATTTTATTTATCTATGTTTTTATTTATGTAGACCTTTTTTACTTATTTATTTTAATACTGTACCTGAAGTTATATTTGAGCAAAAAGGAAAATGTTTCTTAACCTATGTCACTGTTTTTGTTTGTTTGTTTGTTTGTTTGTTTGTTTGAGATGATTATTGAAAAGCTGGTTGTTGTTTGAGATGATTATTGAAAAGCTGGTTGTATCTTGGTTAAAATGTTCTAATAAAGGAAAGATCTCAAGATCACACAATATCTTGTTGTGCTGTAAAGTGGTTTGAAAAAAATGAAATCGGAATCGGCCATCCAAACACTCTGCAAATCGGAAATCGGTATCGGCTCAAAAAATTGTAATCGGTTTAGACATAAAATGTATATTCCAATGTACTTGAAAATGGCACCTGTGTTATTTGATCCATGTGTAACGGAGAGGAAGCTGTTGAAAACAATGGCAGATCATTGTAGCCTCTATAGAACAATATATATACGTATATGTGGATGTGTTCCACTCCAGATGGCTGACTAGCTTTTTGTTCATATGTTTTCAATGGTGTGTGAGACAGAAATGCAATTTGTCTCTGTCATTTGTGTGTGTGTGTGTATTGGGGTTTTTATTGTGCAATTTTAATCTGTGTTAATTGGTTTGTTTGTCTTTACTGTATGTGTGTGTGTGTGTGTGTGTGTGTGTGTGTAGAGGCTCAACGCTGCTTAAATAGAGGAGGGGTTCTGTCTGTGTGTGTGACAGAGTACTGTGGAATTTCTCAATCAGATCCAAAAGAGCTTATTGGTTTTAACCGAAGACAGACTGCTGTGTATGTATATGTGTGTGTGTGTGTGTGTGTGTGTGTGTGTGTGTGTGTGTGTGTGTGTGTGTGTGTGTGTGTGTGTGTGTGTGTGGTTGCATGACTGGTTGAGTTCCTCAGCTGTAACAACACTGCATCCCTCTCTTCTCAGTCATAACATCTTTCCTATTCTGCCTCCCTCTCCTTCCACTTTCTTTGCATTTGGGTTTAAAATACTTGGACAACATTTCAAGGCAATAGTTTTATTTTCTTCTTGGTTGTCAGGTGCAGAAATCTGTATTTGTTTGACATCATCTGGCTTAAAACCAAATAATCTTCAAATGACGATGATAATCCACTTTAAGCAATTAAAAAAACGTTCTTTGTTCTGAGTGTGGGAAGATTTTCCCATTTGGAGTTTTGATGTTTGTTTTCTGCTTTCAAAAATGTATTGTTTTCTCTTTTTCCAAAAATGTATGTCATTTTTTTTATAAATGTCCCACCAAATCTGCGTGCATTTGTAATGTAATTAGTCCACTTGTATGTAATGGGAATGCTGGAAATATGACAATAGTTCCTTCGTTGAAACAGAGAGCAAATGTAACAGCAAATGTAAAACTTCAACTACAGCAATCAATGAAATATAATCTTAAGAATAACTGTGCAGCCCCACACAAGAGCAGCAAAAGTTTATCAGACCAGTCAGCTTCTCATCCGCTCTTAGGTCAGTGTGCACCTCACCAAGCAAAAGGTTCATGGGGACTTGCAGACTAATCACTATGAAATGGCTGCAGGTTGCTTTATCATTAAATGTGCATACAGTGGATTTAGAGTGGACTCAACAACTGGCACAAGACTCTAAACACTTGAGAACACTGCTCACTCCATAATAATAACCTCCACAGGGCCTGTAAATCCCCAAATAATTACCTGAGGTTTTTATTGACAGTGCAGTTTATTTGTTTTCCAGTAATAAGAGAGAAGAAACTGCATTAGCTTCCACTTGGTAAAGGCTTAACAGTGCTGCGGTGTTGACAGACACTGGCCTGAGTAAAGCAATCAGACTGCTCATTACACTGTTGGTGGTTGTGGATCTGCAAAGGGCCTGCTGCAGCTCTTACCCTGCCTACACACACACACACACACACACACACACACACTGGGTTTGACCCTCAGCTGTTTCCTGACAGCGGTTCACATGACATGATTAAAGCTAGGTCAGCACACCACATTACAAAAGTCATCAGTTCATTATCAGTTTAGTATCGTCCTTACACTTCTTTTTAATCTCTGCCTTCCTCTGTCTCACTGTCACTGCCTCTTCCTTCCCCACCCTGCTGCTTTTGTCCTTCTAGCAACACTGGGATTTAATCGTATTGAAATAGTGTGTCTTTATTTCATCTTACCAGGTTGTAGGTTAACTGTATTAGGTCAGTTTAGAAGTTGTGCTAATCTAACTTGTGCATGCTGTGATCATATTTTACTTAGATCTGACAGCAGCATTCTGTACACTGAAAGGCTCGAGGCCATTTCACAAGCAACACGTCACAGTCTCCATCTGTTATTTTTATACATGAGGATTTAATTGTGTTTCGGTTTTCTCTTCCTCTCTCCTTCTCCCCAGGCTCTTTGTATAAATGTACAGTGCAGCGATGTGTTGGAGACGCTAAGCCTGATTTTCTGCGGTGCAGATGTAAATTGTTCAACTGGTATGGCAAGTTGGCCCTCTGTTCTGTCACTGGCCAACGCACACTCTCAACCCTTACAGGCTGAGTTACTCAGCCACAATCTCAACACAGGTACGGGAAGACTGTGCGCACACGGTCACATACATATATATATATCAGATTGTTAATCAGTGATGTGTGATATACTGTGCTGATTGACATTTGGGTTGGATCTATGCCAGCTTTATGTAAAGATTAAAAAAGGGATTATATTGTACATTGTGACAGTTTTGTTTAAGTCAGACTCAGGATGAAAATAGCTCAGCCTCAGCTTACGTATTAAATTATGCTGTAAACCTGATACTGTCTATAATGTCTGGCTATGTGTGACAGTAGTACATTCCTAAATGTTGAATAACCAAACACACTTTCCTGTCATACCCAGGAGTGTTTGAGATGTATAACACTTTCCACTTAACTTCACCAGATGCACTGCTCCTTATTTTACGTTTCGTTTCTTTGTTTGTTCTCCCACAGAGCTACCACGGTCAGAGGTGGGAGGAGATATGGAGGCGATACATTACACACCACCATCTTGCGTGTCTCACAACGGCTTCCTGTTCAAGACTGCATCCATGGCTCGAGCTATCACGGAGCGCAAAGCCAGAGAGGGTACTATTCACAGACACCGTGCAACACTTACTTACCCTCCACCCTGAAGGAATATACAACACTTATAATGAGTACACTGTGTATTTGTGAAGCCATTCTCTAAACAAAGTCATGTAGAAGGTAAAAAATTGGCTTCACTGTAAATCTTTATGTGTCCCTCCATGCAGAGTTCAGTCGTCGCTGGTGCACGCTGAATGATGGCACCTTCAGCTACTATGAGAGTGACAAGAACTCGAATCCTAATGGAGCTCTGAAGGCTCCAGAGATAGTCTGTCTGGCTGTGGATGCACCTGAGAGACATGGGTACGCAAACACACACAGAACAAACTGATACATGTTCCCTTCCTTTTGCTTTCTGTATGAAATTACCATCACTATTTCAAACTGATATTATACACATAAGCTAAAACTGAATCACTGTGTTATTCAGAGTCGGCTATACACGTGAAGTATAACAATCGCCTGTCTAGACATATGAATTTATCTTTTTCCCTCTGTCTCCTTGTCTCCCAACCTCTCTTTAACCCTCAGGTACGACCACACCTTTGAACTCTACTCCGAGTCAGAGCGTCTCTATCTGTTCGGCACTGATGACCCAGACAGCCACAAGGAATGGGTCAAGTCTATTGCCAAGGTAACCACCGAATACATATTGGGGTCTAGAATCACAAATCCTTTTACCTTCTCCACAGATGGACCCTCACAGAATTGGCACAGTAATTGTTCATTTCTTGTAGTGAAGTCTGAGAGCTGTGATAAGTGGAAGGTGTTCAGTTCCAGCTCTGCTTACACTGGAAATGCTGCCTGCCTAGTGGTCAGGACAGAGCTAGCTAATGCTGACCTGTTTCCTGTGCCACATATTTTCCTCAGAACAGCACTTCTCGCAGCTGATGTAATTGTCAGCTGCGTGATGATGTGAAGTGAACGGTTACTTTAACTTCTGCTCTGCTGAAGCTGATGGATGTAGTGAAGTGTGTGATCACAAAACTCTTTTTATCTGTAAAACAGTGTGGACGATTGACTGAATAATGAAAAATTGCATCTATTGGCTGTTACTATGATAGATGGACAGCATATCCACGGCTCCTGCATGTCTAGCCACAAAGCAATGGCCCTACTATGAAGTATTGTGCAGGAGCTTTAACATCTTACATTTCTTCTAACAATTTCATTAGAATTGGTTTTCACACAGGGGTACAGACTGAAATAGTTAATCATCATCAAAAGAGAAGAGAAACAGTGATCAATGTGCATTTTAAAGCCACAATGTCCCTGTTTTATTTGTAGAGCTTTATCCCGGCCTCTGCGGAGCCCCTGCTGAGGTTGGCTTTTGAGCGGATCGGGCGGCTGAAGTGTAAAGACGGCTTGAACCTACAAACATCCAAGGTTGGCTGGTTTGCCCTGGTGGGCTCCACACTTCACGCCTACCTGGAGGACAGCCAGGGAGAAGAGATCCACCTCCGGAAGCTGAATGAACTCTGTGAGTTTTGCGTGTAAACTCATCCTGTTTCAACCCAGTATTTCTACACAGTCGCAGATGAAGATTAGGTTCCACAAATATCACTAGTATTATACTATTTGTAGAATTAAAGTGGTGGCTGGATTGTTTCCTAGCTAGGATTATTTCCAACTTGTGTGATCCAAATATTTCCAATAACTCCAGAGCGTTGTCCAAAAGTCAAAATTTATTGAAGATAATAAATGTAATGATTTCCAAAATTCACATCTAACAAATCTAACAAAATATTATGCTTTAATCCATATTTGTTGGCATTTGGCCTTTAAACAAACAATCTCACTGCGGCCACACAAAGGGAGGCACGCACCTGCACTATAGGGGCGGTCAGCAGTCTAACAGCACCATACTATTTCTATTGTATTTTTAAATTTGACCAGGGAGTCCCATTGAGATTAAACATCTCCTGTACGAGAGGGACCATGCCAAGGTGGCAGCCGTGCAAAAATCACAACATATTAAAACACAACATGTAAAACATGAGACACAGAATTCACAATGCAGAACGGCTATTTTACTTCTATTGAGGCCTCAAGAATTACAATCATCCCACATACCCCAAAGCCATTACTACACTGAACGCTGCACTGAAATCACACAGCCAGTAATATTTAATATTTATACTTACATCATGTGCAATAACTTTATTTATTTATTTATTTATTTTATGTGCAATAATTTTAACTTATTTTATGTTCCTGGCATATGTTGGCACTGCTTGTGTGTGTGTGCATGCGTGTGTGTGCATTCAGAGTATGAATGAATGATATCTTATCCCCTCCTTGATTATTTACTTATTACTTTTATAATGAGTTCTATTTTTATTATGTGCATTGAATTTCATTTTATTTATTCACAATGACAATAAAAGGAATTGAATTGAATTAAAGACATTTTATCTCATAAAAAGTAAAACCAACTCATTTAATCTGATGAATCACTTACCGGTAATTCAAATTAAGGATTTTATTTGAGGATTTTTTATTTAGAGGGATGGGATGACGTCGTAAAATATGACAGTAGACATTTAAAGCTTCGTTTGAAAACCTCGATCAAAGCTTTGAATGTGAAAAAAGGATTTAAAGGGATAGTGCACCCAAAAATGAAAATTCAGCCATTATCTACTCACCCATATGCCGAGGGAGACTCAGGTGAAGTTTTAGAGTCCTCGCATCCCTTGCGGAGATCCCAGGGGAGAGGGGGTAGCAGCACGACTGCACACCTAATGGCTGACGGCGCCCCAGATTCAAACATCCAAAAACACATAATTGAAACCACAAAATATCTCCATACTGCTCGTCCGTAGTGATCCAAGTGTCCTGAAGCTCCGACATAACAAATTGTTTGGAAAAAAGCGTCATTTGAACTCTGTTTTTTAGCCTCATGTAGCCTGTAGCTTGCGCGAGACCTGCGAAAGCACGTGAACACACATGAAGGCGGTGCCCATGTCTCACGGTCTCGTGCAAGCGCGCACACATGAGCTCGGTGTACAGAGAGGCAGTTAGAGCTGCAGGCTACAATGAGGCTAAAAACAGAGTTCAAATGACGTTTTTCCAAACAACTTTTTATGTCGGGGCTTCAAGACACTTGGATCACTACGGGCGAGCAGTATGGAGATATTTTGTGGTTTCAATTATGTGTTTTTGGACGTTTCAATCTGGGGCGCCGTAAGCCTCCATTAGGTGTGCAGTTGTGTTGCTACCCCCTCTCCCCTTGGATCTCCGCAAGTGATGTGAGGACTCTAAAACTTCACCTGAGCCTCCCTCGGTATATGGGTGAGTAGATAATGGCTGAATTTTCATTTTTGGGTGCACTGTCCCTTTAATACAACCCTAATAGATACACACACAATCTGCACTTTTACTTCTTATGTACTGTACTGCAGAGTGATGATTGACAGAACAGTCCTTTAGAAAGAAAACTTAAATAAACATATCAGTATAAAATGCAGTAGTTTTAAACACATGCACATGCTGTGAAGTTCACTCTGTTTAAAAGCATTGCTATCTGGAATAATATGATCACTATGCTTTTTTGATTTACAGCAATTCAACAAGAGAATGAGGTGCTGGTCCTGGTGGAGAGAGGCAGGTGAGAGGGGAGATGGGTTGCAGATTGTTTGGTATAGTGGTGATGCTAAAGGGGAAAATTAATGTTTGCTTCTGTGTTTGACTTCTTACCTGTCCTACAGTGTCCAGCCACTTTAAACAGTGTACAATCAATAGAATAGTAATGTGTATCTTTCAAAATGTGATCTGCATTTTCTCCATTACTCCCATGCCCTTTTCCCATCTCTTCTTCTCATGTTGAATCTTATCGTCCCTTCTCCCCTGTCTTTATCCAGAACTCTGTACATAGAGGGAGAGAGGAAGTTGGATTTTGTCGGCTGGTGCGGGGCCATCCAGGCGGCAGCGGGGAGTGGAGGAGACACACTGAGCCAGCAGCAGCTGACAGAGACAGACATACCTATCATAGTGCACAGCTGCATCGGCTACATCACACAGTGTGGTGAGAGACATCAACACTGACAGGGACATAAATGCATTTAAAGGGTCACGCATTTCTTCAGTCACACAGTGTGTCCACATACAAAGGCTCCTTATCTCTGCCACACATATATGCCTGCATTTACATCACGGGAGTCTTTATACTGGTACATAGTCTACTTTCTTTATTGCCGTTACTGTGTGCACACTTGGCACTTTCTGTGTGTGTGTCCTCATGTGACGATAATAGCAGGACCTCTGGCTCTGCAGAGACCCACAGGCCGCAACACAACAAAACAACTCAGTTCCGCCGTCATTTCTCCCACAGTGCTGCTTATCTTTCCCTCTGTTTTGGATTCTTTTCCTTACTTTCTCACTCTTCGTCCTTTGTCTTCCTCCCACTGGCACCAGCTGACCTGCGGTCTTTCACTCTGACTTGTTTTCTCTCTCCTTTCTGTCAACCCCTCTTCTCTCCATTTGATCTCTCTTTTCCTCCTTTCACTCCTACAGTTCCCTCCATTTGCTGTACGCACTTGTGTGTTTCCACATACTGTATGTGTAAGTGTGTGTGTGTGTGTGTGTGTGTGTGTGGGTGGGAGGCTTCATTTTGCTGATATCGCCTACTTTCCTGTCTGGGATGTTAATCCCTTTGGTCAGCTTTCTGGGAAACCAGGGCAGAACTGTCCTCGTTTTTGCCTTCATGTACTGGCAGTGGTCATCTACCATGACACAACATTAAGCGTAACCATCCTTTATGTTGTGATCAGGTTCTTTTTTAACCTTTCATCTAAGTAAACTGAATTCCTCTGGGTGTTTGGAGCCATATGAGGACCTGTAGGCCCTTGACCTGGAATTTCTGGTCCTGACGAGTGATTAAAGTGTGTCATAAAGGAACCACATTGTGATTAGGACTCAGTTGAGAAATCTGGCACACTTGGTTGGAACAGGATTTTAATCCTGACTCAGTGCTACAGAACAACAGGGCCAGAAGCCCTCTAGTGGGCATAACATGCACTGAGTCATTTAAAAAGTGTGTCACATCCAGGACATATTTTTTCTACTTTAACAAGAAATTGCACACAGTGGAGAAAATTGTAAGCATGTTGCTGTTCTGGCCCCACCACAGTGATGTCACAGCAGATATATTTTGCTGATTTGCTGTATTTTGACTGACTGATGATGGATTACACATTCTTTGGCGTTGCTGACTGGCAGCATGCTTCAGAGTTTTAGCCTTTGGAGAACAATGCAGCAGCAGCAGCGTTTTGCTCATGAAACAATTTATAAGAACACAATCATAGGACACAAAATCAAATAGCCACTCATTGATCCTCTTAACACCCCATCTCCAAAATAGGTCTAGTTTTGAGGTGCAATATATTGCACCTTTTTTACACATTGGCATTTTTAATTCTCATCATTTCAGTTGACAGTTCTGAATCTACACTTTTTCCTAGGCTTGACCTCTGAGGGAATATATCGTAAGAGTGGCGTGAACTCCCGTGTGGCAGCGCTTTTGGAGAGATTCCGCCGTGACGCTCGCAGTCTTCGCCTGAAGGAAGGAGAGCACCAGGTAGACGACGTCTCCAACACACTCAAGCGCTTCTTCAGGGAGTTGGAAGAGGGACTGTTCACGTCGCAGGATGCCAGCACCTGGCTCAGTACCACTGGTAAGATTTACATGACAGTTGTTGTGCCCTGCTGAACAGTCAAGCTGTGATTTAAGGGCCAGTTCACTCAAATCACAAAAAACAGGGTTTTCTGCTTACACCGTGGGGTATCCAGCCGTACACATGACGTACAAGAGTTTTGTTTTTAATTTGTGAAGTTTAGAGATACTGTGAGACTTCTGATGCCACTCCAGTACACTGGAGGTGAATAAAATCACCTGACCTTACAATTAACAGTTTTAACAGTTTAGGCACTATTTTATGCCACAGAAGTAATCCCAATGGACTCATGCTGTATTGGTGTGGCAAGAGAAGCGTCAATGACTGATGTCTCAAAACCTTTGAATGGACAGTTCACCCCAAAATCAAAGTTTTATTATTATTTTTCCTTTTACCTGTAGTGCTATTTATCCACAGACCTTGTTGTGAGCAGTTTCATGTAGGAACTATTTTCTTTACAATGAACCACATCCACCAAATGTGTCACCACATACAAGGAAGCATGAATCTACTGCTAACTCCCCTAGCACCACAGAGCTAGCTAGCATTAGAGCTCAGCTGAGGAGGAGACATTTAATGCTTATATCTCGCACTGTGAAGGCATGAGCCTCTAATCCCTGAGTAGATGCACGCTTCCTTCTGCGACGCGATAAGGTCAATGGGTTTAGTTCTGTAGAAAGAAAATAGTTCCTACATGAAACTGCCTTACAATAAGTTCTGTGGATTATCTTGACCTTAACCGGGTCATGACTTCTGGAAAGAGACATTGCTGTTGATTTTTTCAAATATATTTTTTTGGCACTTTGAGCCCCACAAGTGCTATCTAGTTCCATTAAGACATCTCTACAGAGGATATCTCCAACACTCTGCAACTCACACCAAAACATTCTAGACTGATAAATAGCACTACAGGTAAGATAAAAAAATATTTTAGGGTGAACTGTCAGTTTGAGGGCAGTTAAAGAAGGAAACAACTGTGGAAAAGTGTTTTCACATCAAGAGATTTAGGAGAAGTTTAGTCAAACTCTGGAATATTTACAGTAGAAAGTACACTGAAAACATAATGGAGGCCAAATGATCTCAGTTGCCACATCAGTTTGCCAGAGAGGCTACATACTCCATACTCCATACATCAACTGATTCACAAGCATTTGTGTCAGAGTGCTACAGTAAATCTTTATCAGGAGCTTGTCACTTTTAACTCTGCTTTGAATCTCATCTTCCGTTTCTGTCTGTCTTTTTTCCTTCTTTCTCTCTCGTTTTATTTGTCTTCATTTTTATATCTCTATCCCCCTTTCACTGATACTTTCTTCTCCATCTCTCTCTTTCCTTTTTGTTCTGACACTCTCATCTTGTGCTTTCCATCTTTCCCTCTTACACCTCCTGACATTTTCTGCGATCCTGCTTCTCTTTATATTCCCTCTGCATTCATCATTTTCTCTAACCCTCTCCTTCTCGTCTACTCCAGCCATTCAGGATGAAAGCAAGAAAATCTCCCAGTACCAGCTGCTGTTTAACAGACTGCCTCGTGTCAACAAGGCTACACTACAAGCCCTTATCAACCATCTTTACTGGTGAGAAACACGCACATTAAAATCCTCCTGTATCTCCGTACACGTTTGTGTGCATGTGCCCATGTGTGTTTGTCCTGCATGTGTTTCAGCGTGCAGCGTTTTTCTGAGCTGAACCAGATGAACCTCCATAACCTGGCCATAGTGTTCGGTCCCACACTGTTCCAGGCCGATGGGAAGGACTTCACCGCTGGCCGCGCTATAGAGGACCTCATACAGCACTACACACTCATCTTTGAGGTCAGACTCACTGCTCACTGTTATAGAGGGGTGACGGGAGGGCAAAACATTTTGTTCTGGAAGCTGATGCATTGATCTTAAGTGATGTCGTCTGAAAACACAACGTGCATTGCTCTAAAAGGTTGAGATGTCAAAGAATGTGGCATCTTACATTGGCTGCAAGATTAAGCTCCTGAAAAGCAGAACAGATTCCAGCGCTGCTATTTTATTTTTCATTTTTTTTGTGGTGATAAGTTTATGTTCTTACTGTGCTTGTTGTTTTTACAGAAAATTCAATAGAGAACAAGATGGGAAAAGCAGAAGGAAGTTAGGAAGAGAGTCAGGAAATACATAATGATAGGATTGCCTCTCGTAAGCTTACGATGAAATCCCTGCGGCTATTGTCAAAATGTAAAAACAACAGCCCGACAACAGAAAGCCTACGAGCAAGTAAATAAAGAGGTTTGAGCTGCCGGTGGGGGTTTCTGCTAGAGATCTTAAGATTGGCGTGATCCTGTAATTAAAGTATTAACTGTTTGTCAGTTGATAAATGATTTACTGTTGAGTGAGTGACTGAATGTAATCTTACTTGTTTGCAGGTGGATGAGCAGCAGCTCAAGAAGCAACTGGAAGAGATCACTGTTATCATCCAAGTGCGAGAGAAACTCAACACAAAGTTTCCTGTGAGTCACACAAAACACCCGTCGGTGTTGTTGCACACCTGCATGCACATGTACGCTGCAGTTGGACACCTATGCATGCTGTTATTTGTTTCCTTAAGTTGTTGTCTTTCTGTGTGACCTTTTCTGTGTGCATTTGTGCGTGCTGGACACATCAGAGTACTGAACCTGGAGGACACTTCATCTGTACAGTGTACCTGGAGGAAAAGAAGGACACAGCAGAGCAACATGTCAAGGTGACCCAGACTTCACCAAATGACACAATGTTACTTACATTTCACACTTTTGGTGCCCAGTAGTTTCTTGTGTGGCACAGGGAAAAACAGCTGGCTACATTAGTATGATGCTACACTGTCGCCCTTTACTAAGAAGTGAGGAGCGTGAAACTCCAGAGTAACTGTGTAACTTCTTCCCTCAGATCCCTGGCTCTATGACAGCAGCAGAGCTGACCTGTGAGGTCCTGGACCGGCGTAACATCGCAGTTAAAGACAAAGAGTACTGGAATTGCTGGGAGGTCAGCGACAAGGAGGAAATGGGTGAGTAAGATGAGGAGACGGACAGAGAAGGCACAGTAGCTGACAAAAACCTAACCTTTTTGTGCTTTTAATTTTGACGCATGTGATGATTTTTTTATTTTAATTTTATTTGCAAACACATAAAAGAGCATAAAATACAGATAATGAAAAATAAGAAATGTGTCAGTAGAGGTCAAGAAGCCACAGGCTTCTAAAACGGACCTCCCATAAACTTAGGACAAAAATAAAATTACCAAAAAAAGAGGAAAAAAGATATAAAAACTAACACAATTAAGAAAAACACAACAAAGATAAATGACAGCAAGAGGATAACAAGCTCTTAATAACGTGAACTTTGGCATTCCATACCGGTACACCACGATATCTATAGGAGTACAGGCCATGTTTTGTTGTGTAAAAAGGAGGGTGGAGATGATCCACCTGTCACATTATAGGAATGCATTTGGGAATAAAATTTAAAGTAGTTGCTAAAGGATGATGGTAGAGAAGAAGGCAGGAACATATACTTATTTATAAACACAGTTGGAGTTGGAGAAAGAAGCCAATCTTACAAATTGCTTTTGCAGCTAATAAAGTGTGAGGGAATTTCTACAATTTTGGCACAAGCATCCAACTGGACTCAAGTATGAACTGATTAGAATCTGGTGAGTTCAAGGTCACTGTGACCTAACAAAACATGTTTTTGGCCATAACTCAAGAATTCAGATGCTAATCGTGATGACATTTCACACAAATGTCTAAAGGTCAAAGGTTAGCTTCACTGTGACATCATAATGCTCTGCAAAAACACTTTTCTGGACATCATTCAACATTATAACTCAGAAACAGAAGGGAGACATTTGGTTAGATACTGAATTGGTGACACCAATCTTGGGTTCCCACATTGAATCTATAGATCCTCAGTGCTGCCGGGGGGAAGATGTGTGCGAAGCATCCATGTTTTTACAGACATAGATGTAAACTTTAAGTGCAATTTGATTGGTTTGCAGAGGGATACAACTGCAAGGTGGTGATTCTAGTTACAAATAAGATTATCATGTTGTTATTGTGAATTTATCGCCATAGATATGTCTTGAATACAGCTCTTTTGGTTAGGAAAGCAACAGTGGTCACTTTGGAAATTTTCGTTAAGATAAAAAAAAGGCCCAGAGCGACCCAAAAACAATGACTCAAAGCTTGTGAAGGGCTCTCCGCTCAACCTGCAGCATGACCTACTGAAAGTGACACACAAATTCCAGAGGCGAGAAGATCATTCTGGGCAATGTGACTGTGTGTCGTGGTTTGTTTTGAGCCTGGTATGTGGGCCATCTGGTTCCCCACCGGGAAGCCTGTAGGTTGCTTATTGAATGCCAGTAACACTCAACTGATCTGGCAGATTTCCCATCACTGGCCGGAAAACCAACCCGCTGATTACAGGGGTATATTGGAGAATTATGCTGCGAAAAGGAAGACTATTAGAAATAGTATGATTACAAGAAGACATGGAGGAAAATTTCTGTCCGTCACTTGTTCAGTACAGACATAACAAAAGACATAACAAAAGATAGTTTTGAGTTTGGTATGTAGGCGTGCAAGCAGAAACTGTTCATAAAGATGTGAAGTACCATCGTTGTGTGCCATATCTGTATTCCATTGTCTGCTAAAATAGAAACAAAAACATTTTTTCATAGCTACAAAAAACAACATGCACTGTTTATTTTTGCGTCAAGAGCTCAGCCTGTTTGTCTGAGAAATGATCATGTAAACAGATGATTTGAGGACACTTTGGATTTTCTTATATCACCCTTTGTTTTACATCCCTCTGCTTCCCTCAGAACGTCCACTGCACTATCAGGAGCGAGTCTTACCCATCCTCCACTCCTTTGGCACAGACTCCCATCTGCTCATCAAGAAACACCTCGCCATGGAGGCGATGATGGTTTACCTGGGTAAACACACACTCACAAATCAACTGCTAACAAAATGATTCTCTCTAAAACATTGTGCTGTTAGTCCTCTACATGTCCTCTATCTTTATAATCTCTCATTTTGCCCTGCAGCCAGTAAAGTGGATGTATCCAAACACGGGATGATGAAATTCAGAGAAGAGCGAAGCATCTTGGGATTGGGACTGTCCTCTGGAAGTTTCCACGACCGATATTTCATCCTCAACTCCAGCTCTCTGAGAATGTACAAGGAAGTCAGAGTAAGAGTGAGAGATTTACAGGAAACAAATTTCTCATTTCATGTTGTCACATTCCTTCATAGGCTGTTTCTGTCTCTCTCCGTCTGTCAGAGTAACCGTCCGGAACGTGACTGGCAAGTGAAAAACCTAAAGGTCTACCTGGGCATTAAGAAGAAAGTCCGCCCTCCTACATGGTGAGAATATGCAGTGTGGCACTGATGTGACTTTGTATCCTCCTCACGTCTACTGACTGACAAACAACAGGTGGCTGCTCTGAATTGCGAGAGCTGTAAAAACAACCATTGTCGGAATGTTATATTTGCTGTAATGGAAAAGCCGGGACTTTAGCCGCTGGCACCTGCCTGTCAAACAGAAAAACTGCCAGCTCCCTGTCACAATGCTCACCAGTGGAAGTGGAAGTGAAAGGCAGCCCCAAATTCACTCTTATTTTAGAATAAGCTCTGTCCACTTGGTGTTTTGCCTCACTATATTTGCGTCATGTGGCACTGTGTCTGCCATTTTCATAGCTTCCTATTGGATGTGTGCTGCCACCACCTTGTCACTACCTTTTCATCAAGTCCAGACCTCACCTGCACAGTTATTGGCTGGGTGCTACATAACACTGCCCAAAAGTTGCAGCCTATAAAGAAGAAAATAAGAAAATACACTGCCACACATTTCTTTTGGGTCGTATGTAAGAGGGATTACTTCTGTATGAGTCTATACATTGTCGGAAAATTCTAGGCCCAGTTGTTCAACGAGTTAAATCCAGAAAAGAATGATGTGGATTTGGAAATCCCATGTTTTGCTAACCGGGATCAGATGAGCCAACTTACTTTTGTGCCAGTCTTTGAAGGCAACATTTGATTGGATTATCCTAATCCAGATACTAACTTTTCAAGTGACCAAATCCAGATAAGCAGTGCCCTAAATAGGACCACACGTCACAATTTAGGCTACTAGCTCTGTCAAGAATCACAGGTAGAAAAGCCAGCATGAGGTCACCTGAAGTGTTTTTATTCGAAGAGACAGAAACCTGCATAGGGAATGCTGTTGTTAGAGACTAATTTTGACTGTGTCATTGTATTTAATATAAAGTGATAAATTAAAATTAACATTTAAGCAATAACTTCAAAGATTTACATTTAAATATATGTCTGATAAGCTACTGTCCATCACCGAATGAGGTAACAAGATGGTGCCTGTGGCCTACTGATAGCCTAGTCACATTACTTCTGAACAGTTTGGCCCTGTATAGTATAGTATACCTTTAAATCAAACATGGGTTGCACATAAATGCTAGAAATATTTCAAAGAACATTTATCAATAGAGAAGAATCACAAACTTTAGGATATTTGATGTATTTTTAATGGACTTATTTAATTTAACTGTCTTCTTCTTTCAGAATTAATCAGAGGCTGACAGAAATGTCTGTTACAACACTCACTTTTCAGCATAATCACTTAAAGGAATAATCAATGACTTAACTTAAATAATTCATGTTCCAATTTTGGGTGCATTTGCCTCATCTGGAAAAGCTCATTGGGACCTGTAAACCAGTGACCACCAGGGGGCAGACTGAGCACAAGAATCACAGGCACTAGGACATTCATAATTGTACTGATGTTGAACTAATTACATCTTTCTTTCTGTGTGTGTGTGTGTCCAGTTGGGGCCTGACAGTCGTGTATGAGAGTAAGAAACAAGAGAAGCCAGAGAGGCAGCAGTGGTGAGTGGATGTCCAGTTCTGTATGTATCACATTTCGACCCCATATATACAATATGCAGCTGTCAGCCTGGAGCACTTACAGCTCAGACCAGTCCTGCTCATGCTGTCGGTTTCCACGAGCACACACATTTTATTCCAAGCTTTAACTTTCATTTGTCTGTATTACACCCTTGTGTCACTCGGTATGGTGAATAGAACTGAAGAATATGAGTTTTTCCCTTTAAGAAATGTAATTCCTGCTGTACTTTTTGAAACATCATACTCTTCTACAACCCTGCTGCAGCTTTTAATGTCTCTGCAGCAGTACGCAGCCTTCAATGCAAACTTATTCAGTTGCTCTGTCACGTCTGCTGTCCTTATGTTTAGCAGGCACTTTAATTTTCCCCTTAGTGGCAGTATGATCACACTTGTGATGTGCATGTAAACATAAGCAACGTTAGAAAAAGCTCACGGTTGTATCTGTAGGCAGAGAAAACAGGTCAGATCCCTGTGTGAGAGTGCTGAGAAGGAGGCATATGAAAGGTCGGCTCCACCCAGGAGGGAAACACACATGAGCACACCTGTAACCATGCCTCTATTCTAATCTGTTCACATACATTCCTCTGCGTGTGCTTCTGCGACGAATACGCGTGTACACCCGTGTGCATGCTCTGTGTGTGTCCATGTGTTCGTGTTACAGTGGGCTCTACTCTGTCAGCAGCACTAGACATCAGCACTGTTGTAATGGGAGTGCTGTTCTCGTCACGCTGTAGGCAGTATCATCCCTTGGTTACGCTCCATTGCCATGTCGCTCACAGCAAAAAACACACACCTGAAAGGAAGGGGAGCGAAAGTGGGGGGGATGTGCAAGGAAGATAAAGAAGTCAGGGGGAGGGAGGGGAGAGAAGAGAGGCAAAGTGTCACGCTGAAGAGGAGAAACTGTAAACTAAGTAAGAAATTTTGCATTTACTGTAGGTGAAAGAAAACTTAGCGAGGAGAGGAGGGAGGTTAGAGATACAGCAGGAAGTGGAATAATGGGAAAATTAATGGATGAGGAGGTGCCCATGTGGCTCCCAATCTCACTTACCCACCTGCACTTAATGTCGCTTTAGTCTTATCCATCCCCTCGAAACTCTCCAACACTTGTTAATTTTATCAGCATACTCTTGCAGGCGATGTACTTAAGCTACTTTTCAGAATATTATGTAAATTTCATTCAGTGTCTTTATGGATGATGATAAATGAGCAGCATTTATTCTTCTGCAGGTGATAAATGTTTGAGATTACTGGCCCAGTTAATTGCATAGAAAGTAATACACCACTGGAGGTATGCGTGAGAGTGACTGTCCTGTTTTGAATCCCAGCAAGCACTAATGAGCTCCACTGGCCTTAATGATGCAAACTAGGGAGAGGGAGGAGCTCTGTGTATATGTGTGTGTGTGTGTGTGTGTGTGTGTGTGTGTGTGTGTGTGTGTGTGTGTGAGAGGTGTTTTAGCACGTGTGCTCAATCTCTTGACTGTAGCTAAATGTATGTCTTTGATGCGTACCATACTGTATCTCGTTCAGTGCTCAAGTCTGTGTCAGTGATTTGTTGTGTCTCAGTGGAGGACGCTTGAATAATTGTTGTAGTCTAAATCTGTGCTCATAACAATAATAATTGTATAAATAAAGCCTATTTATTCAGCAGCACAGCATGGATGATGACTCGGAGGGCTTTGTGACGGCAACCTGAGTGGCATAAAATATGTCCACACACACACACAGACGTTACTACAGATACACTTTTCACGGACACAGGCACACACACACTCTGAGTGCTGAAGGTCCTAATCAACGTTTCTCTTTGGTGGGAGTTTAAATTAGGAATCACACTCAGTGTTTACGCTCACGGCGCTGCCAACGGGCGCCATAAGAGAGAATATGTCAATTTCAGTTAATATCTTTGACTGCCTCCTTCTCTTTCTTCTGGTTCTTTATCCGAACTTCCCTCAGTCGCTGAATGCCTTCTGACTTCCAGACCACATACACACACACACACACACCACCTCCTGATTTTTATCACACTGTCTCCCTCACTTTATCACTCCTCTATTTGCAGGTATCTCTGCTGTGACACCCAGTCAGAAATGAGGGAGTGGTATGCTACTTTTCTCAGTATCCAGGTGCGATCTCTCTCTCTCTCTCTCTCTTTCTCTCTCTCTCTCACACACACACACACACACAAAAAAACAACACGTTGATGGGCTTTAATATGCATAATTTACCAACATTCTGTGACTCTGCTGTTTGCTATAATTAAATAGTTTTGTGTCATATTTGCTGAAACTGTCACTATATTCTTAAAGACATACAGCAGGCAGACAGTCTGTGAAAAAACATCATGTCCCTCCTCTTCCTACTGATCCTAATGGCATTTGGTAGAATCAGACCGCAGCGAGACAGCAACAACCAATCACAGCAACACAGCTGTCAGTCATGTCGGTCACTGCTTTTGTACAATCAAACTGTCAAACTTGGCAGCTCTGATCAAATATTAATCAAGATTCTGCTACTGCATTTCCTATATCTCACCACAAATGTTTCAGAAACATATTTTAGTGCACTGTTTAGCTGTAAAATGAGAGTTTGTTACCCAAGCATTGCCCACTACCCAGACCAGCTTTCTCATTTTACAGCCAAACAGTCACTAAATATGTTTCTGAAAACATTTGAGGCAAGAAAAAGGCAAAGCAGTTACAGAATCTTGATTCATATTTGATCAGTGCTGCCTAGTTTGACAGTTTGACTGCAGTTCACCAACAGTGACTGACATTATAGACAGCTGCGTTGAAGACTCCTCGGCTCTGATTGGTTGTTTTTGTTTACATGCAGTCAGACCATTTGAAGCTCGACACTGCGATAGAGTATGCAGGGGAATATGATTTTTTTTACATAGATTATGTGTCTCATTTATTGCTGTGAGAATACAGAGACAGTTTCAGCAAATATGAAAATGAAAGGTATAAAAGTTTCTAACTGCAGCTTTAAGGCTTATAAAACACACACTGCACTATTGGATGCAGTACACTTAAACAGGACCATTTAAATGGCACGTAACATGCTTTAAAATCTTTTCCTAAACCTGCTGTTTGTAATGAAGTCATGTAAATTCTCTCCTTGCTCCCTCTTTCCATCTCCACCTTCTTCTCAATAAAGTACGATGGCAACGTGTGGCCTCAGGACGGACTCCAGCAGACACGAGTGAGCCGTGCGTTGCCGGATACACGTCATGGTAATGTGTCTCTGATACCGCTGCGTGGCAGTGAGAATGAGATGCGGAACAGCGTGGCCGCTTTCAGCCAAGACCCGCTTGCTGTGAGTGAACTTACCAATCACTGGGACTGATCTCAGTCAAAGCAGGACAGGAAGCTTTATCTAAAACTCCTGGCCAATCAGAGACACTCATGCTGAACAGGTGGTCTAGACCCTTAACCCTGAACCTTTAGCGAAGAGGTGAACAAATTTGCACTGACTGTGTGCTAGTTGTGTAACGTGTACTTTGGTGGACAGAAGTTTATTCAGAATTTTACCCAGTTAAATTTTTTAGGATCTATGATTGGGCATGAAAAACTTTGTCTTTTCTTTTGTTATTTACTCCACCAAAAGGAGGGCAGGAGTTGGGGGTTAACACCTGAGCAGAATCAGTCATCTCTGTTCCATGATTCAACTGTGATTTAACCATCATGACAGGATCTGGGTTCTTAAACTGTGTGTTTTGACCAAAAATAGTCTCCAGGGTGTGTGTTTTCACAAGCTGAGATTCCAGGACAAGAGAATAAATCCTTAGTTTGTGTCTGGGTCTAAAAATGTTTAAGAATCCAGATGACGTGAAGAGGAGTAGACCACAGCATCTTCATATTGTAGGAGGTTTGGACCGAACCGACAGAGGGGAGAGACATTCTGGTGAAGCTCTGCCAAAACAGTGCTTCAAAATACCAAGGAGAGAACAGAAACAAGGAACAACACAACTCGTGCTTGCAGGCAGGCTATGGCGAATATGTTATAACACTGTGTTTGACAGCGCTGCTGCCGTATCAGCTCCCATAGCTGTACACTTGGCAAGAGTTTGACAAACATCATCACTGCTGGTTTGTTGGACTACTTTTCAAGCGCACTGACATTAAACCAGTTCAACAGCATCAGTATCACCCTCTCCATCTGTCTGCTTATTTCCATAGAAAAACTGAGTGCAGCCATCCAACATAATTCACTGTGCACTCAGTTGTGGTATTGGTCCAAATGTCCACAGTCTGATGATGCAGTTGTCTCCTCCCGCAGTTTCTATAGCCATCACATGCCTCTCATTAGTTTGCTGCAGACTGCAGCAGCACATAAGAATTCAACTCAGACTGCCGTTGCTTCCATCGGCATGAACAGGATTCTAGGGTTGTTTTGCCTTCCAGATATTTTCTATTGATCCTCGTCTTTTCAGTGTATTGACTGGATAAAAAATTTTGTTGAGAGTGTGAGAGGAGGTGTGATTGCTTTGGTGATGGGACGGCAGCACAAGCTGGGTTTATGCAGGATGTTTTTGAATGTGGGGGTGGAGGAGAGAGATTCGCAGCATATTGATGTGTCCGATTTTCAACGTGCAGTGAAAGAGTAAATATGGAACACTGACCGTGTGTGTGTGTGTGTGTGTGTGTGAGGATGGTTGGATGCCCCTGATTATGCCTCTCAAGGTGAATCCAATGATGTTTGCTGTGACTTTCTGAATGCTGATATCACAGATTCAGCACATCTCTTTTCTCTCACACGCCAACAAGCGTTCTTCACACTTCTCTCGCAGTTTACACATACCATCACCACCTGCCTGCCTCTGAATCTCTTCCTCCCGACATTCCCCTTCTGTCTTCAGTCCATCACTGTCTTCACCTCCCTCTATTCCCACACCTCCCAGTTCCCCCATCTGTCCCTCTCCCTCCCTGTCGTAACCCCTCTGTTTGTTTATCTTTCAGCTCTTTAGAGATGTTCGATAATGGTCGCTGCAAGAAAGGTAAGACAGTTAAAGGTGGATAATACAATAATAAGTTATTGATGTGTCATTTTCAAATGAAATGCTTTTTGATGTATATGTGAGGGATGTTTTCTGTAGTCTGTCTGTGTAAGCTACATTAAGCTCATTGATCGGTGCTAACTTCAGTCTTCAGTGAAAATAGCAGTGCTTAATTACAGCTATTTTCTATTTATGATTACTGATGATGTGGTCCCTCTGTTCACACTGTGAATAGTATATAGTGTTGAAACAACTGGTGAGCAACAAAAAATTAATCGTTTTTGCTAATTGAATAATTGTTTATATCATTTATCAAGCAAGAAAGTCCCAAAATTAGCTTGTTCCGTCTTCTTAAATGTGAGCACGTGCTGCTTGTCTCATATCTTTCGGGTTTTGAGCTGTCAGTCTCACAAAGCAAGCAATTTGAAGTCCCCCTCCACTCCAAATAGTGTTTTTCTTATATTTATGTCCCCTAAAATGTCTGACCTTGACTGTACTGATTTGTATCTGTGCAAAAAGATTCAAACATGTCCCTGTCAAGCTAGATTAGGTACGTCACTAATACGAAAGCCAATCGTCTAATTCAAGAAGCACATATCGACGGGGAACAGACGTCGACACAGCACTTGCAAGGAAACCTGAAACCTCAAGCTCAGAGCGGACTCGTCAGTGCAGAGAGTAGGGCTGGGCGATATGTCCTGAAAATTATATCAATGATGCAAAAAAGTTGTAGTGGTGACTGTTTTTTCTTTTTCAGAAAATATTTACACAACAAGATTATTCAATAATCATCAGCAATGTGGATGTATCGGCTAAGTGGGTTTAGGCAAGCCTTAAAACAAAAAGAAAATGTGTTAAGTTGATACATTTACATCACTTTACTGTAATTCAGACTTTAACACGAGGGAAGAAACAACATTTATGTCATTTCATGATACTACGATATCCAAAATGTGGGACAATATACAGTATATACCATCTTAAAGGGAAATTTCGGTTTATTTCAACCCGTCTCCTATCGTCCTAAATTTGTTTCAAGTCACTAGTCACATAGAAATAATAGTTAGCATGTTAGCCGTTAGCCTAGATACAGCTGTAGCGTCAGACCTGTTAAAACGT
>NC_065507.1:15483195-15488655 GCF_006386435.1 Epinephelus moara | reverse complement strand
TAACTTTGCACTTGAAAGGATGCCCGTTCAATTAAGTTTTAACAGGTCTGACGCTACAGCTGTATCTAGGCTAACGGCTAACATGCTAACTATTATTTCTATGTCACTAGTCACTTGAAACAAATTTAGAACGATAGGAGACAGGTTGAAATAAACCGAAATTTCCCTTTAATATTGGCCAGCCCTAACAGAGAGCAGAGTTTGCTTCAGCATAGCTAAAGTTTTGACAAACCCTACCGTAGCAGATATTATTGTATGTTGTACAACAATTAGTGCTGGGTTAGCCACTGCCAGTTAGCCTACAAGCTAACCAAAAACACTAACAAATAAAAGATGCTTACTGCACTTACCTTTCTGATTCGTCTGCTAGTCGCCAATTTTGGTGCACATCTGACTCTGAATCTGACTGAAGCTCAAATGTATATGGCAATCAGATTTTTCAGTGAGGGAAAAAGAGTCAGTGTGCTTCCAGCCTCTTTTCAGATTGTTTTTAACTACTAAATGGGAAACCCATGGTAAAAAAATATTAGTATAAGGAGGGGGACTTCAAAGATGCCAGATGGGCACCTGACATTTTACAAATGAAATGATGAATGGATCAGTCTAAAAAAATGATGAACATATTAATCGGTATTAAAAAAACAAAATGATGCAGCCCCAGTAGTATGTCCAAATACTGTATTAACTACACATCATAAAGTTGGAATGAAAGATAAAGCATTTGGTTGATTTGTTGTTTTATCTGTCAGTTTGTGTATCTGCTCTCCTGACCGCCGCTTACTGAGTCCACATCTTATCAGCAGCCTCATATCTGGTTGCCATGGCTCCAAGACATTCGGACTCTGGCTGAAAATTTGAAGAGTGACCTCTCAGGGAAAGATGCTGTGAAACTGGTTTTAAGAGTGTCTGGTATTAGGGGTACCTTGTTAAGGTGTAAGGTACATGTTAGGTTGACGATGTGGTTTCAGTCTGCTGTGATGATGAAAAGAACATTTACAGATATTTAGGAATTAAAAAGTCTGAATGGCTAAATCTATGAATTTCTGTTCTTTAAAGGGCGAATGGTCGACCTCAGATGATCTCTGAACATTCCAGTGGCATCATTATTCTGCGACTGTAAGGACCAGAATGACAGACACTCAGAAAGCCCAGACACTCATACTGTATGTGGATTACACTGCCATCTGCTCCTTTAAATATGAACTGGACCAAAAGTACACGGACAAACAGGATCACATGTATAATATAACCAACACTGGCCTCCCTGCACAAATGAATCTTACTTGATGTACAGTCGAAGCAGCTGGGAGCTGTGGCATTCAAAAACAAAGGAGTGATAGTTTGATGGACTACAATCACTCGCCTCCAACTTGACGAGCGCCAAGATCAGTGGCATGTGACTCAATCACTGCATTGCATTATGGGACGGAAGCATGAAAGACATGCTGAGAGAAACCTTCATTTCCTTTAACGTATTTCAGAAAAGACTTAGTGGTGTTACTCGAGGCACAAGCATGGAGTGCTTAGCATTTTTTTTAAATAGAAGATTAAAGTTTATTGACTTGCAGTCGTAGCTGAATCTGATTTATAATTTTGTGATGCTTTCAGCTGTCTTGCTGTACTATTGCTCAGAGAACCGTCGGGATGATCCTGCCATTCAAAATTAAATAATTGCCATTGTAAGCAAAGCTGATGTCATAGGAGACGGTGACCTGATTCTGCCCAGAGTTTGCTCCACAGGGACCGAGACCGGGACTGAGAGGAAGAGCTGAGGGATGGCTTGTGATGGATCTGTGTCTGTTATGCCGCAGGACCTTTGCCTGTACTGTACTGTGCAAAACTGTATGTCCATTTGTCTGCATTTGTGCACCAGTGTGTATACGGTATGTGTGGATATGTGTAAGTGTGTTTGGGGAGTGAAGGAACGAGAGCTGTGAGAAGCACTTGATTTACTCTTGTCCCTTATTAGAATCATATAAACTCAGTGCACCCTCACTGAGTCACATTACAAACCATGTCAGTTTATACAAAACAAAGTCTTGTCTTGTCTGTCCCCCTTCTTGTCCTCACACAGTCCTCACACTGCCTCCTCTCTGTAGATAGGTTTCTAAACCCTGTGATGCTTAGATGTACAGTATATACCTGGGCAGTTTTGTCATTAACCAGCAGTATTTATGAAGTTTTAGATTATGCATTAGTCACATTGTCTTTTTTGTTATGCACAACTATCTTTGCAGCGGTATATTATTATAGTTTGTTGGTCAGCACAGGGCACAGAGGTGCTTCGATACATCTGTCAGCACAATTAGAAACTGTAAGTGCACTGTAATCTATCATCCTTTCCACTAGGGTCCACACTTGTATATATTTTGTCGAAAGGGGAGCCATGAAACAATCTGTATTAACTGTATTAACCTGTCAGCAGCTGCCTTACAAGCTCTTCACCACCTGTAGGTTTCCCCTGTTTTAAAGACTTCTTATTTATTTGGACAGCAGAGGACGCTAGATGCTGTGCTGTAGAGAGCTCCGCCTCTGCTGGTGAGACACCATGACGTTCAGCTAAATGTTTGTTTTTAACACATTTAGGCACAGTTTGTGTGAAAAATGTGTATATGCAGTGTGTGTGTGTGTGTGTGTGTGTGTGTGTATGTGTGTGTGTGTTATTAGGTGCCCTCCAGCACAGACCTCAGCAGGAGTCGAGAGAAGATTCCACTCTGTGTAGTAACGTGATTACACTCTGTAGAAAGTATTTACCACCTCCATGTGCTAAATATTTTATTGTTTTCAACATTGAATCACAAGGGATGGCTTTTTTTGAGAAGTTAGGTACAAATATTAACCACAAAATAATTGTTTGCATGCAAGTTTTCAGCCCTGTTGAATAATGTGTGATATGAAGCTTATGACAATCATAGCATTAACTATGATGGTCTAAAACCTCATCAGACAGTACAATCTTACGCCACTTTGTTTCACAGCCTCTGGCAAACATTTTTTAAGTCTGTGCCCTTTTTACACACTCAGCTGTTCTAGGCAGATTTCCAATTGTGTCACTGTCTTTACTTTTTTTCATGGTGGAGCTCGCGGCGCTTTCAAGGGTAATTTAGACCTTTCTTTACTCTTCACATACTTAGCTGCAGCCACGGTGGGTGAATACTTAATCAGTTATTTCCTGTTTCATATCTTAAACTACTCTGGATACATTTATAGAGGTCAGTAGAGATATTTTTGTCAATCACTGTCCAAACCTCTGTAGCACAACAGTGATTCAATGTAGTAAAACAATAAAGTATGAAGGTGGTAAATACTTTTTATAAGCAGCGTATATTCTCTCTCTGCCTCTTTCCTTATTCTGTTACTCTGCGTTTTACTGATTTTGATTCCCTGAAACTCTAATAAACACATTCAGCTAGTTGTGTGTGTGCATGTTGTGTTTTTGAATATAATTATAGTGCGTAGTCATATTTTACTCTTTAAAAAAAAAAAAAAAAAAAAGTGTTTTTCTAAAAGGTCGATGCCCTGCAGCTCTGCTTTGCCCTCATGGTAATCCACTTGTTTTTCTTCAGTGCTTTTATGAAATTAATGTACAAACACACACACAGTCAAACTCAAATCTGCCCTACAGGCTAACTGTGAGAACAAGCTGGGCTACAAACACACACACAACACACTGCTCATAGCCTACACACATGAATATATAGGGGCAGAAAGTTTTGCAAGGCCTGAGGGCTTCATGACAATGTCATGCTACAGCCATGAAATGGAAGCTTACAGATGTGCTTCGAGGAAAAATGTCAAGAGTGTGTGTGTGGGAGGTACAGTGATCATAGGGAGAGCCTTGAGGAGGTCTCCTGTTTGTGTTTGTGTTTGTGTGTGTGTGTGTGTGTGTGTGTGTGTGTGTGTGTGAGAGAGAGAGAGTCACGGTGGTCCACCAGCTCTCCGTTCATTCTTCTAAGCAGAGCTGACACATCAGGGTCACTCTGTACCTCGAGACACACACCGGAGAGCCCCTCAAGGGACATACACACAGGAGACCTTCACTATACCATTCACACACACACAGGAGCGCTACCAGGGGGAGAACACACAGGAGGATGCCTAAACACACACACACACACACCAAAAGAGCCTTTATTACATAGGTCATAGCAGCAGTTGCGTAAAGCCGAGGGATGACGACAGATTGGTGTGGTTCAGAGAGGGGCTGCGAATGGAAGACAGAGATAAAGTCCAAACTGAGGAAATGAGCCTCAGGGGCGGACCTGCAGGGTGGCAGGACGCGCCAACTGCCAGGACCTGCCAGCCCACCTGCCAGCTCCCAAAAATAAAAATGTACATTTTCATTGAGCACAGTGTGCCACGACTCCCGAAACAGACAAACAATAGGAGGGACAATTGCAGACAGCAGCATCCCACAGAAATCTGGACATCCACCTGTGTGAGCCAATTTCCCTCATTTCCACTCAGAGCACACAGCGGCAACAAGAACAGCGTGAGTGAGTGACACTAGAATTGGCTTCCACTGCACGCTGCGCCCCATCGGCAGACGTACGTGGAGGCTCCTTTAATGTGAAGTTCAGCCGGATTCAGGTCGGTGATGAAAAGCATGTGTGGGCTTGAGTGCATCGTGACAGACTGAGGCCATTGTTTGCTCAAAGATACAGTGAACCTCAAGTACATTCTCAAACTATGAGTCAACAAACAAACAAAACTACTGCAGGACTATCAAAAGTAAAGTGACTATCGCAGGTCTGTATGCACTGTTATACACTGTTAAGGTATTCATATTCTACTCTCTCAATATTAATGACCACTATTTGTATACGTTTCAGTGGTGGCAGGTCACTATGTACATTTACTCAAGTACTGTACTTGAATAGAGTTTTTAGGTACTTAACCTATTTCCATTTAATGCTACTTTATACCTCCATTCTACTGCATCTCACAGGATAAAACTGTATTTATTACTCCACATTTATTCAATAACTTAAATTACTTTGAAGATTCAGGTTAATAAAAAATATAATCCACTAATAAATGATGATTTATTATTATACATTAAACTACACAGCAGTATCTTACTATATAATGACGAGAACTCTGTCTGTCTGTCTGTCTGTCTGTCTGTGTGTCTGTGTTCCACGTTTTTCTCCTCACTGACTTGGTCAATCCATGTGAAATTTGGCACAGTGGTAGAGGGTCATGGGAGGATGTAAATGAAGCAATATTACATCAATTGGTCAAAGGGGGGCGCTATAGCAACCGATTGAAATTGCAAACTTTGAATGGGCATATCTCATGCCCCGTATGTTGTAGAGACATTAAACTTTGCACAGAGTTGCCTCTCCTCATGAGGAACAATTTTGCCTCAAGAGCCCATAACTTCCGGTTATATAGATTTTCCGCCATTTTGAATTTTTTGAAAAACACTTAAAATCGATCTCTTCCTAGGAAGTTTGA
>NC_065507.1:15414450-15483067 GCF_006386435.1 Epinephelus moara | reverse complement strand
CCTCAAGGTGACTGGAGAAATTTAACTCTAATTGGCAACTGGGTGGCGCTATAACAACAGAAAAATGCTTAAACATGGCTAAAATGTGACAGATTGCTGTGGCTCCCAATGTTTGTTTGTTTTTTTCTAATTTTTGGTATGACTAAGTCATGGTATGGTATGCTGTACTCAATGGGTGTGGACAAGTATAAAGTAATTAAAATAAGCTCCTTTATCAGCTGCAACATTAATGAACAATGACGAAGTACAAACGCGTTAGTACCTTTACTTGAGTGACATTTTTGAATTATTTGTAACAGAGTAAAAGAGCTGGATAGTTCTTTCACCTCTGATAACTTATGTTGCAAACTGGAAGGTACAACAGCAAATACAGCACCAACATATTTCATTATTTATTCCATTTTCACTGTAGGTTACTGTAATCTAGGGGGAAGTATGAGGGGTTTGGGCTCTAAAAATTAAATTGAGAAAATCTTCTTCCTCCCATCACTCTCCTTCTTCTTTATGGTACATCATCTAAACACCTAAATAAACTCCAGTACATCCAGAACTCTGCTGCCTGTCTGCTCACCCATTCCTGATCCCTCAATCACATCACCCCTGGCTCCCTGTCCCACAACGCATCCAATTCAAAGTCCTTCTCCTCACTCACAAAGCCCTTCATAACCAGGCCCTCTCCTGCCTGACTGACCTGCTCCACCCCCACACTCCTTCCCACAGTCTCCTCTCTCCTGATGCCAGTCTCCTGACTCCACCACCTAGCACCTAACCTGAGGCGACAGGGCCTTCTCCATAGCTGCCCCCTCCCTCTTGAACACTCTCCCTAAACATATTCGAGAATGCACTGACCTCTCTTGATGCAAATCAGTCATCAAAACTCATCTTTTCAAAGCAGCTTTTAATATGTGTGCTTTATTGAATTCTATTTTGTGCTCGTTTTCAACAAATGTAAAGTGTCTTTGAGTACCATGAAAAGCACTCTATAAATAAAATGTATTATTATCATTATCTTTGACTGACACAATGGAGCCTGTGAACTCTGAATTTATGCTGATTTATCTCGGGAATGTTTGGAAATAGTTTGTGCAGTTCAACAAGTATTAATTTAAACTGCAAATTTATTTATTTTTTTTATGCCTCAGCGCTGGTGACAGCTTAGCCAGAGGCATTATGTTTTTGGGTTGTTTGTCAGTATGTGATTTGTGAACACAGTATCTCAGAAACACCTTGCGGGACTTTCTTTAAATTTGGCACAAACGTCCACTTGGACTCAACAGTGAACTGATCAGAATTTGGTGGTCAAAGGTCACTGTGACCTCACAAAACATTTTGGGCCATAACTCAAAAATTCAGACACTAATTATGACAAAATTTCACAGAAATGTCCAACAGGATGAAGTGATGGCATTTTATATCCAAAAGGTCAGAGGTCAACTTCACTGTGGCATTATAATGTTCTGCAAAAACCCTTTTCTGGCCATAATTCAACGTCATATCTCAGGAACTGAAGGGGAAACTGTGCTGATTGTATAGACTGTCTCTGCTGTCAAGTTGAATACATGTGTGAAGCGTCCATGTTTTAGAATTTATAGCTGCTTTGCATCAACATGCATATTTGAAGCATCGTCTGCAGCCACGGCTACGTATGAGTCTGGAGAGACGTGGATGTGAACAGTAAATGCAGCTTGACTGATTCGGGAGGCATACAACCTCAGGGCAGTAATTTTAGTTTAATTTTTAAAACTGCAACCATAAGCAGCTTTTAAATGGAATAAGCTGGGAGAAATGTTTCTGTTGATAATAGTGTTTCTGTCTGACACACAGATGATGCATTTACTGGCCCTCGCCTATACAGTAATTCATGTCAGCTGAGTATTTGCATACCTGGTCAATTGCACTGATTTAAAGACATATTACATTTACTGTGTAATTCTTATTGTCTTGGCTTGGATCTCTTTTTCTTTTCTACTGTCTGGTGGTCTAAGCAAACAGCAAAAGATTTGATTGTCAACAACGCTCATTAATCATTTGCTTTTCTCCAGCATACTGTAGATTTTAACCTGCAAATTATATTTATCGGTCATACCTTGTGTCCTTCATTGCACCTTCTTATATCCACCTGCAGTGTTTAGCTGCATGAGGCATCAGTCCAGATTTGGATAATTACTTTGCCTCCTGCCAGAATCGGCTGCCACCCCACGGAAAACTTTCTAATCCTCCACTGATGAGCTTTAGACAAGTTCTGCAGATATAATCGATTAAACCTGTTTGTTCAGTTCTGTTCATTTCACATTTTCTCCCTCTTGAACCTTGACAAATTCATTTCAGCCTCAGAAATCTTACCCTTTGTTGTCAAGGAAACCCGCCAAGCAAGCAGCGATCACATCAAAGGTGTTGATCCTGGCAGCGTTTTGACTATAAAAGGTATTACGGTCAGAGGTCATACCGTATTTTATTTAATGTCATACCTCAGATAGGCAGGCTGTGCTCGTGGTATCAAGCTGCGTCAGGACGTTCATGCGTTTCCAAAGCAGCATGTGCCTTTTCTTTCTAGTCTCTGTTAACATCAGTGCTGAAGCTCAGCAGCACACGTTGATTGAAGCAGCTGTCAGGCAGATTGAAAAGATGTGAAGAGACATGTACAGGTGAGAGGGGAAGCACATCAATCTTCTGCCAAGCCTTTTGTTCTTTGTCATGTACTGGATCCCCGAATAACTTGTCATCCTGATTAAGATAATGAGAGGTGAGAGATTAAAAAACTCAGAGCCGCTGTGTCGTGTTCTCAGAACTTATTTTAGGGGCTCATGAAGAAAAAATGTGAACCTGTAGTTCAAACAAAGGTGAAATCTCCTCTGAAGGCACAAAATATGTTTAGTTAGGATGGCACAGTTCTCTTGTTTCCTAACAATACTGACAAAACGTTAAAATCTTCTCTGCAACTATCAAATTCCAAGTGTAGTTAGCATCTTTTATTTTTTGTTAGCCCGTTAGCTTGTTAGCTTGTAAATAGCAGTGGCTGACATGGCCTTAATGGTTGTGAAATGGTGGAAGGAAGCTCCAGGGTCCGCTTTTCATCCAAAAACGGCACACTTTACCATGTCTGCTGTCAAAACTTTCACTATGCTAATGTTGCAGGGGGAAACTAGGACCCAGGCGAAATTTGGCCAATCAAGGTGAGAGCACCTGAGCTGTTAAGAGCCTCATGGAGCACAGGTGTGTGTGAGCTTAACACTTCATCTGTGAACACTCCTGTGCACATGCTTGCCTGGTAAGCTGTACAAACCTTATGTTTTAAATAGAGTTTATTGTTAAGGTAGCATAGGGGTGCAAACACACCCTGAGGCATTGTTTTTTTTTAAGTGTAAATACTGAATTTTTGTATTTGAAATTGCAAAAATGACATTTACAAAATATGGGTCTGCCAACAACTTAGGGTCGTAACAGACAAGGGGAAGTGGCAGAGGAACGGTATGAGTGTGATTTAATATAAAACAATGTTTGCCTGTGGTTGGATGAAGATTAACACGTGTTGTGTTCAATTCACGGGCAAAGTGCTGATTGCCGTTTATTTTATATATTTAATGTAATTCATTGTATGGTGTTGTATCTGTATTTTAGTAAATTAAACTTATTAACGTAGGGTTTTATCTTTTAGTGCTGCAGTTGGTGCTGGCCTCCGGACACAGGAGCGGCTGGTGCACTGGGACTTCACCTATTGAGTTGTAGTGATATGATTTAAGGTTTGATGTGCCACTGGTGGTTGTTTGGGTGTTAGCTGTCTGAAAACGGGTTTATTTCATTTTCATTTTGGTTATCCAGTATAGTATACTTCCAGTGCACGGGCCTATAGACTGGTGCACCACACCCCTCGCAGCAAGACACTCTAAATTAAGTGCTTTTATAATATTGCTGTTAGGGACCCTGAATTTAATAAGAGCCTGCTATGGCATTTTGACCCACACTGACTGTTGGCCTTGCTATTAAGGTTCACCTGTAGCTATCTGATACTATCAGAGTGAACTTGGGTGTTACACTTGCAAACTTTGCTCTCTGTATTGACAAGTCTGCTCTGCGCTGGAGGTTTCAGGATTCTTTGCTGTGGCAAAGTCTGTTCCCCTGTCGATATGCTTCCCATATTAGACAACAACTGGCTTTTGCATCGGTGATGTAGCTGATCTAGTTTGTCAGCGTACTTTTGAAACAGTTCAAACAGATTTTAGACAGACAGACATCGCCTTCTTCAGCTGTGGGATTTGAAAACACCTTTAGTGACAAACTTTGTGCAGATACAAATCAGTTATGTCGAGGTCAGACATTTATGGGGACGTAAACACAGTGTGATGGCTACTCCTTTCATGCTTTTAAGTGCTTGTGAATGCAGCCCCAGGTCTGCCTCCTCCCCCAACCACACCCCTACTTAGTGCCTGATTATAAAAGGGCCTTGGTGGCTGGGCTCATTCTTTTTGGCTCCTGTGCTCTTCCCTATTGTGGCTGGTTGTTAACAGCTTTGCTCTGATCCATTATCTGTGCACAATGCATGTGGAAACCCTGTTGTCCTGCCTGTGAGTGATCCTGTGTTTGTGCCCCATTCCTAATTTTCAAGTCAATTTAAGGTTCTTGAAAAAGTACTTCCAGGGGTGTAATTCCCAAGGTGGCATTGGCGGTTCTCTTCCTACTTTTTCCATTTATTGCCCCCTCGCCACAATAGGAGAACACATTTTTGTGTGGAGGGAACTTAAAAACAAAGGTCGGGAGCCACTTTCATTTCATTGTCATTACTGCTGTCAGAGAATGTCTTAACAAGATGGTGGAGCGATAACAGCAGCTGGAGAGATGAGAGAGAAGGGAGCTCATCCCATGAGAGGCATGAGACGTAGTGTGCAACATACTGATGAAGGAATTAGCCAAATTATGTTTACACAAGGCCTTAATTAATAAATGCAGCAGATCATTACGGCAACTCCTTCAGGCCTGCAACTAGATGCAATATATTGATTTGAATTTAACGTGTTTACCTACCAAATGTAGAGTATATTTAGAGTCATATTTTATGTCTACAAAAAGAAATTGCAATGGCAAAATTGATGTAGAGCATCAGATGAACTCTAGGAACACTGGAAACACTACAGCTCAAAATATCAAACACAAAAATTATAGTAGCATTGCAGAATCATGCAGGAACAGACACGAATGTGCATAAACTTGCTCCCTCCATGCATGCCCAGGAGGCTTTCTACGACACCTATCCTCCTGGGATGCTGTAATGTCATCACAGCTTGAGGTTAATTAAAAATATTTTTGCTGTTTTTGGATAGCTCATAGAGATACAGATAACATGCAAAAACATGTACCTGTGGATATCTGAATTGGGGACATTGCACAATATACAGTATATATTGCAAGACCCCCAACTTGGCCTTTAATTAAATAATATTTAAAGTTAAATGCATTGCAAAAATCCAGATTTGGTGTCTAGTCGTCAGATAAAGAGACAAACACAACCAATTTGTAATTTCAGAAAATAACTTTTAATCTCTTTACAGTAACATAAGAGGACTGAAGAGTCCCTAAAGTGCTCAGAGGGATGGAAATGTGAACATCCAAAATTTCATAACAAAAAGCTCCACAGCAGCTACTAAATTAACTGTGAGACAAACAGCAGACAGTAATTCCAGGCAGACAGATAATAATCTCCGGTAATGTCAAGGTTTTTGAGCAGCAACACCGAACCTCTGTGTAAAACAAACATGACTGCCTGCCTGCTCTCTGACCATACAGATGAAACGTAGAGTACATACAGCTTCTCTGAGGAACACGAAATCTTAAAGGGACATAAAAACGCCACACAGCTTATTGGGCCTGCAGTGATATATATTATGTAGCTGTTTTATTTTCAGACACCAAAATAATGTTCTCCTCACCCCACTCTGCACCCTCAGTTGTTGTGCATGGCTCCTAGGTGTGTGTGTGTGTGTGAGTGTGTGTGTGAGTGTGTGTGTGTGGTTCTTGTTATCCCCGAAGCCCCTCCTGCAGGTTGCAAATGAAAACTGAGTTTGAGTGAACTGTGATCCTAAGAGGGTTCGATGGTGTGCAGTGCCACGCGGAGCATCTCTCAGCTGGATGCAGTTCATCTGAACAGTTTCCTTTTATACATTTCATTAACACCCTGTCTTCAGTCACCTCCAGCTGACTGGAAAACACACACACACAAACACACACACACACACACACACACACACACACACACACACACACAAAAAAAATTGTGTTTCCCCTTTCTCTGCCTTTAACACACACAAACTGACTTGTGTCTCACACACACACATTTCCTGAGTCCCGCAGCACTTCTTTAGTTCTGCGAAAGCCGTTGTGCTCCGCTGCGTCTGATTACCGCCCTCCAGCCCCTCCCTTCAAGTTTATCACCAATTACTGGTCCTTTTCGAAGAGAAAAAAAAGCCAAAAGGCCTCGCTCCTCGTCCCCATGGCAACCGCTCTCCTCCTCTCCTTTTTTGCACAATCAATCAGATGACGACTGTCTAGCTGTCCTGCCCCAGCCCGGCTAAAGAGGAGAGGTGCAGGGACCAAATATCACATTTAGAGGTTTGGTGTGCAGGCTATTTTTCACCCACAGTGTCCCTGCATGTCCTCCATCTTTTCCCTGTGTTTGCTTTCTTTCTGCTTGTTCCTTGGTCACCTCTAACTGACAAAACACATTTTACACAGCCACAAACAAACATGAAACAAAAACAAAAATCTTCAGCATGATGCTGACAAAATATAGATATTTGTGTCTGTTACTGATGATACATGAATATTTAACAATATCTCACTTATCCTTATCAGGCTACTCATGTGTTGACTGTTGCATCATGCATTATTAAATATGTAAGAGAGGCTAGTTTGACATTCTAGAAAACACTTTTATTTACTTTATTGCAGAGTTAGAGCGGAGGATGGGACCATTTGCATGACTGTACAGTAAATCTGAAGCTAAAGCAGCTGGTTAGCTGAGCTTGGCAGCCTGGCAGTATGCAAAGTGAGAAAGTGCACAGGACTTTCACCCAGGAGGGTGGAATTTGTGTCCCGTATGAAACCAAAAGTCAGCGTTGACTCATTTTAACCATAGACGGTTGTTTTAATTGACATACCATCATATATTTTCCTAACTATGTAGTTTATCTGGCCAAGCCTAACGAAAGTGAAAGTGAAACTGAATAAAACTGATTGTTGCACAACATTAGATATGCAAACAGACATTTATTGGACTGATAGTGGCCTTTGAGCCCGATCGTAGGTTTGGCAGGCCCCTTTAACCCCTTCTATGAGGTTGGTAACATCTGAATCAGAGGCGCAAAAGCCCTTTTTACACACATGGGCTATAGGGCCACCATGAAGTCCCTTTTTATGGTGCATTTGTGATTCTACAAAAAAACAAACAACAGCAGCATCATGCCGCCCAAGTGAGATTTTGAGATAGCATGCCAACATCATGGAAGCAAAAGAGGCATGACGTAACACAACAGCATCAGCCTTTACTGTGACGTATAACATACACGTTGGGAGAACTTAATGAGAAAATGTCAGTGGCATAAAATGACACTTAACAACATAACTCAGGAGGGGAGACATTTGGTCAGATACTGAACTGGTGACACTAATCCTGGGTGTCCATCTTGACACGGGGCTAGTTGTATAAATCTTCTGTGCTGCCAGGTTTAAAATGTGTGTGAATTGTCCATGTTTTAGAATTTATAGCTTCTCTGCATCAGCATCCATAATTGAAGCCCTGTGTGTTGTCATGGCTAAGTATGAGTCTGGAGAGACATGGATGTAAACTGTAAGCGCAACTTGACGAATTCGCATACACGGCAAGACAGTAATTCTAGTTTAGTCATTTATCATCCGTGTTATATGGTGCTGATCTTGTCCTCTGAGGGCAAGGAGCTCTCTGACCTCACTATTTTCCCAATTTGTGGACATTTCCAGCCACTGTCCTTCCTCTGTGAGTTAGCTGCTAACTGCTGCTAGCTGCTTTTTCAATCTCCCGGCGGTGGGTCACACAGATAACATGTCATCAAAGTGTCATACCTGTCCCGTCCATGGTCCCGTCTGCTGGCAGTCCCTTTTACACAGATGTTGAATTGCTGCTGTTACTACTTCCACTGCTGGCTTTAAGGCAAGACAACTCTGTCCCCCACATTCTGTGATTGTACCTTTTCATAAAGAATGGCAAGGCGGAAAAAAGGTGTGATATTACCCCCTTGAACAGGCTGTGTAAAAGGTTCTCTCCAAAGTTAACACCAGCATTTTTTAAAGCTCATTAATTAATTAATCTCTCTCTAAATCTGTATAAAAATGCTGACAATTTGCTCTTATGTGTATGAATAGTTGCGTGCAAGCTTCTTTCTTGATTGGTGTTGGTTGGCTCTGTCTTAATTTGACATCTTCATACAGAACCAGGTTGGCTAGCTGTTTCCCACTGTTCCCAGTCTCTGTGCAAAGCCAAGCTAATCAACTACTGGCTTCAGCTTCATATTTACAATGACAATTGCATCAATCATCTCATCTAACTCTCTGCAAGAAAGAAAAAAAATGTATTGCCCCAAATTTCAGCCCATCCTGTATAGGCTTATTACTCAATTACAAGCAGATCTGGATAAGTGATGGCTCACGGTATAAAATATAAATGTCTTTCTGTCTTCTTCCTCCATATGCTCGTCTCATACCCGCCTCTGTCCTCCCCTCTACCTGTTCTATTTGGATCTGTTTTTTCCCCTATTCCATTCTTCCTCCCTTCCTTGCAGGCTTTCTTTGACTTTATCTTCCATTCTGCCCATTTCTCACCAGCAGCAGACACAGAGAAATTGGAGAACATTTTGTGTCTGACACCCAGCTTATCTCACAGATACAATCACCATGGAGGGACTCAGGAGGAGGTGGTGTGAGGGGGAAAGAAGAAATTACAGAAAGAGGAAAGAAGTAGAGAATGGTAAGGTGTAGAGGTATAGAAGATATAGGAGGTGGTACAGGGGAGAGAGGAGGATGAAGATGATTGGAAAGAAAACATGTAGGTATGGAAAGATGAGACAAAGAGCAGCTCAAATAGGAAAGAGAAAAAGGTAAAAAAAAAAAAAAAAAGCAGCGAGGACGAAATAAAGATGGTGAAATAAAAGCCTGAAAAGCAGGCTGCAGATCGATGAAAACCCGGACAATAAATTAAGATTTAGCCGTTTCATATTTACCACTGTTATTTTTCAAGAGATGCTAAACCCTAACAATCAGGAAACCCCTTGAGCTGAAAATCAATGGAGGAGAAGAAGCAGAGGAAGAGGAAGGGAGTGGTGAGAAGGATGGAGGGAGGAAGAGGAGGAAGGGAGGGAGGGCCTGGGAGACAAGTGCTAATAGTAGATTAGTCACTCTAAAGATGCTGTGGGCTAGTGCACCACTAGTGTATGTACGCATGTGTGTGTGTGTGTGTGCCTGGGAATTTATGGGAGACGGTGAAAAAGCCGACAGACTGAGGAATTTGCCCCTTAATCACTGTACAGTTTAATTAAACCTGATTGACTTGATGAGCGCACACACACACACACACACACACACACACACACACAGAGCGCTGCAGGGAGGATGATGTCACTGTATTATATTGTAAAGGCAGCTGTAGCAGTAGTGGCGTCATCTGTATGCCAGCAAACTTTTCTCTTCTGACTCAACGGCATAAATAAAACTTATCTCTTTAAACGTCTTGACAGCGAATCTTTTTTTTTCCTTATCTGTGTTATCTCCCTCTTATTTTTCCTCTTTTTCTCCTCCCTCAGGCGCACGGATGACAAAATACAGTGTTGTGTTTGCGTTTTTCACTGACGTCTTAATCCTGTCTTAGGCTCTCCCCATTCCAGGACAGCCACTGATCATTAGAGTTTTATTTAAAGGTCCAGTGTGTAGGGTTTAGGGACAGAGATGGTAAATAATATTCCTAAATATGTTTTTCTTAGTTGATAATCACCTGATAATAAGAATTGTTGTGGCAAACACTGGCTGTAGATATAGGGCCTTTCGTATTTTCAAATGGATACTGTAGCTCTACACACAGTTCAATCAGGAGGGACAGAAGAATGAAGTATGGATAATATTTAATACAGAATATGAGTGTACAGATTAACAGATGATTTGTTCTGATTAAGATTTAACAGAAGTCTTTGGCGCTTGGACACCAGAGGGAGATTATTTGTGACATCTGAGTGGCAGCAGGATAAATCCCCCCATGGAGTCCAGACACTGGTGGTGGCTGATGACTGTGAGGCTGATGACTGCTGAGGCTGATGAATCTGTAAAGACTAGGTAGAGGTGGAGGTGGAGGGTGTGCAGCAAGAAAGAACCATATTCAAAAGTAGGAGCAGTAAGATGATAGGCTGACAGAGAGGGTGTGTCACTGTGCTACTGGTTAATTGTGAATCAGCTGATGACTCACTTGACAGACCCAGACGATGACACCTAGAGATAGTGAGTGAGCATGCCTGAAAGGAGTGAATGGCAGGGTGAGAAAGAAATTTACAGCCTTACAGCAACAGAAAATATACAAGAAGTCAGGATTGAGGTCTCACCAAAGATTTAAATCACAAAAAATTCATTCACAGACTAATGTGATTTTGAGACAGTGTGTAAAAACCATGTATCTCCAAAATGTTTGTCGGAATAACTAAAGGTCACCAACATAAGGGGCCCACAAGCTCTGTGTTGTTTGACCCATCCACAACCCCAGCCTACATCCCTACACGTACTCTCTGCCTTTATACCACTTCTGAACTCCTGTGTCATAATCCTGGGTTCTTGTTTATATTCTGTTATATGGACTTTGCTTTGGAGTTTATCCTGGGTTCTTGTTTATATTCTGTTATATGGACTTTGCTTTGGAGTTTTCTGTTTGTGTTCCTTTTTTCATGTTATTCATTCATGTTTATTCTGCTTCCTGTTTTATTTTGTAGATTCTCTCCTCATGTGTCATGTCTGGTTTTACTTCCTGTCTCTGTGTGGTTTCCTGCCTGTTTTCTGTCACACCTGCCTCATTAGTCCTTCCCTGTTCCAAGAGTCTTCCATTCACACCTGTTCTGTATTAGTCTTGTATGCTCCACCCCAGTGTTCTCACCACACCCTTGTTGTTGGCCAATATCCATTTCGCTCCTTTGGCCCATGTCCTCTTACTCCAGCTGTGTCTTGTTCTTGTTATTAGTTTTCTGTATATACGTGTGTGTTTTCCTTTGTTCCTTGTCAGTTCGTCTTGCGTTCATTCCTGTGCTAATCCCTGTGTTCTGGGTGTCATTCCCTGCTCCATTTCCTGCCTGGTGTCTTGTGTTCCTTTGGATTCTTTTTTACCTGAGTTCATTGAATTATCCCAGTTCATTTTCAGTTTAGTTTTGGTTCTGTTTTCATTTGGACTTTCAGTGACCTGCTTGATTTGGATGCTTGTTTGTTTTTATCACCTACATTAAAGCTCACTTTTTGTTGAACCTTAAACCTGCCTGCTGNTCATTCCCTGCTCCATTTCCTGCCTGGTGTCTTGTGTTCTCTTTGGATTCTTTTTTACCTGAGTTCATTGAATTATCCCAGTTCATTTTCAGTTTAGTGTTGGTTCTGTTTTCATTTGGACTTTCAGTGACCTGCTTGATTTGGATGCTTGTTTGTTTTTATCAGCTACATTAAAGCTCACTTTTTGTTGAACCTTAAACCTGCCTGCTGCTCCATACTAGGCTCCCTGAACTGATTTATGACATCCTGTCAGTGCATCGGTCTTGTGATCACAACCATCTCTATAACATGGGTTTTACACAAATTACTGGCTCATCATTAGGTGGGTTATATATAGTACAAATTGCGGTGCATTACTTTTCGCAGGTGAACGTACAAACAAGGATGAGAAGAGCCAGAAGAATGTAAGCCACGCCATAGCCCTCTGCATCTTTCATGAAATGCATGTCCAAGCACACCTCTGTGGATTTTTTTTATTATATTACAGTGGTTGAGCCACAGTGTTGAAAAATAAGACATAAAGACAGACACTGCACAAACAAGGAAGGCCTTAATGCATCATATGTCTGCAGTTACGATCACCCCTCTGAGCACAAAGCAGCATGGGCTCTGTTCAGGGAATATGAGAGAATATAGAGAGACTGTGCAGATGATGTCGCCACAGGGCCTTCTCCTGTGCGTGTGCATGTTTGTGTGTGTATGTGTGTGTGTAGTCCTGGGTTATGCTCTCTGAGTTATGTAATCTGTTTGGAAAAAGGGCTAAACTCTGCACACAGTAAAGGAGGGGGGACTGCTATCAAAAAAAAAAAAAATTTTTTACAGGGGCTGAAAATAACACAGATTGTGTCCTTAAACATACAGGGACACACACACAGACAAGCTGCAGCAGTTCAACAGTCTGTTCCCAATATGATTCTCCAAACTTTTTTAATGTGCGCACAACTTCTGACTTTGTGGCGTAATCCTCTTTTCTCTCCTTATTACTCTTTTCTACAAAATCACCACCCTCATCCCCTCTCTCTTCCAACTTCATTATTCGTTTCACTGTGCGTGTCTCGGCCGTGTGTGTGCACATACGGCACAGTGCTGTACGTCGCTGTGTGACGCACCAGGCTGCCACTAAGCTGCAGAAACATATCCGCTCTTTTCTAACAAATGCCACCATCTGTGTGAGAGTCTGATGCCTGAGTGTCTCTGCTGTATGCTTATGCATGTCACTTTGCACTTAAGGCATAATTCCTACTTGTACTTTATGATACAGACGATACATGGGATTAAGTGATGTGTAAAATACAGAGGAGACTGTATTGCTGTAATAGTTAGTCTTTTTGAGATATAGAGAATTTGAAGTTGGCGCCGTGCTGTATTATAATTTCTGGACAGGGTTGCCATCTTGTGAGGTTCACGCTCTGTTTACCTGGGCCTGCTACTGTGGTACATTTGGACAAACTAATGACGATAAAAAAATATATCCAGATGACTTGGCAACCCAAGGCTTCTATTAACATTCCAGCACATTATAAACTATCATGTTTTTGGATTTAGTGCATATAGTTTTGTAATAAAGATACCAGAGCACGAACCTCACAGATGGTACCCCGTCTCACAAGGCGTTACCTTACGGTATCCTAATACAATGGTTCGTGGCGTTGTCATTTTATGTACTTAATGTCAAGTTACATAGGTTAGGTTTGGGAAGAGAATCATAGTAATGACATACTTTAAAATAACTTAAAGTTCACTTGATTTCACACGGTGTCCTTTGTGAAAGTCCTGTGTGGTTTGACCCATCCATCACCCCAATCAGCTTCCTTAGGTTGACTTTTGCTCCTTATACTACTTCCTTCTTTACTCCCGTCAGCGCATTTGATCACAGCCTCAGTTTATGTAAATGTAAAGAAATCAAGATTTAGAGGTAGATTTGTGTTATTGGGATCAGAAATGGGCTCTAAGAGCATGCACAAGTTTTCTTCTTGAGGATGTCTTAGCTGTTTTCCATTTTTTTTCTTGCATGATTTTCTTTTCATACATATTTGAAGATCCACTTTGTAGGATTTGGTGGCATCTAGTGGTGAGATTGCAGAACTGAAACTTCTCACCTGTGCCAAGCATGCAGGGGAACTATGAACCCGGTCTCACTCTGAATTCGTTGAAATCCAGCGCTTGGGCAATGACTTGCGGCGTCAGACACTCATGAAAAAGCCGTCCTTCAACGTCGGCATGATACGCTGCCGGTCGCCGTTATAGATTAATGCGGCTTAGTGGTGTCAGGCGGAAACAGGGCAGGACGTCAATAGGTCCAACAAACACCAACCAAGCGGTGTTCACGTCCCTTGAGATTATGAAGCCAAACCCTGTTTTTTTCCTAAACCTAACCACATGCTTTTGATGTTGAAGGAGAAAAAAGCTTGATTCACAGTGTTGTACCGATGTAGTGCATTTATTTTGAAAGAGACTGTATGTAGACTGTAAATTTCCTGTGAAAACGGAAGTGTATTTTGAAAGAAGACAATGCATCTAACAGGCAGAACTTGACACACTTGAGTCACAACTTGAGTCACAACCAACGCATCTTGCATGTCGTATCTGGATGTGGAATTTCCATGACCACATGTTGATATGTGACAAGGTTGGAGTGAGAATGTGATGAGAAGGGAGTCTGAGATCTACAGTAAGATTTTCATTGCCAATGACTGCTTCTCTGTAATTGTGCATATGACAATAAAGAACTTGAATCTTTAAAAATCAAAACTGGTTGTGAAGTTAACCATTACAACACCTCCAGTCAGACACTGTGCAAAAAGTAGTTTATTTTACATTGTGTATTGTTGTTTCAATTGAGCCTTTAATAGTGGTAATCTGTGATGTGTAAAGTGGTCTTAATTTGCTGGCCAAGATCGAATGCTTCTGTCTCCACATGTAAGGGAAATCACGTTATTCAGTTTTAGCCACTGACTGAGGATAACATGCTGGAAAACCTAAATGTCTCTTACGTGTTCATTGTACCAAAGCAGACAGAGCCAAAGCTTAGTGAATGACTCTGTTTCATCAGACTCACACAGACTGCTCAGAACATGCAGGTGAAATAATGCTGGACTGTCAGCAGATGAGTTGGATCAGGTTTTTGGGGAGCTGCCCGACAGGCTCAGCGGGCCCAAAGTCGTATTAAGGGTTTAGCTGCAAACACCTCGAGGATTGTATCCAGAATGACTTCATCTCTCATCTCCCAGCAAAGTTAATGACACGGAGCCTGTATGGACCCTGTTCAAAACCTTTATCATGGAGGCAGCTGCATCACTCTGTGGCCAGAGGTTGGTCGGCGCTTGTCATGGTGGTAGCCAAAGAAGGTGCTGACTGAAGACAGAGAGTTTTCAAGCTCAGGTTGGCATAGACTCAGCAGAGAAGAACCAGCAGGTCACGGAGGCTGCAGCAGAGGTAGCTGCAGAGCAGAAACCATAGATTTATGCATTAGGTGAGGAAAAGGTGAGGGATGATTACCTCTGGACTGTTACATTCCAGTGAACATAAGCCATATGTTAACCATTTACCAAAATATATAAACCAAGATGTATGATGGATTATACACATGAAGGATTTAGGTTCACGTAAAAACAATTGATTACAAAATACATTTATTAGAAATCTGAAGGTGTTAAATATAAAAGCTCATAAGAGAACAGAAATCCAACTAATCAATGAATTGTGTCAGGTTAACGTGACAGATACAATCAGAGGTGTGGACTTGAGTTACATGACTTGGACTTGAGTAACAAATTTGATGACTTTAGACTCCCCCTCAGAAAATCAAAAACTTGCAACCTGACTTGGACTTTAACACTGATGACTTGAGACTTCACTTGCACTTGAGCCTTCTGACTTGAAAAATACTTGACACCTTCCCCAGAGCTCAAGGATTAAAAAGTATGTTAAGGCCGCTGATGTCGTGTCAGACATCAAAGTACTCTTTTTACTGTTTTACACAACGCGGTCTCACTCCAAAGTTGTCGAAGCCCAGTGTTTGGGCAGTGACTTGCGGCATCAGACACTGGCAAAATAAGCTGTCCTTTGATGTTGGCATGATACGCCGTTATTTTTGTAAATTTAATATATTATTACTTTGTTGTAAGAATGGCATTACATTTGGTGAAGAGCAGTATGACTTGTTTAGGACTTGAAACTCAAAGTTTAGGACTTGGCACTTGCTTGTCTTGACTCAGGATTTGAATGCAAAGACTTTAGAGTTATTTTTACTTGCAAAACAGTGACTTGATCCCGCCTCTGCTCACAATACTGTTATAACCAATAAATATCAGAGGCAAAAACTGACAAGTAACTTTTAACCTATATTCCAGCTAAAGTGTGTCATTAAACTGTTACAATTCAGGAGCATGTGACACAACCAAACTTGATGGTCATGTGTAGCTGGGATCGCCATAATAATGCATTAGGAAGGATTACAATGGAACCTGCACTTGTATACTGCCTTTCTAGTCATCTGACCACTCAAAGCACTTTTTTCACTATGTTTTCACACACACAGTCACACACTGGTGGCCAAGGCTACCATACAAGGTGCAACCTCCAGTATCTTGCTCAAGGATACTCTGACATGTGGACTGGAGGAGCAGGGATCAGTGTGCCAATCTTCCAATTAATGGACGACCAGCTCTACATCTGAGCCACAGATCCACAGATTGGCAAAGAGATACATCAGTTCATTAAAGCAGTGAATTAAACGCAGGAGTGTTGCTGGGACTGAAAGAGTTAAACTGGAAACACATCAAAATGTACCATCAGTTTCATGGGTGTCACGGCAACAGGGCGAATGTAACCGATATATTTATGTAACTTTCTTGTTGACATGATTTGGAAATCCGATCATATCATTTTGGCTTCATGGCAATTGTCAGAATTAAAAGCAAACATGCATAGTCCCCCAAACACAGATGCTGCCAACATGTGTGTGTATGTGTGTGAATGGAGTGTGTGTGCGTATCAGGCTCTCTTTTTGAAGTGTATTAGTGAAAAGATAAGCACAACTGTCTCATATGATTTCCTTTAATTCATGCTGCTAAGTCAGCCAGCAGCCATCTGGCTCCCCCCCGACACACACACACACACACACACACACACACACACGCACACACTCCCTCTTAACACACATACACACACAACAAACTCAGTGGGAATGACAATCGGAGGGCATGCAGTCAGAGAGAGGATATTATGACAGGCCAGAGTGACCATAACTCCCAGTTGATGGAGCATTCAGACGGTTCATATTCTCTCTCTTGCACACAAACACACACCACTGACAAAGTGAAGAGAAAAAACTGGTCTCCTTTTTTTTCATAGGCCTGGAGAATAGAGTAATTTATCAAGCCCTTTTTTGTCTGTCTTCCAGGCATTTGTAAAACCATTCAAGGCCCTTGAATGACTCCCAGGGGCTGTAAGTCCACTAAACCTGCTCAGTCTATCGAGGACAATGAGAGAGGCACAATTAAATAAGCTCAAGAGCTAGCCTGTGTGTTCCTGGTGATAGCTGGCCTACCCCCTGCAGGGTTCAGAAGATTCCACTGGTAATATGTCAAAGCCCAGCACAATATGCGATGCTGTGCCGCTGGCTGAGCCCAAAAAAATGTTGAAGCTGTTCATGTGACAAGCGAAGAGAAGAAAAGGACGAACCCTTGTGCTGTGAAAACGATGCTGAACTGAGGCAGCAATTGGCTCAGCACATGACTAACTGTGGTCAGCTGGCTTTGTGCTGACATGAAATTCAAACACTGTATGTTTTGTTGAATAATGTTTGCAATTTCTCCACAACATCCCCCCAGAAAAGTTTCCATTTCAAACAAAGTACTGTCTGACATTGCATCATTTTATGTTGCCTGAGGTCTCCGGCTCCAACACAAACCAGTCAGTCAACAGTTTACATTTTAGGGACTCTTTAATCCAGAGTGAGCAATGATCCTGACCAGGTAGCTTCACTGTCTCACTAGTGAAAGAATCTCTGACCTTGCTGCTGTCACTTTCACTCATCCTCCCTTCCAAAGATATTATATGCAGAGCTGGACCTAACACGTTTGGCACTCCAGGCTCTAAGTGAGCGACTTTGGCTCCCCTCCTCTTGGTAGCACCCTAGGCAGCCACCGATGATATGACAGTGACTATAGCCATATGGGTGATTAGAGAAACTGTGTAGCATAAACATGGGGTTTACTTTGACTCAGTGAGAGATGTTTGGAATAACTAAGCAAGGCTGAAAACAAGTCTTTGGTACAAAAAGCTGCCGCTCAGCTGTTACAATCTGTAGTCCCAGTGACCTGCTTTGAGCTTTAATTTAGCACAGTTTAGTTTTAGTCTGAGGCTTGATTTGCAGCGATGCTTTTTAAGCCCTTTCTGGTGCCCTGATAAGTTATGCATCAAACGCGGCCTGGCTGTTGAAATTATTAAAATATGCACACAGAAAACAGTTCACAAAAAAGGAGTTGTATAATGTCGCGCCAAGCATCACTTTTCACAGCATATTTTCTTTTCTGTATCTGCTGATATAAAGTAATCAACTCGATGTTCTGCAGCATAGTTAGAGGGGCCAGAGTAATGTCAGCACAGTTAAAGATCATAGTGAAATATGCAAGAATAATGTGCATGCAGTACATACAGTAAACACATGCAGGCATTATGTCAGAGACTGCAAGCATGTACATGAATTTCCACAGGCAACCCATTCTCAATAACAGGCTGTTACATCTCTGTTCATTATGGAGGCTGATGAAATTAACTTTAACCATAACGTAATGTAGAACCAGTGCAGCCCAGCTATCTGGACTATTCTACAAAGACATGTTCAAGTGGACCGACTGTGATTTTAGCTCGGAGCTGGCTGGCCCTGAACCGGAGCAAGGCAATCCAAATGTAGAAGATGAACACTTTGAGAAGGGGTTTAATTAGTTTTGGGAAAACTCAGCCCTGGGCTGAGGATAACACTGGGCTACAACTCACTGCGATAAAACCGCAGAAGATCAAGTGAAGATGGCAGCGCCCATAGGGTTTCCAGTTAATGCTGTGTTTGGATGGCTACGAGAGGCGGCTTACGAGTGGTGGGAATGGCAGGATGGAAGAAAGGAGGAAGGAGGAAGAGAGGGGAAGGAAGTAAACGAGGAAGGAGAGGGATTTTGGGCTACAGGAAGGTATTAAAGCAAGCACAGTGGGGATGGAGGGAGGGAGGAGGCAGGGGAAGAGGGAGCGGGAGCACAGACAGAGAAAGGAGGGGATTAAGATAAGGAGGGTTAGATAGAAGAAGTGAGAAATGTCTGAAAAGCATGTCAGCTCAACAGGAGCTCATTTTCTTTGCTAGAAATTCTTTCCAATAGCTCCCCACACTGAAACATTAAAGGGACATTTTGCCCCTAAATCACAAATAAATATTTTACCTCTTACCTGTAGTGCTATTTAGTTTTGATTGTTTGGTGTGAGTTGCAGAGTGTTGGATATATCAGAAGAGACATCTGATGTGTCTTGAATATAATGGACCTACATGGCACTCTCTTGCGGTACTAAAAGCAACAAAAAAATACATTTGAAAACTCTACAGCAATGTCTCTTTATAGAAATCAAGCCCCGGTTACTGAGGATATTCCACAGACCTTGCTGTGAGTAGTTTCACGTAGGAAGCATTTTCCTTCTAAAGAACTACACCCACCAATCATATCACTGCACACAGGGAAGTGCACAACCCTTCATGGACAAGAGTCTTGTGCTCGTGACAACACAAGATTAATGGCACACTCCTTGGCTGAGCTAGATCTCCAGGAAGTGTGCCAGGCTTTGAGGCCAATTTTCGAAGTGGCCAAACAGTGGAATTACTTCCTCTGAGTCCATCACAGGATGCAAGTGGGCCCAAAAAGACTTTTTCCTATAGATCAGTGGATCTAGATCAGTTGGATTTTTTTGAGTGTCACAACCCCTGTGATATGATTCAATTTACTGTCAGAATTTGATCCATTCAGTCTGATAACAAGTCTAGAAGAGCCACACAATTGAATCATTTTATCCCCATTCAAGTTAGTGGAATGCTAAGCCAGAAGTAGCTGGCACGGCTGGCGGAAGTCTGTAGCAGAGTGTGGATACCCGACCCGAGCCTGACAGGACCCCTCAGAACCCAATGGGTCGGGCTGGGTTTGGATACCGAATCAGAAATTTTGCTCAGGTTCGGTTCAGGTTCGGCCCACTTGACATGCTGCTGTGTTGTGCTATGGCCTATTCAAGTGCTGGACTTCGTTATTCATGTGACAACGCCTGAACGCAACACAGGCTCCGCTCCAATTGTGCGTGTGCAGCGTGTTTGACTGTGCGGAACAGCAGCCTTTTGAAGGTCATTTACACACTGTCCATGTGTGATCACAGTAAACAGACAAGCTGTAACCATGATAACAATAACTACGTCAGGTAACAAACTGCGTTGGGCTCGGGTTGGGTTTGGACTTAAAAATCAGAAAGTCATTTGGGGTCGGGCCAGGCTTGGTTATAACTGTCTCTGAATCAGGTTGCGTTCAGTCAGGAAAATCAATCAATCAATCAATCAATCAATCAATTTTATTTATAAAGCCCAATATCACAAATCACANCCTCTGTTACTGAGGGACTTGGTATTGAATTTAACGACGGAGTAATCTTTTCCTTAAATAAAATGCGACCCGAGCCGCGCTCTAGTCTCTGGTGCGCCTGCTCTGCGGGCTTAATGACGTGGAAACAGTGCCGATCATCCAGGCTATTTCATACAAAGTTGAATGTCTTTGGTTTCATGCACCACTGAGCAACTTTTTTTTTTTTTTTTTTTAATATACTTTTTATTTTAATCGATAGGACAGTTTAGTGTGAGGGGGGGAGAGAGTGGGGGAATGACATGCAGCAAAGGGCCACAGGCTGGAGTTGAACCTGGGCCGCTGCGGCAACAGCCTTGTACATGGGGCGCCTGCTCTATCCACTAAGCCAACCCCCACCACTGAGCAACTTTTATAGGAATGAATGGAGTTCCACCTCTAACGCTGTATCCACTTCTCTTTATACATCCATGGGCTGAACACTAACGTTAGCTTGCTCAGCGCTGCTAGGTGAGTTAGCAGTAGATGCACACTTCCTCCTGCGTCGTGATACGGTTGGTGGGTGTAGTTCGGTAGAAAGAAAATATTTCCTACATGAAACTGATCACAAGGTATGTGGATTATCCTGAGTGACCAGGTCAGGATTTTGGAGGGAGACATTGCTATTTCTTTTTCTTGCCGCTCTGAGTACCACAAGAGTGGGGCATCTAGTTCCATTATATTTGAGAGAGGGCAGACATCTCTCTGGCCAATATCTCCAACACTCAGCAACTCACACCAAAACAATCTACACTGATAGATAGTATGGAAGCGTATTGCATTCACTTGACAAATAAAAAAAAAATCTGTTTTATTGAGTAATTTTTTCTGTTTTTTTGAGTAATTTTTTTATTTTTCTGTTTTTCGGTGTAATTTTTTTTCTGTTTTTCGTGGTAANTCTGAACAACCGCAAAGTCTTAAGGTGCCTGCGTAAAATCGACAAACTAATGATAACACCATCTATATGTATGTATATATATATGTATCTCCCAGTGTCTCAAACCCAAAACAAAGTAAAACTGGATTAAACTAAACAAGCGGGTCATGTTTGCCTCCATTATATCGAGCTCTCAAGAAAGGAATGAAAGCGTCTGTTGTTCTATTGCTCTCTTAACTCAGAAAAAAATACTCAGAAAAACAGAAACAAAATTACCACGATAAACAGAAAAAATTACACTGAAAAACAGAAAAATAAAAAAATTACTCGGAAAAACAGAAAAAATTACTCAATAAAACAGATTTTTTTTAATTTGTCAAGTGAATGCAATACGCTTCCGTAAGATAGCACTACAGGTAAGAAGAAAAGTATGTATTTTGGATTTTGGTGTGAGCTGTCCCTTTAATGTAGCCCCAATATCCACTGGATATGTCACTGTTTGCTAGCATGTTTGCCATATAAACTTACAGTATAAGGTGATAATGAGTCAGTGGTGCGCTGACAGGTTGTTTCTGCTGCCCGGCAGAAATCAGTTCATTCAGAACTCCTCATAAATTGCTGCTGCTTGTTATTTGTCGCTTGTTACCAACCTGACACCATGAGGGCACAACAAGTGAGAGTTAAAGTATAAGAGAAGGTGCAGGGCTGTGCTGTTTGGACAAGGTAATGCAGCTTGCTTCGTAGGATTGTTTTAGTGCCAAAATAGGCACTATCGCTGTCAAGGAGATCGTGAGGGAGATGTCTGTTTGTATTTGTTGAGAAAAGGAAGTGGACTGTGTCAAGCAAGGCAGAGTGATACAAGCAATAAACACACAGAAAAAAAAAATTCCACAGCTTTGCCAGCTTTGCTCAGTCCGACCCACAGTGTGTGATTTGATCTCGCTCCAACTGAGGGTGCAGATAAATCTTTCCATGTGAAGGACAGGTAAGGACAAGAGATACACAGGCTGCATTTCACCAACAGCTTTCAAGACTCTTTAATTACCCCGATCTTTTTTGCCCTTATACCCAAATATTTACAACCATATTGTCACTCCATATGTCTGCTGCAGGCATTATAGCTCAAAGTGATGTCGCAAGACACTTTCTGTGTGTTGCAGCCTGTTGGAAGATGGCATTATCACTGATATTATGGCTCAACAGAGAGCTATTTACCAATCAGGCCACGGGCCCAGAAAGAATCATAAATAATTAAGCTTCTGTTCAGTTGGCACTTTCAAATTCCAGGAAGTATTAACGATTGGTAGATGTAGCCGCCCATAAATGTCAGTAAACACTTCAGGTTGAGGGCAGAAGGTCTAATCAGGTTCTGATGTAATCAACTCAAGGAGCTGATAGGGGAGCAACACTCTGGGGAACTCAATCAAGTGAAGCGTGACACGATTTCTTTTCGCTGCACAGCTTTGTTGAGTCACACCAAGAGGATTTTAGTTTCACGGTCACTAAACTTTGATATTGATGTCAGGGGAGTTGTCTTGTCTTGCTCCTCTCTTATCTGATTCACAGACCTTGATTAGACCTTGCCGTGGGACACTCAAGACAAGCACCGAAGTCTGGTAGTGTGATATTGATCCCACTGAGCCATAAACTGAAGCACATCTCACACACTGTCTGGCTTTTTATTGCCAGATTAAAACATATTTCACTGCTTTGCACTTTCAACACATCTGATTCGGGCTCACGGGGGTTGAAACGTATCTAATTTTATTCTTATGTAACAAACAAATCAGTTTTTAATGAGGAGAAGTCTGTTTAGGGTTCACATTAATAGGTTGCTCTAGTTTCAATCACATAATATGAGCATAGCTGTGCCTGGCTGCCTCGCTCATCAGTCTCATCATATTTACTGCAGCAGCTCCGCTCAGTGTGTTTGAGTAGAGACTGGAACAACAGGAACTTCAGCTCTCATAAAAATAAGCTTCACTGCACTTTACTGCAGAGCACTGGTCAGACACTGCTGTCACATTACAGCTGCTGCCTCTCGCTGTCCCTCTCTGTGCTGGAAAGCCTTTAATCGTTTTTATTTTTCTGTGAGTACTGACAGCATGTTGGTTTCTGAGTCTGATGGCTCTCTCTCCACAAGGCACTGTGTGAAAGATCTACCAAATTTGGATCTCATAAGGATTTTGCAGTTTTTGTGCGATTATTGCAACCATAACCGCTCATTGGTGTTGTTTTAGACGACTGATCACTGTTGTAAAGGTTAGATTTGCAGCCACAGCTCAATTTTAGGATGAGATTGTACTGAAAAATGTCTACTTTAATGAAGAGATATAACAGCCAATTAAGAGTCTAAAGAAATGACAATGAAAATGACTATTTTTAGCTGAGCTAACAGCATGGCTGTGCAGCTGGCAATATTGGTGTGTTGGTTGGTCCAGACTGAAAATCTCAACAACTAGAAGGATGGACTGCCACAAAATGTTCTGCAGACGCTCACAGTCAGTGGATGGATCCTAATAACTTTGATGATCCAGCTGACCCAGTGCTTGCTGATGCTCACATGTACGCAGTGCCCGCACTTGTACCATGACTTTTCTGCACTCTCCATATCAGGTTCTCTGAGGCGATTCATAGCTGCCCTAAATAAACTGCATTACCCAGGAGTAGGGTGACCACATATCCTAAAAAATTCGGGTCCAGTACTTCGAGCAGTTCTGAATCCTTCCCTGTTTGTTCTGAAAATGAACTGTTATACTGATGGTTCATTTGAACCATTAACTTAACTTATAATCTTAGCTGCTGCAACAATGTTTAAGATGACTTGAACTTATCTGTCACCTGTGCATAATGGTTGTTATGTCTTCTAAATATAGTCAGCACACTGTGCTCTTATCAATCCATCTGTAATTTATCTTCATAATATCAATAACACATTATCAGAGTTGAGGCCTGAAAAGTATGTCAGTCAGTTTAAACCCTTCCCATAACAACATGTAAATAAAGGGAGCACTTATTTTTTCCACTTTGAGCACTGAGCTGACATTTCCTCTAGCTCAGTGGTTCTCAGTCTATTTCAGGTCAAGGACCCCTAAATTGAATCACATTAGGTCACAGATCCCCGTTTGATAACATGTCACTTCAGTGACCTCAGTCTAAATAGATTTTGCTTGTTAGATACGATTCAGACCAGAATTCTAAATTCAACTACAGCTGAGGAGATAACCGTGGAGGAAGTGAAACCTATGATCAGAATAGTCACTCTTATTACACTCATTCACACTAAGCTCACTTCTAGAGTGAATAAAATAATGAAAATAAACTGGATCCCATTTCCCTCCCAGAGCCCCTTTAGGGACCCCTGACTGAGGACTACTACTCTAGCTCCATCATCAGGTCAAAATACTTTACAGTGTGACCAAAAAGGTCACCCATCAGCCTCAGCTGCACTTTGTGTGTCATGCTAACACTAAATACTATTTAGCAAGTGTTAGCATGATAACATGCTAAACTAACATGATGAACACACTGAACATCACACCTGCTTAACATCAGCAGGTTAGCATTTTTATTCTGAGCATGTTAGCATGCTTATGTTAGCGCAAGTGCAGTCTCACTGAGCTGCTAGGGTGGCTGACAACTTTTAGTCTTGCTTATACATGCAAACAAAGTTTTTAGAGATCGTGTCTGTCAAATATGAAAGAACTAGGGTTAAAATTTTTAATGGTTTCATCTTAAAATTAAAACCAGCAAAGCTGTTGCTTCCTGTCTTGCTTCCCTGCTGAGGCTTCCTGTTTTTTACAATATGGTTGGGGTCATATATCCCATCAGATCAGTCAATTCAGACATTCAAACAGCTGATGCCGTTCATTTCTTGATGCCAGAGGATGTGCTTTAAAAAAAAAAAATTACTGGTAAAAATACTTTCTCCAGCTGGTGTAGAGTGTCCATTGCAGACATTTCTTTGACCCAAGTCCCAGCGGAGAATCTGTGAGTGCCCGCAGTGACTGATCTGAATCCGGGGGCCTGCAGGCGCACGAGTTCTGATGGACACACACACACACACACACACACACACACACACACACACACACATACAAATTGAGGCACAGCTGAGCATAGATCTGTATGCCAACACACCAGATGTGATGTGTGCGCACACACACACACACACACACACACACACACACACACTCCCAAACTTGACATAGCAATAATAAGGTTCACAGTCTTCCTCTCGCTGCGGCAGCTCCCCTCTCCTGACTCTTTTCCTTCACACTCACTTATTCTTCCTCTCCCACCTCTCCCTGTCACACTCTCTCGTTCTCTGTCATCTCCTCCTCCATGTTTCTCCCTCTGTCTTGTCCTCACTTGTAATTGACAGCTACTGCTAGGTGACCTAAAGATGCCTGTATTAAAACTGCAGGGCTTCTCAGACATTGCATTGTCCCCCTGTATATTTTAAATTAGTGTTTCATTAAATTAGGTGTCACATACCTCTGACTGGTGACTCCCTACGTGACAGAAGAAGAAGAAACCATCATATTGGGGTCCAAATTAGCCTCTTATACTACTTTTTGGAAATAAGTTTGAATGTGATGTTTGAGCATCATCTAAATCAACAACTGCAGGACGTATTTATGGGAATGGACAGAGATGCTAAGATAAATTTACACAGGCACAACAAATCTGATTTTTGGACGCCTTCTGGTCTTTGTCTATTTCGGTGAGATAGTCTGGCTCAAATCAGATTTGTCTGTTTAGACAATGATTAGGAAATCATCCACATGCCACAAATTATAAATAAACACACTCTCTGTGGGGAACTGTCACTACCACAGAGGATATTTAGGTAATGTCTTAGGTTTATATTTGTCTCAGAAAAGACACAATTGATCAAAAAAGGAACCTGTAATCACATACGCAACAAGAAATCCATCCACAAATTCATTAAAGCGTATCCCAGTCTAAAGTTCTATATGCTTTAACTGAATGTTTGCCAAAAGGGGGGTGGGGTTGGGACACCTACAATTGGTCACAAAATGAATATGGTTTTAATCCTTGCTATTTGTGAACGACTGCATAGTTTTACCTCTAACAATTTACCCATTAACTGACATTAATACCGCTTAAATCTTCCATTAATAGCAGCACACTATAACGGCACATTCTTGAAACTGCAGCTATAAGTAATCCACCACAGTTAGCAACCACCAGTTCAGTCCATTGCCAACCCTCTATCTAGCATTTTCTTGGAGCTGGTTGCACCCTTGAGCCCACGAGACATCTGAACTTTCTGTAATAGCCTGTCAGAGATATTATTGTTGTTACAGATAAGTGACCTGCTGTACTGCACTGTCAACATTTGTTCAGTGTGTTGTTGACTGTAGAACTTTCACACGTCAGCACAGGTAGCATTGATAACAATGGTGTTTATAACAAGAGTGCTAGTTCAAGGGTTTTGATGTTGTGCACATTGGCTCCCAGATGTACTTTACCGAGACACTTAATGGAACAGACGGATTATTGATGTTAGCAGTTACATCTGTGCTCTTGCAGTGACACAAAGTAATGTGCCGACTTTTTTCTGATCAGGGGCAGGCCAGTCAGGCTTTAGTTTTGCACAATTTGATTGAAGTTAAAGACATTTGTATATCATTTTAAAGCCAATTTTCAATCTTGGTTTCTTGTCTAGCAAAATACACTCACCGGCCACTTCATTTGGTGCACCTTGCTAGTACTGGGTTGGACCCCCTATTGCCTTCAGAACTGCCTTAATTCTTAGAGATGTTGGTCCATATTGACATGATAGCATCAAATTTGTCAGCTGCGAATCCATGATGTGAATCTCCCATTCCACCACATCCCAAAGGTGCTCTATTGGATTGAGGTCTGGTGACTGTGGAGGCCACTGGAGTACAGTGAACTCATTGTCATGTTCCAGAAACCAGTTTGAGATGATTTGAGCTTTGTGACATGGTGCGTTATCCTGCTGGAAGTAGCCATCAGAAGATGGGTACACTGTGGTCATAAAGGGATGGACACGGTCAGCAACAATACTCAGGTAGGCTGTGATGTTTAAACCATGCTCAGTTGGTACTAAGGGGCCCAAAGAGTGCCAAGAAAATATCCCCCACACCATTACACCACCACCACCAGCCTGAACCGTTGATACAAGGCAGGATGGATCCATGCTTTCAATTTTGACCCTACCATCTGAATGTGGCAGCAGAAATCCAGACTCATCAGACCAGGACACATTTTTCCAATCTTCTATTGTCCAGTTTTGTTGAGCCTGTATGAATTGTGGCCTCAGTTTCCTGTTGTTAGCTGACAGGAGTGGCACCTGGTGTGGTCTTCTGCTGCTGTAGCCCATCTGCTTCAGGTTGGACGTGTTGTTGGTTCAGAGATGGTCTTCTGCAGACCTTGGTTGTAACGAGTGGTTATTTGAGTTACTGTCACCTTTCTATCGACCTTTGGCATCAACAAGGCATTTTCACCCAGAGAACTGCTCACTAGATCAGCAGTTTCTGAAATACTCACCAGCCCGTCTGGCACCAACAACCATGCCACGTTCAAAGTCACTTAAATCACCTTTCTTCCCCATTCTGATGCTCAGTTTGAACTTCAGCAGGTCGTCTTGATCATAACTACATGCCTATTGAGCTGCTGCCACGTGATTGGCTGATTAGCTATTTGCGATATGAAGCAGTTGAACAGTACTTAACAAAGTGGCCGGTGAGTGTAAAATAGTAGCAGTATTGAGGATTGTGCTAAAAGGAAACAGGAAAATATGACGGTGCACATTCACACAGGTGTTTGCAGTTATGGCTGATTGCTCAGGTTGGAGCTGGGTGGTAGAAATTTCCTGGGGACACCAAACTCACTCACTAATAATAATTAGATGATGATGATGAACAGAAACAACAGATCAGTGTTAGTAGGCTGACAGATCTGTCAGTCAATCACAGTGTGCACATGCTCGCACAGCCTTGAGTGAGAGGTCTAATCAGGCAGCGCTGATTGAGAACACCTGTGTACTGTAGGTAGACCATGGCTGCAGGCTGTAGTACAGTGTCATATTTTCAGATGCTTTGTTAACATAAAATGCTATTTGTCTTCCTTACTGGGTGTCTAGAATGTAAAACACTTGACATCTGAAGCCACCGAGGATATTTAAAGGCCTTGGATGTCAACAAAGATTTAAAAGGCTCCTGTTTCACTAGGCATTGCTCTGGTAGTGGATCCCTGCTGCTTCCCTCTGTGTACAGGGAAAGCCTTATATGGCAGAGGATCCCTGTTGGACCTTGAGACCTTGTGTCCCGTGATAGACACTGTGGAGTCTGGTGCAACATGTGGTTTATAGTAAGACCTTGCCAGCAGGAGCAGATAAGATCTTTTTTGTTTGGGAAGGGAGAGGTAACGAGTTAAGTCCTGTCCTGCTGCAGATCTACAAAATATATGAAGCAAGAAGAAGAAGGAGAGGGAGAAGAAGAAGTGTGCATAGTGGGAGTTGTGTGAAAATGCGCAGCTGAGGTGTGAAGACACACCGTGAAAGTTGAATTTTCACGACAACACGACTTTGATTTCCACGGATGAACTGGTGCTCATGGGAGAGCAGACATGACCCGAGGGAGATTGCTGGTCAGTGCACGCGGAGGAGTGACGTGCTCAGCTACGGTTTGACTGACGCGCTCGCGTGTGTTTGTTGATGTATCCATGTGGCGTTGAGCGTTATAGTACCGGCTGAGCTCTTTCTCTCCCCCCTGTCTCGCTCTCATTGCTCTGCCGCTATATCCTCGCTCACCATAGCTCGAGTATCAGTTACCGGGTCCCGACCAATCCCCGCGCGCTGTCAGAGCTCGAGAGGAGACAGCAGCAGCAGCGGAGAGCAGACCGGAGAGAGGCAGACACATACAGAGACTAGAGAAGGCGAGAGGTGCACACACCCAACCATCTATCTATCCATCCATCCATCGTCTGTCCTCCTTCACCCCCTCCCAGCACACATCCAGCTCCCTCCCCCCTCCTCTTTTCCTCCCCTCGCCCTCCAGGTCCTCCTGACTGCAGCTGTTTGGGTTAACCGGGGAGGCGCGAGGCAGGATGCGCGATGGGACAAGCGTGCGGACACGCGCTCCTCTGCCGTAGCCAGCCACCGTCCTCCGAGATGTAAGTGTGTCTAATAACTATGTATGTTGTGTACAGTGTGTGTTGTGTTTGTGGCTTGAAGCTTCTTGACAGTTTCACATGCAGCGCGCAAACTGAACGAGGCACATGGCGCCGAGCGTTGAGCCAAATACAGACTGGTGGTGAAGTAGTAGTGTGAGTGTGACCTGCTGGGTGTCATTACCCCCCTGACAGCGGCAGTAAGGACCCCGGCTGAACTGTGCAGGTGGCTGTCAGTAAACCGGTGTGTAGCTCACCTCCATCATCACACTGTAATATCACTAAAATGTTCCCACAGTGTGTGTGGTCTGCTCTACAGCTAGTTTACTGACCTTATCATGCGTTTGTATTTTTCAGGGTATCATAACAGCACACTGATGGCTACTCGTCCTCTAATATCCCTACTGGGAGAGATAAATTGGCTCTGCTAGCCCCCATTATCGCATCTTTCATTGTTATGTTCAAGTTTTTTTAAAGGACTAACTTTAAGGCAAACCGCATTATCCTAGAATACAGTTTGGCCTGATTTGTTGTAGCTTCTTGTGCCACTTTTTAATATGGCATCCTTTATAAGAAGGCTATAGGGTTAATAAATTATTTACTAACACCTTATTGATTACAAGCCATTAATGAGAAAAGCTCTTGGGTTACCAAGTTGTGGAAAATGATCTCCCCTTTTCCACCAAATTAGTTCTTGAACCGGTACCATTCAGGATTCTTGGGACCTTGGTGCTATCTAGCGAACCTGCCCATGTTCCCACCAGTTTTACACGGAACCAAAGGAACCAAGTAATCAAGGATGTGTCATCAACAGAGGGTATTCCACAATGCACAGTGGACGTAAACAGTAGTTGCAAAATCGAACAACAAGCAAACAAGCATTTACCAACTACTAGTGAGATGACTACATGTGCTTTTTCCGGATAATTTCTCACTTGACTTCTCCATCATTGCCTTCTCCTTCCTGGGGTGGCTGTGGCTCAGAGGTAGAACGGTTTGTCCACTAATCAGAGGATCAGCGGTTCTATCTCTGACTTCTCCAGTCCGCATGTTGAGGTATCCTTGAGCAAGATACTGAACCCCAAATTGCTTCCAATGGCTGTTCAATCAGTGTGAGTGTGTTAAAGACTGAGTAGCATGTGGTACCTTGTACGGTAGCCTCGACCACCAGTTTGAAAGTGACTCGTAGTGTAAAAAGTGCTTTGAGCAATCAGATGACTAGAAAGATGCTATACAAATGCAGGTCCATTTACAGTCTTTTTTCCAACTGGTAGAATATGACATGCCCGCTGTTGTCGTCACGGTTTTGCACGTCATGTCAAGGAAAACTACTTTTTGGTTTCAGGTGAGAACCAACTTTTTGGGTTCTGAACCAATTATTTTTGGTCAAAAGGCTCTGAACGATTCAAAATCAGGTGCAAGAACTGGAACGGAACCGCTTCCATGTCGGTGGAAAAGGGGTGTTTAATGGGTCAGTCTTACCTTGTGAAATAGGTCTGCACAGAAACCAGCCAACTTATGCATTTATAAATTGATTACCAATATAAGACTGCTTATAACCCATTAAAAGGATGAACACCAGCCTGAGAGACGTTTCACAGCCTGGTAATCCATAATTAGCTCTTATGAATGGTTAACAACTATTCTATAATGCATTAGAAGGTAATTTATTAACCATTAATGAAACTAAATTTATAAGCCCTTTATATCAAGTGCCCTATTAGAAGGTGCTGTCCCGTGTTTCACCAAATTTGGGGATTTTTAAGTTTATAGATAAACTTGAGAATAAATGCCCTTTATGTGCAGTTTTCTCCGTTAACCCCCCAGAATGCATCATCACAAAGCTTAAAACCAGGCTGTTCTTCAGCGTTGTTTATTCTTGACCCTGGGGCTGTTTTCTTGTTCATGAAAAGTTGACATTTCAGAGATAAGTAGTTTTCACAGGATAGCAAATACATGCCGTGGATCAAAGGAGGCTGACACAATCATTATTAATGCAATAAAGCAGCCCAGTGCTGCATCCTATCTTTGTGTAGCGTATAGTGTGTGTTGAGAATGTCTCAGAGAGGTGTTTATTACTTTTTCCCAGTTTTGTTTATAAGGTTTTCAAGAGGTCACATTGGATTTTCACATATCTATGTATTATAATATGTGGTTTCCTGTATATATACACGTCAGTACATACACAATAGTGTCAGCAATACAAAACCAGGGGAACCATTAACAAAAAGAAATACATTACTAAGGAGAAAAAGCCAATATAAACAGATACAAAGCAACAGCTAGGTCACCATTCGAATGGCAACACAACAAATAAGTAAGTAAATCAAACCACAACTAGACAAGACACTTCAAAAGATGTCATGGATGTCTCTCAATCTGGGACAGCAGGGATTCCACTTCCCCAGGATAAGTTGATAAAAAAAGGACCTCATGTTTTATTAAATTTGTCAGAGGAACCCCTTACAGTATTAAGCATGGGCTGGCTAAGTGAGTCACAAAGGCGATGAAGTCTGCTTTGTATTCTGGGAGTGACAGAGTTGGGGGAGAGACTCCTATGGGGTTTTGGTAGCAGTTGGTTGAGCTGGGGTTTTGACCTGAGCCTTAGGTAAGTGAGTGTGGTGTATGGCGTCAGATTTATGTAAGTTAAACATGCTCATGAGCAAGTTATATTATTTCACATGTGCCGATATTGACTGCCACTCGCACGATATAAGTCCTTGCGCTACTTCAACGACCGAGTGTCGTACAGGCAGCTCTGAGTGAGAAACAAAGCATAGGGAGAGGCTAAGAATGGTACCGGCCTGTGTATAACTAAGCAGCAAGTGCACAGAGCAACCACCATGTGCAGCTTGGCCAGTGCTGTCACAGGTAAATCTGTTCTTAAAGTTAAGTTCTGCTCGTACAAATCAACCTGACTTTCGACAGTATGGGGGCGGAAACCAAGGGAGGCAGAGATCCTCTTATGATTGATTACTTTCAGCATAATCACATCCACATGGACCTCCTTGTGCCTTGATTGTGTTTCACCCAAGAGAAAGGTTTCTCAACCAAGCAAAATCCCTCCAATGTATAAAAAGAGATAGTTCCACTCTACCTGGTCAAAGGATTTCTCTGTATCCAGTGAGATCATGGGTTCAGGTATAGTTGAGGTAGAGGGATTATATACAACATTAAACAGTTGAGGTTAGAGGTGGAAAAATGGCCACCTATCTTGGATAAACCCTGTTGGTTTGGGGAGATGATGGAAGGTAGAAAAGACTCCAGAGCCATAGCTTAAAACCACAGATAGCAGACGCAGGACCATAGCTTGAGCAGGATAGGGGTTCTCTACCATATTTAAAGTTAATGACACTGAGGCCTGGGTGAGTGTTACAGGTAATTAAGTGAGTTAAATGAATCATCAAATGCATCAGTTAGAAAAGGTGTTAATTTGTCAAATAATTGCCACCCAGCCCAGGGCATTCTCCGGATGGTATTGAGAAAGCTCCTTTTCTCTAGCCTGGTAAGACCATTCCGATGCTCAACACTGTTTAGCTGTCTATATCTGTCTGGACTCGATGCCTCCCCAAACACTTTCGGTGAGCAGGAGCACTCCTTCAGGGGGACGTACATCTTCTTCATTACCAACAGAGCCAGTTGATTAATCAAGCCTTTGCCAAATCCAGTCTGAGGAACAGCGAAAGCGTATTTTCCTCCGAGAAACTCAGTGGGTACATATTTTTGTTCTTGTTTAATTGTTGTTATTGACTCTATGTCTACAATAACTTCTCTATTTGCTGTGTTTACTCTACTAACGTTAGAGTTAGTGCTTGTTGCTTCGGGAGCCACCATTACTGTTCTTTAAGCTGCGACCTACTTTTACATCATCGGCTACAATGCAGTCCCTGACTGGCAGCTTGAATTGTCAGCTACAGTGCGGATCCATGATTTGCCCACATTGGATTTGAATGTCTGGAAAGTATTTGGGGCAGCTCAGAGTACAGATTGATACAGAGAATGACACAGGATGTTAAGCCCACATTATCAGGATGATCTTGCCAGGCTAACTTCTCTCCCCTCCAGAGACATGTGTATTAAACTCTACGGTGATTGTAAAGTCATTAGTTGTGGTGTTGTTGTTCAGTCTGTGTGTGTTTGTCATGATCCTTCTCTGCTGCATCTGTCTGGAGAAAAAAAGAACTTTTAAATGTCAGGGCCACACTTGGTGTTTGACTTAATGTTAGCTATTAAAGTAGAGCCCTCCTCATATTGAAATAGGGTTCTCCTGTTTGAAATGAAAGTTTGCCTTGTAAACACACAACGTCTGCTCTCAAATTAAGTGACGCATCTGCTGCTGCAGAAAGAAAATGATGATCTCAACGCGTGGCTGATCAAACAGTGTACTATATATTCTGTAAGGTGAGAGCTTCCCTCAGGACATGTCTTGATGTCTATACTCTTTGTTTTTTTTATGCTACAGTATAAGTTCCCCCTCTCTCATGGTTGAATAGCATCATTTGCAGTTCATAACACTGTGATGTCATTAAATGGTGATTGTACAAAGTCTTAGAGACAACTCCCTAATATCAAATTTCAACCCCTCTTGGTCTGTTTGAAAAATCCTCATCTAATGTGCTCTTCCTTCATTATTGGTTTAAATCCAATAAGGGAAATCACTGGAGGATAATGGCTTTTATTCACCTCACCAGCGCTTGTCCGAAAAGGCTAAGCTTCTTACACTGGGCATTTGTTGGCCAGTCTAGGAGAAAATAACCAGACTTGTGGCAGGATAATGAATCTGCCAGGTGGACGTCAACGATCTCTGACATACAATTAGTTTCAGTAGCTGGTCTCACCTGCTCCCCTCAAGCTGGGATCGCTTTGAATCGGAGACTTTGTATTTGTGATCAGTTAAGGTCATGAAGTTCGTTACTGTCACAAAATACAGTAAAGCTGATATCATGCCTGCACCCGCTGGGATATGTTCTCCCTTGTGATTGAGCATTGTGATCAAATACAACCAAGCTACAGCAAAATCCAAAGCCTTTTGGGTTTCCATTATTGCAAGTCTTGGATCCCTGGATTGTAGCTTTGAGAGCCAGTTATTCATCAGAAATATTGACCAAGCTCTACAGTTTCAGGGACCACATCCATGTCGTCTGTCTAAGCTTAGACCCACATTCACCCTCGTTGTATAATGTCCAGTGCTCCGTCTTTATGTTTCTGTATGTGTTCGTGTTGTTTTTAATAGCCTTTTGAGGAGCACACGCTCACATTCAGTGCACTTTATTTATCTGCCGTTATTATCTTTCATCATTTTAGCAGCCGACACGCATTTCCCTCATAATCTGTATTTGGGTGTGTGTATTTGTGCGCCAGCAGCTGTGCATGTGAACGGTCTTCAGCCTGAAAAATATTGCAATTTACTGGATTGATGCCAGGAAGTCAGATCCCCCAGTCTCCTGCTGAACACACAAACACACACACAGAAATGCACAAAAGTACACAGCAGCAGCAGAGTTGTAACCTGATTCCTGATGACTGAGAGAGTGTGTGTGTGTGTGTGTGTGTGTGTGTGTGTGTTTGTGTGAAAGAGAGAGAAGGGATGCTGACGTTGCACTGTGTTATCATCAGTAATGGGCTCATCAATACTAAAATATTCAGAGAGAGAAGAGACAGAGAGGGAAGTGAAAGCAAAGAGAAAGCAGAGAGAACCCATCATGTGTTGTGTTTGCATCCTTTTGCATGCGTTTGTGTGTTTGTGTATCTGCAGAGTGTGTGTGTTTCAGCTAAACATTCGGCTTAATTGCGTTCAATTCACTGATTTATCTGCATTTGACTACTCTCTCTAAGTCCTGAATTGAATGTTAAGTACTCAGCTAAAAGCACAAGTTATGTACTCCAGTAGGAGATAATAAATAGTATTAAATTTGCTTTTATAAACAAGATCACTTACTGTTTTACATTCCAATAAAAGTGTAGATTATAGGCCTGTAACTATAGACTGTATAAAATAGACGTAGTTACGGTGGCGCGACCCATTTATTTGAGGACTACTGTTTTGAGTTTGGCATTTTGTCTGTTGCCATGTTGTTTTTTTGGAGCTAGAAGTGACCATATTTGGGTGAGAGTCTGGAGCTGTGGAGGAATGAGGGGTGGATCTGACCCATTGATTGTGTCAACACCTCACAGGCAGTCACTCAAGTGGCCCAGCCCTCAAATATGCGTAACGCTGAGCCTTAATAAAATGTAAACACATGAGTTATAGCCTCCTGAGACCCGAACTTTTGTTTGGTATGCACTTTCAATTTCTCCTAGCTATTTGGGATCAGTAGGACCTGATAGGTATAAAAATACTTAAACATTGTCAATGATAATTAAGTCGGTCTTCAAACAAGATGATAATAAAGTTTCAATGTCCTCAAATGAGATGATAACAAAGTCCCAATGTCTTCAAACAAGTACTTCCTAATTAAAAGCAACTTAGCTTGTTACTGTTGCTAAAATTGGTCAAAGTTGTTGCCATATCAAACTACAAACATTATTAGTCATCAATCAATCAATAAACAAGTTTCAACCATAAAATGTGCTCAGATTTTGGAACTTGTCCACTTTTGTGTCAGGATCGTCTGCAGACTGACTTGGCAGAGGTGGCTGCCATATTGTTTTTACATGGATTAATGTGTTGTGCTCTTTCTACCATTAGACGGCACAAAGAAGCTCAAAGGTAAGTAGAATGAAGTAGAAGGTCAAGTAAACCCGAAATGTGATGAGTTGTCATGAAGGGGGGAATTAGCTATTGAGACTAAAACCATTTTTATACCAGGCTGTAATGAGTATTTATGCTGTAAAGTTGGGCATTTTAACATGGGTGTCAATGGGGACTGACTCTCTGGAGCCATCTACAAGTGACCATTCAAGGAAATGCAGTTTTTGGCACTTCCGCATTGGCTTCAAATTTCAGCCATGGGGGGTCACCATCTGGGTGTGATGATTCATGAATCTGGATCGATCTATCGACTCAGTGATCAACAACAAAAAAACATCAGTATGTACCGGCATCTTTAAGATATGTCTTTACTTTTGAAATTCCCATGGCATGTCTGTGGTACCTTTTCCATCCAAGCACACTTCCTTCCTAAATATGTTAGCCCCCATCGCCAACAGCCAAGAAGAAGACAATGAGGAAATTAACTGATATCTTCTCATATCGACCACATGCCCTTGAATTGAATTGAACTGATTGTGACAGACATTATGAAATTAGGAAACTTGTGATTTACACCCTTAGTAGAAAGCACTTTAAGTTGAGGAGCTCTGCAGACCCACGGCAAAATCACTTCTCCTCTAATTGTAGTGCAAATTAAGCATGTAATTATTTTTGAACTGTTGAACTCAAAGAATCTTTGGTTGCATGCTTCCATTAATTTTCTGCATGAATATTATGAGGCAACTGGCAAAGCTTGGGTGTCGTGAAGCTCTTCCAGCTGAATCATCCGTACAAAAGATGAGCAACCGTGTTAAAAAAATCTGTCTCTCTAATAAAAAGTCAAAGGTGAAAGTGTGAGAGACGAGAGACGTTAACTGTTGGCTCCCAGGCGGTTTTGAGGTAATAAAAATTCAATCACCAAGCTTAGAATTCTGGTTGCAGCACCACCAATGGCAGGTTTATAATAGAGATTACTGTAAGCTTTGTGGAGCTCTGATAATACACTCAGCAGTTTTAATCAATAATTGTTGGGATTATTGGTTTGGGGCTTATGTGAATTCAGTCACTGGTTTGGTCCTGATTGCAAAGGGGAAACCTTCTGATTTCTGCGCTGAATTCTCAAGGAATAAACTTTATTTGTCTGAAAAAAGATGATAACCGCATACCATAACAGAAACCTACGTACTGTAGTATCATCAAGGAGACTCTCCTGGAAACCAGTCGCCTCGAGATTATCATTAAGAGATAACCTCAAATGCAAATACAGAGTGGAGAACACTGCTTTCAGACCTTCCTAACCCTGCTCCACTTCATCTCCACTTCTTTTGAATCAATACACACTTGAAACTGTGCAGCTGAAACAGTGTAGATAGTTGTAGAGGTCATGTCCACCCTGCTCAAAGTGTCCTCCTGAGTCTCGCACACACATGCACACACCCATTTTCCATACCTGCTTGTCCAGTGCAGGGTTTCCGAGAGGCTAGATCCAATCTCAGCACATAATAGGTGAGCGGCAGAGTGCACCCTGAACAAGTGTTTGACACATATAGAGAATCACATTCACATAGAGTCTTCAGTACATCACATGTCTCTGGAGTGTGGAAGGACATGTTTATTTTATTTAACAGTTAATGTAAAGTGCTGTATCTTAGCTTCAAAAATTACATTTACCAGGCTGGTAGAAGAGTGTATTCAAGTGAAATCAAGAAGGAAATGCAAATAATGTACACATGACTCAGAATGGTATGGGGACTTAAGCTGCATTACTGCGCGAAATTGATTCAACTCAACACACTCGATAAATGCCATAACACGGCTCATATTTTATTGTGTGTGTAAGCCAGAGGAGATGGATGCATTAATTTAGCTGTTTAACATTCATGTTAAAGAGAGTGTAATCTATGTAATGAGATGTAATACAACTGTCTCCTTCACTAACAGAGTGGAAATCCATTTTATCATTAGCTGTAGCTAAACGTTGTCTGGCTCTCCTTGCTTTATCTTATAATCTACCAGTGATTTCCTGTAGCCAATGGAAATCATTGTGGTTGTCCAGTGCCTCTAGTGAATTTTATTTCAATTGATGCACCATATCAATAGCTATTTATTAAATTATCAGACATTAAATTTGAATCAAGGTCATGCACAATTTGTCAGCCAGAAATCTGATAATTTGCATGAGGTTCTGATGCCATTGTAAGTATTTTATTGTGAAGCAGCTGCAGGTATATGATGTACATTAAGAAGTGTGCAGTTGTAAAATCAGAGAGCTAACTTTGAAAATTTCATGATCAAGGTAGGTCTAGATCATAGACTGTAAAGATAATGGATGTAGCTACAGTACCATGACGTCACCCACTTGTTTGTGGACTCCTGTTTTGAAGCCTTGTGTTCTGGCTGGCTTTTTGGAGCCAGAAGTAACCATATTTTGGCGAGAGGCTGGTGCTGCTGAGGAGCGAGGGGTGGATCTGACTGAGAAGCCGAGGACACTATTGGCAGACAGCCTGTCACTCACAGCGCCCCGCCCTTTATCATGCATAATGTTAAGTCTTTTAAATGTGAATGGGTAAGTTATAAAAAAAATTAATCCCCCGTTCAGTTGTCATGAAGAGGGAAATTTACTTTAAAAAACGAAACCGTTTTTTGTACCAGGCTGTGAACATGTATAATTATGCTTTAAAATCGGGCATTTTAACATAGCTGTCTATGGGGATTGACTAGTTTCTGGAGCCAGCTACAAGTAACTGTCATGGAAATGCAGTTTTTGGCACTTCTGTGTTGGCTTCATTTTTCAGCCCCAGAGGGTTGCTGCTTGGTCTACGTTAAGTTTGAGACGTCCGGACGCACAGTAGGTTTTAGGTGGCGGACCTGCTCACATGATTGAAGGAGAACAATGGTTTTGATGCCCGGACAAACTGTACTACAGGGAAGGAGATCTGAAAACAATGATGTTTTGAAACTCAGTGTTGGGGAAGCTACTTTAAAAGCATAGCCTTGCAAGCTACCAATTGCTTCACACTGGAAGAGGCTGAGCTACAGCAAAGCTACCCGAGGGAGGAATGAAGATTCAGAAAAAAAAAAGTTGCTCAATTGAGTTTAGTGCCCCCTTGTTTTCAGGTCACACATAACCCCCCCAAATTAAAATACCCCACTATTCATGGAAAAGTACAAGAAATGTCAGCTTTGGTTTTGTACACAACGTCCATCAGTCCTCAGAAACTAGAGTCCAGGTGGGGGGGCTGCACCAAGCAGGATTACTCAGTTTGCCAGGTGACTTAAAATAGCATGAAACAACTTCTCTGAACATTTGCTCATAAATAGCAATAATCAAAACTTCTGACTAATTGTGGTCAAAGGGGGTTCAACTACAATACAGATACTTCCATTGTCATTTTATTTCACCTTATTTCTCTGCTTATTTACATGGAAAATCAGCAGGAGCGAGTGTGTGCTTTTTCTTTGTTTATCTAGACCCTGTGTAAGATTGTATGTCATCTCTGCTGTTTCTATTGTGGGTTCTACACAAGAATAGAAAACCTGGCCAGCTGGTGACTTGCGGTGACTGTTTTTCTCACACCGTATTAGGAAGTGTTATTTTAAAGACAGAGGCTAGAATTACAGTTTGGCTCAGCTCAACGTTTCATATGTCGCAGGTTTAAGATTGAAGCTACAGCAGGTTTGGTGTTGCGTTGAGGTTAGAGGAAGGTTTGGATGAAGTACAGTGTATGACAGTTATGGTAAGAGAACGGCTCCAGGGAGTGAATTTAAGTCAATACAATATCATCACAAGTGTGTGTGTTTGTGTGTGTGTCTGTCTATCTGTTTGTGTTTGCGTGAGCCTGGAGGTGGCTCAGGGAAATGAGCCTGACAGCTCCCATGGTTCCCAGCTTTGGCTCCAGCAGCTCCTGTCAGTCGTCTTATCTCTGTGGACTGTTGCCACAGACAGGTGTTTCTGTGTGCGTTTGTGTGTGTGTGTGTGTGTGTGTGTGTGTGTGTGTGTGTGTGTGTGTGTGTATAAGAGGGTGTACAAGTGTGTCAGTGTATAGAAGTTACAAGTGTGTGCATGTGTGTGTTTGTATGAGCACATTTGTGTTGCTGTCAGTAATCCAATGGACCAGTGGACACACAACTGTGTGTGTGAGTGATTTTTTTAGGTGTTTTTATCAGCAGTTGCAACTGGTGTGTGTATGTGTGTGTGTGTGTTTGTGTGAAGTCCCTCGAGAGATTAACGTGGGAGGTGAGGCAGCTGTGTTTAGGACACAGAGCCTTGGTTTAATTAAAAAACAGTATCAAGTACCCCTCTGTGTGTGTGTGACGAGACCTTATTGATAGGCAGCGGAGGTGTGTATTTATGTATGTATGTGTGTGTGTGTGTGTGTGTGTGTGTCCTCTTTACTTATAGCCTGAAGAGTAAATAACCTTAAATAAACATGGCGTAATCTGCCAGAGATTCCATACAGCAAACAAGGTTTGACATTCGGCTCAAGTACTTGCAGTCTTTGTGAAGATTGTGTTTAAGGTTCGTTGTTCAGGAGTGATACAACAATGCTTGAATGCATTTACCGCTTAAGTTTGAAGGTCATTGCAATGTTATGGTTAACAGCTACATCTATTTTAATTTGTGCAGGTGTAGCTTTACTCATTTGTTTTTGCAGGCAACCTTTGTGTGTCTTTCTGTAGACAGGTGTAAAGTTGCAGTGGTCACAGACACATGGTCATGAAAGGCAGAGATGAGAGATCTCAGAGTTTATGTTAACACCAGTCAGTCAAAACATTGCAACAAGTGACAGGTCAAGTGTTCTGCTGGACAAAGCACCATATCACACCATGAAAACTGCTCAGGAATGGCCTGAGAAATGTCACAAAGAGCTCAAGGTGTCAACCTGGCCTCCAGATTTCCCAGATACCAGTCTGATTGAGCATTTGTGAGACGTGCTGGTACCCCAGAGGTACCCCTGACCGACGTGGGGCCTCCTTGGATCAGACATGGCTCTGACCTGTCAAGGCATGAACACAGGACCTCTGGGGGTGTCCTGTGCTGTCTGGCATTGTCAGGGTATTGATGGCTGATCTTTTGAGTCCTGTAGATTGTTAGGTGGGGTACCTGCACGCCCAACATATGCTCGAATAGATTAGGATCTGGGGACTCTGGGGGCCAGGTTGACACGTTGAGCTTTTTGTCATGTTCCTCAGGTCATTCTTAAGCAGTTTTTGAAGTATGGCATTCGCATTAGATAGATAGATAGATAGATAGATAGATAGATAGATAAAAAAGAAACAAATTAGTTGTTCATTTAAGAGACCTGTTTTTTTTCTTTTTTGTGTATATACTCTTGCTCTTTCATAAAACAAAAGCATTTCTCATCCGAATACTTGATTAATCAACTGATTAATCAGTAGATTACTCGATTTATTAAAAAAAAAAAAAGCTGATAGCTGAAGCCCAAGGCATAGCATCTGCTCTCTTATACATGTTTTGTACTTACTAACATCATAGTAGTAAGGGTAAATCTGTGCCATACTGTTTGTGGAATCAAAATGAAGAAAAGAAGTGGGAGATTAAAATGACACAAGATGACTCACGTAAATAATTTATGAATCTCAAACTGACAGACACACACACAAAAAAAAACCTTTCACGAAGCTCAACATTTCTCAAGTTCACAGTGTAGTAAGGAGAGGTTACTTCTCTCTCTTCTCTCTTCTTCATCCTGTGTTTCATTCCTGAAAAAATAAAACAGCATGGCATTTGTGTTGATTCATGGTAGATAAGTGGACTAAAATAGCGAAGTGGTCAGCGACTCCCATGGCTGAGTTTAGCCGAACTGATTTGATTTTGTTGTCATTACTTTTGCTCCTGTGGGAGGTTTTATTATCTTTCCTACTGTTTTTATTGCTGATATTCGTCATGTGTTGCTGTTGTAAATCCAAAATTGTCGTTTGTGTTGCTGCTGTCGGTTCTGCAGATGTTTTATGTTGTTCTTACAGCAGCTGCAGATGTTTTTTTCTGCTACGTTTCCTGCACTCACGTAGATGAATCTTTCCTTGTTATTAGTGTCACTGTTCCTCTGTTATAGATTTAGCTGTTTGTTGGCCAAAGTCATATTGATGTCATTACAGTAGTTATTATTGTGACTATTATTGTCGGCGTTGTCGTGCTCGCTCTAGAGTAGCAGAATGTGTTCCTGTGCTCCGGTTCCTCTTGCCCTGACTGCAGGGCTTTTTCTTATTGATCGGCCCTATTGATTGACTCACACAGAGATAAAGCCACTGACAGGCTGTAAGTGTCGCATTTGGGACATTCAGGGGTTTTGTGATGCTTGTAGTGCTGAATGAAATGACTTGTTCTACAGCATATGAACACGCGGACTGTAGAGACACACACACCGCACATATGAACCGCCCCCCTTCTCAGCTTCTCACCTACATGCATGCACACTATAGTAGACACACGTATTGTACCTCATACTGTAGTTGTTTTCACAAAAGACTGATTGTATTCTGTCTGCAGGCTACTTTGTGTCCAATATTTTGACACAGCAGATATTTCTTTGCCAAATGGAAACATGGTGGTGATTGTTTTGATCACATGTGCAATGAACTATTGACTGCATCCATCTGTCATCACCATCTATATATCTTGTTGAGTGTTGCATTGGTTTACTTGTTTGGCTGACCTGAATGCTTCAAAGCTTTTAGGCCTTGTCTTTGTGCATAGCGATATTTTTTTAAATGGATATGTTTCCCCCTGTTTTAGAGAAATAATTCTTTCCACACAGCCTTCGTTTTACAAAATATCTCTGTCAACTCTAGTTTACAAAAATATCTGCATACGTATAGACAGGGTCTGATGCCATCATTACCACTGTAATAAATGCCAATGTCAGTATTCGAATGCTTCGATTTTTGATTTGCTCTGCCACCACTAAAAAGGTGGAGGGAACCGAAAGGAGGTGGCAAGTGTCAGACATGAAACAGGTCAGTGTTATCAGCGCAGTCATCGACCCCGCTTCAAGCATTAGATTGGCAGTGCTACAAAGAAAAGGTACATGTGACAAGAACTGCGGAAGGCTATCGACGGCTTGCTTGTCCACCTTCCACCTTCCCTTGCTCTTTTCCTTTGTCACTCTCTCTCTCTCTCTCTCTCTCTCTCTCTCACACACACACACACTGCCATGCTAAGTCCTACTAAAGTCTCCAACCCCTCAACCCAAAACACCTGTTGTGTCTTGTTGAAGCATTGAATGTTTGTCAGTAATTGCTTAGAGCTTAGAGGCACCTAAAATGCTGTTCAGGGCAGCCTTACTCATATGACCGACTAACCCTCTATTCTCTTCATCATCTCATTTGTGTGTCACTGTCTCCATCTCTCCATTTATCCCTCTTTTTTTTATCTTTTTACTTCCCCCATCCCGACTTTCCACCTCTCCACCCTTGAAGTCCCACCTGCCAGACAGAGACAGAGACAGAGACAGAGAGACAGGTGTGACAGAGAAACGAAGAGGCTGCTGAGATTACTTGATAGATGAAGGGCAGGTGTTTCATCTAAGGAGTGATCCTGGTTGCCTGGCAACTAATGGTGTCACAGGTTACCCTACATATAGGCGTATTATATTCCATGAGTCCTAGATGTAGTGCTTTCCTCTTTTGATCTGTCAATATATTCATATTTTTACAGCACTGCAAACGTGAATCTATGCATTTTTTATGTGTTGTATGTATTTTAGATGTTAATGACTGAGCCTGTATGTGTGTGTGTGTGTGTATGTGTGTGTGTGTCTGTCTTTAATGGCTTTGCAGATACATTTTGTAAAGACACAATGGGTGATCCAAATGTAGACAGAAGGTTAGAGTTAACCCCAAAATGCTAAGCAGAATTAGAACTAACCAAAATATAAATTTATGCTCAAAGTGTTCAATGATGCTCTTGTTGTGCTTAATTTAAGTAATTTTTTTAGATACTGGATTTTGAATTGTGATAAGATGAGAAACACATGAAATGTTATTCCTCAATTTTATATGGTAGAAATTAGGGCTGCCACGATTAGTCGACTAATTGATGACTAATCGACTATTAAAATAATCGGTGACTATTTTAGTAGTCGACTAATCGGTTTGAGTCATTTTCCATAGAAAAGTACTATAAAAGTACCCCAAAATTCTCTTATAACAGCTTCTTACGTTCAAATATTGGCAGCTTTACACACTCTCCCGTGACAGTGAACTAAAACCCTTTGGCGTGAGTATGAAACAAGACATTTTTCAACATTTTAACACATTTTTCGATGAAATGATTAGTCGACTAATCGAAGAAATAATCGACAGATTAGTCGACAATGAAAATAATCGTTAGTGGCAGCCCTAGTAGAAATACTGATGGGGCCTTTTTCCTTTACAACATTTCACAACCTTTAAAATAATTCTGATGTATATGTTTTTAAGTTTATTGAGGTAAATGTCACCCTGATGCGGAACACAGCACTATTGTGCTGGTTTTAGTTATTGTATTGAGGGTGTTTTTGTGTCTCTAAGCTTTCCATGTGTTGACTTACCAATTATATATTATTTTTGTCTTGAAATTCTGCAATTGTAATATACCCATTACAACAAGTTCTCACTTTCAACTTGTCAAATCCAGCAATTTGGTCAGTGGCCCTACACTTAAAACTCTGACACTCTAGGTGCCCCTCTAGTGTAAGTTTTGGAAGCTCAGTGACGGCATGTCAGTTTCCGCTCATGCCATGTGTTTTCAAAAGAAACTTCCCTCTTGATAGGAAATGTAGGTTTCGTCACCAAAACTACTTCAGATTTACACAACAAAGCCACTCATGATCAAGAATGATCATAGTTTGGGCAAATACATGACTTAAAGTAAGTTAACAAGAATTTCACATGTCATTTGTCATGTGATGTATGTGAAACGTATGTCACTAGCCACAGATATCACGTGACGGTTTGTTATGTTGTTAGAAAAACTCAGTGTTGACTTTTAGTTTCACACAAGACATGAACAACAGTCCCTGGGTGAAAGTCCTGTGTTTGTTTGACCTATCCATTGCCCTCCTTCCATCCTCCCTATGAGGACTTTCTAGCCCTTTCTACTACATCATTGCTGTGGATGGGTTATATTGAAGTTAGTTGAAACCCCAGTAGCCTATGTCTCATACAGACTCTAAATAGAATCTGAAGCTGATGGCTACTGACCGCTAACCAAGCTGCCGTATTTGACATCCTGGGAATGAGAACAGGCTGACTAGGTCCTTCCTACTTTTACTGAAACCCAAGTTGCTTCTGATGGGCAGGCTAGTACCTTGCATGGCAGGTCCGCCACCAATTATGGATGTGTGTGTGTGTGTGTGTGTGTGAATGGATGTATGTGAGGCAAATTGTAAAGCACTTCGGCTGGTAAGGTAGGTGCTATATAAATGCAGTCCATGCAATCCATCAGCCCTCTAGACTGGTAGTTGCCAGTCATGTCTCAGACTCCTGCTGGTTTTCATTCTCACCATTTAATACAGACGTATTTTCACTTGGGACACCAAATGATTGCAGTTAACTACTGCTCGAATAGAAAATCAGCAGGACGATTGTGCTCCCCACTGCTTGCTATGCTGTCTGGACTGGATATGGCAGGCACATTAGAAAGCAGAACCAGCACTGGCAAACACCAGTGTGCAGCCATTCCTGCATGTTTTCTAACTTAATGGCAAGTCTTGCCCTGACTGGATTGGGTCTGAAATAAACAACATGCCATCTTGATGCAGACAACAGAAGATTACAGTCACATCCTACGCTTGAGTTGTATTATAGAGAGTGCACCAAACTGATTATTTTCCCCATATTTGCCAGAGCCCATGGTGACTTCTTTAAATTGCTTGCTCTTTCAGACCACCAGCCCAAATCCCAATGACATTTGTATTACAGTGATATAAAGATAGAAGTAGCAAATTCTCACATTTGAGGATTTCCTACTTTGTTTGCATGTATTGTCAATGCTGTTCAAAACAAAATAGTTTACAATTCAATTCTGTTCAATCTGACAACAAATAGTGCAGGTTCAATCATGGGCCAAAAGATACAAGAAAGAAAAGTCAACCAAAAGACAATAAACTAACAAAATTGTGAATGTAAAGGATAAAAGAGCTTAAAACAGAAGACAGTCATTAAGTTGTTAAAATGAAAAAGAGTAAAAATAGATCATGAAAATCCTGTTGCACTAAAATAGCTTTGAGGAGAGGTTTAAAAGAGAAAACAGACAACAAAGCCTCAGGCAGAGAGATCGACAGCCTGACCACAAAAATGTGGTCACAAAAAGTTCCCTGCTGGAAGATCACAGAGACAACATAACCAGACACACAGCCATGTAAGGCTTTAAATGTAGACAGTGAGATCTTTAAATCTGTTCTGAACCTTACTGTCAATATGTGTAGTGAAGCTGGTGTGATGTCAGTTTGCAGCCTGGCAGCTGTGTTTTAAACAAGTTGAAGATGGGAGATGGATTTTATCTTTTTGATTAGAGTGAGAATACAAGGAATTGCAGTAATCAAGACTGGGAGAAAGGTCAGAAAAAATTAATTACTTTCATTGTTTGATTGATGAAGGAGAGATGAGGGTCAAAAATCACCCCCGTGATCATAGAAGCGTGCTTGATTCTGGAAGTGAGGTATCAAAGAATGAAATCTGCAGCACAGACCAGGATACAGTGTACTGCACTGACTGTATTGTGTTTTCGAGAGATATAGAGCTGTGTGTGTTTGGCATAGTGATGTATTAGTCTGTTGTATACTTCAACAATATGCCCTAGAGGCAGCATGCAGATTAAAAGAGCATGAGGCCTAGTATTGATCCCTGAGGAGTACCACAAAAGGCATGCAAGAGGACAACTGTTTTTGCAAGCACTTACAAAATAATTTTTATAGTAATGCATGATGCAAGCTCTAAAAGATAAATCAAAATAAACAGCACATAAAGACACACCATATTGATAGATAATAATTAGGGCTGTATCTGACAACATTTTTTGGTGGCATTAGATATAAAACAACAGCCAGAGAGTATACTTTATGAAGTTACTGTCAGCTGTAAATTCACCACCTCAAAGCACAGGGCCGAAGATAAAATTATCTTAAAGTCTGACCGGGCAAAGCATCTCTTTCTCCAGGCTGTTTCCTCCGTGTCACTCAGGGTGCTTTTACACCTGCCCTGTTTGGTTTGCTTCAATCAAACTCAAGTCTGTTTGCCCCCTAAGTGTGGTTCCTTTGGGCAGGTGTGAACACAGCAATTGTCCTCGGTTGTGCACCAAAACAAACGGACGGAGACCTTGATGAAGAGGTGGTCTCGGTCTAGTTACAAATGAACTCTGGTGCAGTTTGTAGTGAGAATGTGTTTGACCCTCATTTGAACCAACTGCAGTCACATGACACATTGTTTGGATTAACAATGAGCATGTTACAGTCCTGGAGGGTTATTAATGTGCACCTCCTCCTGTACTGCCTTAATATGCACATTCAGCACATCCAATGCATCAAAACATTGTTTTCTAGTTGGAGCCGTGCCTTGTTTTCAAACTGTATGGTTTGCCTAAAATGAACAGTGACAGCAATATAGTCCACGATGAGCAGCGCTAAAATCAACCTGCGTAGTTGTCCCTCCATTGTGACATTAGAAAGTGTCACATTTATCTTGCAAGTGTTCTCTTCTTCAACGTTTTGTTTACTTCCTGGATTTTTCCCACATGGAAATTCTGACCAAACAAGAGCAGCTTTCTCGCACAAGGCATTTGATCTGGTCCGCTTGTAAATGCTGCCGTGAGAACATGAACCAACTCTAAGCACTTATGCAACTTTGCAACAAAATTAGTCCCTGATTCGGACCAATGCAAGTGAACTCTAGGTCAAGTACCCTCAAACTCACCCTGGGCCTGGAGTGTGCAGCTGCCTCTACCAGAGAGCAGTGTGAAAGTGAAATACCGAATCGTCCCCAGAGACACACTGTATACTGCCTGAACAAAACAAAACAAACAAAAACCGACTGCTTTACTTGAAAAACCTCAGTCAACTGAGGTTTTTGACTGATGATTTGAATCTTCCACTCTCAGGGTGCAGCCCAAATAAGCATGATAAAAATGAGTGGGAATTTATTGTACGTGCAAAGTGTGCTGTAGGCAGCTACTGCTAATACTGAGAAAAATAGTGTGTGAAAATGTACAAAGTATTTTTAGATGGAAAACAACATGGAGGTATGTTGAGAGGATAACTTGAGCTGAGGTGATGAGCTGCAGACATACTCCCAGAGCTTGGATCATACACAGTCGGCACATGAGTGAGTCACACCATGGTGGGAGACCAAAGACATCAAGGCATCCTCTCCTTGAAGAGAAAGCTGGTGGTTTTAAAAACACGGGATGGACATTATGTAAACTCTAAACCAGCTTTGTACACCACACTGTCACAAAGTGCTCTTGAGTTCAGTCATCTCGTCGACAAGGTCTGCTCACAGATGGACAGAAATGTTAAGTGCCTCTACCAGAGGCTTTTAAATTGCACAGCAGAGAAGTATAAATCAAGCCACATTCATTGAACTGTGGCAGAGGCTTGATGCATTTACTTTAAGTACAGGATTTGTAAGAATATAATCTTTTACCTCATATAGAGTTGTTTATGAGCAGCAGGAACTCAACACAAAATACTTCCTGTCAAAGAGCGACTGATGCCAAAAATAGATGGCAATCCTCTGCAGTGAGCAACAATGGGCCTGTGTAATATTCTGATTAATTATGAAGTATTTTGTATGGTGGCAGGTAACACCACAGTATGTGGTGATACATAATGTGAATGGTTCATTGAATGTTCTATTGATTTGAATAGGGGGTGACTGATTTTCTCAGTTGGTGATCCAGCCTGGATTGAAAGCTAATAATAGCCAACACTGAAGCGTTTTCTGCTTTAGTTGTTACCATCATCACAGCTCCTCAGATAACAAGTACATGGTGGACGTATACCCCAAGGCAGGGTGTGTTTGTGAGTGCAACAGCTATAGTGTCTCGGCGTGAGTTAACACTTGAATATTTAGTGTCAAAGTGAGTTGGAGAGTGCCTTCGTTGTTTGACCTATTGTGTCACATTTTGGTGCACATGCATGCAACGCAGTGGTGAAGAGACCAAAAACTGCTCCCAGCAAACACAGAAAGGTTGTCCTTGACCCTCGCTTGTGTTCCAGTAGGAACACACTCTGCCCTGGGCCACATTCTGCATGTGTGCTAAAGAAGAAACTACACACAGATACATGCAGGCTTACACACAGTCTCATACATTATCTAATTATTTGCAAGTCTTGCAGAGGTGCTGTGAAACAGCGTGGTGAGGCGGGGTGTGATTCATTTGCATTCAGGCGGCATTTTCTCAGTTTGATTGGCTGTTAAAGCAGCTGCCCTGTGATATGCTAATTACATGCTAAGGAGCCACCCTACTGACAATTTCTGTCTCTGAAACTCGTATAACCTCTAAATGATAACACACAAAGACAGACACCAGTAAACACACATGCGCACGCACACACACACACACAGATATACACGGATCCAAATGCTATTCTGCGGTTTGAATCTGAGGTTCTTAATTAGAGTTTATGCTCATTTTGCTGCCCTGCTGTCAAGACAAATAAGAGTCTTGGTGTGTTTTTTTTTTTCTCCGTACATGTATTCATGTGTTTGGTGTGTGTTTGTGTGTGAAGCTGTCTAACTGACACATTTCTTTTCATACATCTGTCAGTATGTCTCTCCCTATTTTCTATATAATCAGTGACCCCGACTGGTCACCTTTCACACCTGTCTCATCACACTTGTAGTCTACTCACACACACACACACACACAAACACAGGGATTCGTAATTGCCCAGAGGCACTTCTTCTTTCTGTCTCTCTCATTCTGTCTCCTGTTCCGCCCTCTGTTTTTTCCCCCTTTACTTTTTAAAAATTTCCTTTCAAGTCAACTCAAGCAAAAAATGAACAATTTTTGCTGCCAGCAGGGCGTCTAGCAGGGATGTATGTGCTGTTTGTACATGTGTGTGTTTATGCATGTCTGCACAAACATACTGTAAATGTACATCCAGGCGCACAGAGAGAATAGCCTCTGTGCAGTTCATTTTGATGTTGCATGTATCCAGATGTGTGCTTCTGGCCACGTTCTAGTTTGTTTTCTTCCACACGGAGCCGACAGGTGTACATGTGTGTCGTAGTTTTGCCGATTTCTCCATGTGCAGCCTCCTTCTCAACATCAAAGTCAATATTGAGAGAGCGTGTATCTTTCCTAGCTTTAACCTCTGAGCTCTCAGGAGAGTTTAAGTCTTTGATGGGCCCATTGCACCTTTTTAAAGTCTTTTTTGAGAAGCTTCCTCGTGGTGGAGTGGATTGATGTCTAAGTCGGGGCACACTTGCTTTCAACTCTTTTGTCTTTTATTTCCCGATCTCTCCCGTAATCGGTGTTTTTTTCATCTCTCTTTGCATCTGCATCGGTCTGTTTACTCCTCGCCGTCTGCCTCTTTCATGCTCGTCTTTTTCCTTTGGATATGGACGAGAGGTTGTGTGTGCTGTACCGTTGCCTGTTTTCTCCGTAGTGAGATTGCATCGGGGCAGAGCTGGCAGGGTCCCTAACAAGGCAGTCTGGGAAGCTACTTTGATGTCACCAACAATTTGGTTGTCAGTAATGAGGAGGTGGATTTAGCTGTGATTGGTGCCGGCCTTCTTTGAATCACAGTTCCGCCTCATGTTTGTTGGTAGTGTTTGTTCTGTGTTGCATACCGCCTAGTTAATCATAACACTTGCTTGATCTGACTGATAGACTGGCTGTCAGAAAGAGTCCATTTTCTGGGCTGCAGTCAAAGTAAGAGACTGGAAGGTTAAACAAGAAAGTTGCTTCAATAAAATCTCATACTGGTACCTCTGTTTTTCAAGAACAGCTGTGCTTAATGGAACAAAGTGGAGAAGGGAGCACACTATGCTTAGCTCCAGTTGTTGACTTCTCACTCATACTCGTCAGTATGCAGACAGTTATATCATTGGGAGCACGATCAGACCGCATCCCTCATTGTGAGCAACACATCAGCATAATTTGTCGACTTCTTGGCCAGACATGGCGTCTGGCCTCTGAATCAAAATCAGCAAAAATTAGAGTTGACACATTTATCAAATGAAATTTACTGCAACAGCCAAACCGCTCGCTAGCAAATCAGACAATAAAATCACAGTAATTGCAACTGCAATGAAAATATTTGAAAGTAAAGCTTCCAAAATAAGTTGTGGGTGTCTGCTGCAGTACTGATGCTGTTGCATAATGACACAAATGGCTCTGAACTATGTCACTGTAGCTGTTTTGGAGACTTGAATGATTCCCTATAGCTGTTTGTGTTGGTATTCAGAGAGAAAGGGATAGTCAACAACTTTGTTTAGAGGTGTATCTGTTTAATCAAGAGTAAAGAAGAATATTAACTCTTCCTGTGTGTGCGTGTGTTTAGTGGAAAGGACAAGGGCAGTGGGAGCAGGTGATATGTTAAGGTCTCTTTTATTCATTATTTCTGTTGTTTTGAAGCATCAGTGCAGAACATTAGAACTGAACATGTACTTCCCTCCTCCATCCCTCCTCTTTCTCCTGCTTTTTTCCTCTCTTCTTTCACCTCCTCTGTTTCTTTGTTCTTAATCTCAGTGCTTTTTTAACAGCATGTTACGCCTCTTCTTTTAGTCACAACTTCTGTAGATGAGATGATTTATTACCTTTGTGAATGTGGGAGATGAAAGTTATTACTTAACTGATTTTACTGTTCCAATTGAAAAATGCTTTGATTTACTATAAAAAGGAGCTAATCGGTTTTAATCTTTGCCCAGATTTTCTGTTCCTGCGTCTAGTTGTTATTTTCTGCTGCCAGAAGACATACTGAGTTACAGTTCATGATGCAGTGGGTTTAAAACAGGGGTGTCCAAACTTGACATGCCAGAGCCAGGCTTGACAAGTCACAAGTCTTTTGATTTAAGAGACTTCTTAATGTACCGGGTTTAAGCACTTTGTGCTGTACCCTTGAATCTGTGATTAGATGATTTTATCAGTATTAAATTTCACCCAGCAGATATTACTCCCAGTGGGAACAGTGATGTTGCTTTTGGCTGAAGAATTGCTGTCACTTGAAGTGACAATTGTAAGTACATCACAGTAGTGATGCTCACTTATCTTGGACCTCGGTCTGTGTCATAAGAGAAAAGGTTTGCTCACATACTATACATATGCAGAGCCAAATAAACTGAGCATCCCTTTGGCAAGGAGCCTCAGCTGGGGGAATCTGGGCTTTTCCAAATCCCAGTAGAGATCTGACAGTGGGAGCTGCAGGTGGCAACTTCACAGAATATCATCACATTGCATTTTAATAAGCTCCAGCTGTCTGTCCTTTTCTCCTCCTTTCAACAGAGAAGGGGTTTTAGATCAGGTTAGGGTTGGGTACCAAACTCAGTACTTTAAAGGGTACCAATCAAATTATTTTGGTACCACAAAGTTTCGATTCATGTCAAACCTATTGGTGCCAAATGTCGATACCTGAGAGTGCATCTAGGTGAGAATGCATGGTTTGGACAAGAGGCAACGGTTCAACTCCAGACAGGAGGTGGAAGCGCCTCGAAGCTGCAAGGCTGGCCATGGAGCTCCGCTCCAACAGCCGCTCTGTTGGCCTCTCTGTTGGCTGCTCCATTGGCTGCACTGTCGGCCAATCTTTCGGCAGCTCCGTTGGTTTCCTAGAGAGCCAAAACTCCTACTGCAGTGCCAATCTGCTGTGATAGTTTGGCATCTTTTCTGTTCTTTTTTTTCTGTATTACAACCTAGTATCACTGCTGGTTGAGCAGACACACATACACGCACACACATACACACACAGGCAGACAGACAGTGACAGCAGATTAGCTCTAAGTTTGTAAGATCAGAGGAGCAGAATTGTGTTTTAGATTTGTACGACATCCCTGCAGCCTGTTGAAAATTTAAATGTTTGTTATGACAGAGAAAGTAAATTAGTAGAAAAAAAGTACAGTTGGACAACAATCAACAATCAATCAAATAATTTCCCCTTTTCACAGAGATGGCATTTGGGAAACTGGAAATAATTTTCTGAAGAGTTGGGAAGTGTGCCGCATTGCCATCATTGATTTACCTCCGAAAAAATCAAAGCTTCATAACAAATGATTTCATGTGTGTATACAGTTAGAACATAAGCCCATCCTTTCCTTGTAAGATTTTGTTCAACACTTTCAGACGCCTGTTGAAGTGGACTCAAAAAGTGAGGTTACTCGGTTCAACAAGGTTGGGACCTTTTCCTTTCAAACACTTTCAGATCTCAGTGAATAGAACTGCTCCGACACTGTCCCACGATAAAACCAGTGCACATCTCATTGACCTGAATCTCCAGGTCTCCAGGTCTCCAGGCACTCTTGATCTTGAGGAGATCAAGAGTGGTGGCTTGGTGGCTCTTGGTGGCTCTTGGTGGCTCTTGGTGGCTCTTGGTGGCTCTTGCGCAGAGTACTTCTTATGACTGATATTTCCATATGATGGTGACACCGAGTGCTTACAATAGGAACTGCATTTTAATACAGTCAGTGAGCCATAACTGAATTTTTGAAATAACTTAGAAGCCACATCTATGAAGTTGTCATAGTAGTCATAGTTTATAAATCCCAGGCTCAGAATATGCCTCTGGGACAGAAATAGCCAAACAGATGCTACAAATGTGCTTAATGAATTTAAAAAAAAAAACTATTGCGTGTTACTGATGCAAATTTTACTTTTAAAATCAGATTTCCACCCAGACTTTTGTATTATGGAAAGAATAATAATATAATAAAATGGATTACCTCTAATAATAAATGCAAAGTTTGGTTGAAAGCTTTTATTATGCATTAAGTCTTTGTGTTCACATTTCTCTCTCTCTCCTCTCACGCACACACACACACACACACACACACACACACACGCACACGCTAGAGCATATGAGAGAACTTCGTCATATGCTTTTTCCTGCTGGTCTGCCCGTTCTGATACATAATACATTACAACTGAGACCAAGTGGGCTTCCTCCCTCCCTCCCTCCCTCCCTCCCTCTCTCTCCTCCTCATCCCACTTTTTCCTCCTTCTCCCTCACCGACTTTCATTCCCAGCGATGATGTCGTTCTCTTATCCTCCCCCCTCAGCAACTGTCTCTCACCATCTTTCTCTCTCCATCTTGTTAGGAGCTACTGTATTGTTAGGTCCTAGCAGTAATTTATTCATAGAGGTACACTGGCTGGCCTTTCCCAAAATGGAAGGGCAGATGGTGGACATCAGGGAGCTGACAAGAGATGCGGGGAAAGATAGAGACAGAATGGAGAGGAGTGTGATGGATGACAGGCACTTCAGATTTCATCTTCTTCAGGTCTGGGCCTGTGTGCAAAAAGGAGTCACAACTATTAATACATGTTTTTTGCCCAAATACTGAAAATAACAAGGTAATTGTTTAGAAAATTACATTATTGGTCAATTCTCAGCAGTCAGATAAAGAAATGTCAACAAATGTCTGAGAGATATGAGTTAAGGGATGATATATTCTGGCTTTGCTCCACTGTTACTAGATTATTAATTTTCTTTTGTTATCTCTCAGTGTCCCGTGCGCCTGTGTTTACTGTTTTGGCAGACATTTTTGTCTTAAACCTGACACTGACAGATGAATATCTTTGTGTCCTTTGTGGTAAGGGCTGGGTATCAGTACTCAATACCGTAAAAGTATTGACTGAAATAACCCGATACCAAGTACATAGTATCGAAACTATGGTTGTACCCGGTTGAATCAGTCTGGTCTGTTTAATACAAGTATGATTTCTTTTTTTTCCATATAAAGTTTTAAAGTTTGAGCAGGGCTCAGCGGTACGTTCAGTGTGACAGCAGCATTCATGTAATGTAGTAAACAAGCTAACAGCACTAACCACTGATTGGAAATGTTCAACAACATTTTTTGCTGACACTATATCAAACAAAAGCAAGAGACTGTATCGTAGTAAGTATCCCAGAGCTTTACGGTAGTTAGTAGTTTCTCTTCCTTTGTGCTGCTGCATTACATCCACAGCTGTCTGTGCCAAAGAGTAGCATGAAAGTCAAGAGCGCTCACTCTGCAGCAAAATCAGGGGACCAAAATGTCCCCAGAAGAACACTGCAAAGCGCACTGACTGGCAAAAAGACTTGAAGCTTGACTAGAAGCAATCTCAGTCGACTCAGGGGTCTCCAACTGATGATTCAGATCTCTGACTTTCAAGGGGCAGCCCTAATCGAAATGCCTCCAGTCAAACAATGCCTGCATTTGATCCTTTTTGCGCCAAGGGTCTAATCTAGGACCGTCTTGACTCCTCACCGGATCAGCAGACTTTGTTACAGCCATATCCAGAGCTGCTATCCTCCTGGTGAATGATCAGTTTGATATCTGCCCGTTAGGCACGAGCCATACAGCAGCAGCTAACATCCAACACCATTCAAACTGTTGACATTATCTGCATGAAGCTAACAGTCAGTCCCGTCAGTGTGTGTGCTGTCGGGTGGACTCTCACAACTTTCCCAGGCACCGAGCTCACCAGCAGCAGCTTCAGTGTCTTTGGTCCGCCAGTGTGGGGCAAATTGTGTGAGAGGTGGAAAGTCCGGAGTGAGTGACCGCAAGGATCATGTCATCTACACTCATCAGTACGCTCGTTCCAGATGAACTGCGCCTCGCCTGGAAAGTGTACGAGAGTGGCGGCTGCAGCAGGAGGCGGTGACAACAAGCTGCGGTCAGGTCGGAGACTGAATCCAAGTCCACCCTCTTGACTTGCAGAGTGGCTCGCGGATTTCAGTTGTATGTAGTCTGACATATTTACTGTCATCACGTAAAGTCTGCGAGGGCAGGAGCTGCAAGTGGCTGATAGACAGTCCTCAAGACCATTTTACTCGTTGCTGTCGTCGCTGCTGTCATATTCATATACAGTATATGTCATATAAGTTGATGAAAAAGGCCTACTCATGAACAAAAATGTACTAATATATCTCTATGTAACAGGCTGCACACGTTCAAAAACAGAAATGTGTGTAAATTATTAGAATTGGGCATAACTTACATTAGAAACCTTCTGTTGTTGCTTTTTGGCCAATTTTTAGGCTATTGTGCAGCACAGCCTGTTAGGCTGCAGTAATAAAATGCATTTTCAGTCCCTCTACAGGCTGTACTTATGCACATCTCTGTATCAAGATGTGTTGAATTTTATCTAAAACCACAACGTCACATCCATATTGCAGTGAATTGCGGGTTATTAAATCAGTGAAGTCTGCTGAAGTCTGCACCCCAAACAGACTCACTGGAAGTCTGCAGAAAGTCCACTTGAGGCCCCTTGTGGGCTGGATGAATTGTAGCTTTTGACAGCCCTGTACAGATGTTATTTTGAGAATCACCACATCCCAGTGACCACAAGTCTCTGTGATGCTAAATACTTCAAGAACTAAAGTATAGTTCTACATACACTAGACTACATATAGTTTATGATACAGTTAAAATGGCCAAAAAATGTGAATAATTGTGTTGCAGGACATTTTAAGGTGTGCCCCTAAGTTTTCTGCTTGTGCTCCTAAACTTTTCTGTTAGGGGCTACAGTGCTCCTACTAAAAAAAGTTAGTCTGGGGCCCTGCAATAGAAAGCTGTTTTCATATTCATCTACTGAAGGGGAAAAGTTTTTCTGTGCTCACCATAAATCTGAGTTGAAGACATGCACCTAAATAGAAGATGATATGTCTTGTATTTTTTTAAGTCTTGGAGTCTTGGTGAGTCTTCACCTTCTTTCACTCTTGTATCCTCACCTGTATGACCTGCAGTTAACCTGCTAAAAGTTATTTTTATGTTGTTTTAACGGTGTTGACTTGTGTAAGAGTTGGCTGGAAAACAGAGTTTTACCAGTCACAGTTAGCTGAAGTACTGTTGCTATGGCCACCAGCACTTTATTATACCTTGTGCACTTATGGTCAAACTGTCCCCCGGATGTCTTTTAGGTGTCTTGATACACAATTTTAAGCGACATCTGGCAGCCAATCAGAAACCAGTATCTTCCGTGGTAATATTGTTTTTTAATGGTTGCAGTCATACAATAGATGTGATGTGTGAAAGGGCTGTTTGTAGTAGCTGATGGTGATGTTTGATGACCATTACACTATATTGTCCACTAACCACCAGTTTGCCCAGTGAGCTGCCAAATTGTTTCCTGTCGATGTGTGTATGTGTGCATGTGTGTGTGCACGTGGGTGTGTGAGAGTGATGGCCGTGTTGATCTTGTGAAGTCAGCTGCGAGGTGTGTCTTCCATCAGCTTCCCAACAGGAAGGATACACAGACCCATTAGAGAAAAGAGGAGAGAAACCTAATTGACCAACAGCAGGACATCAGAGCCGACACACACATTGGTTTCCATCCTGAACCAGTCACCCGTTCATCCTGCACTGGTGCTGCAGAGGTGATCTGTGTAAACACAAATTTCTTGATATGGAGCGTTGGGGTAGTTCAGGTAGGCGTGGAGGTTTTATTATCACGTTCCATAATTGCGACCCGTCTTATCGTACGACTAGGTCGTCCTTATATTCAGGTCGAAACTCGTTCTTGACCTTGAAAAATGGCAGTTGACAAAGTCTCACCTCACAATCCATTGATGGTCCAGTGGGTAGGCTTTAAGGGCATCTACTGGGAGAAATAATATTCATAATTATGTTTTCATTAGTCTTTAAGCAACCGCAACTAAGAAGTGTTATTGTGTGCCTAGAATGAGCCCTTCATATCTACATACAGAGTGGGTCCTCTTCCATGGAGCATGCCATGTTGTTCTACAGTAGCCCAGAATGGACAAACCAAACACTGGCTCTAGATAGGGCGATTAGTGTTTGTGTTTTGATGTTACCTGAGGGCCACCATAGGTTGTCAGACAGGAGTATTCAGCTTGTTGCAGTCTGTATCCACACTACTAGATGACTGAATCCTTTACACTGGTTTTTAGCTTTTCTGGAGCTTTTGATCACGTCCATGACCTTCATCAGCAGATGGTGCCATTTTTCCACTTAGTATTTGACCGACAGAAAGTTAATTGTTAGCTATTTTGGCAATCAATAAATCGTTTCGGTCCTTTTTTTTTTTAGCAAGAGTGCAAAACATATTGATAGTTTAAGCTTCTTTAATGTAAATATGTGTTGCTTTTTCTTGTCCTACATCACAGTACACTAAAAATCTGTGGGTGTGAACTGAAACGTCACTTGGGACTTGGACATGTCACCTGGGAAAATAATGGACATTTTTCAGTATTTTCTGATATTTTATAAACCAATGATAATACAGCTAATTGGGAAAATAATTGCAGGATTAATTGATAATGAAGTTGCACAACACTGACGTATTCATCACCTCTTAAGCTGATAAAGCAAGTTAACAAACAGTTGCTTATTTACGCATCAGGAAGTTAAGGAGCAACATTAAGCTTATATTGACTTTAAAAAGCTCTGTAAAGCCCGGGGGAGCTTTAGGACGCATTCACACTGGCGCTATTTGGTCTGCTTTAAATGAACCCTGGTCCACTTCCAAGAATAGTTGGGTTCGTGGTGTGAATGCCTATTAGAACTCTGGTGCGGACCAAACAAGTGAACCCTGGTCCGCTTGAAAACTGGGGGTCTCGGTTCACTTGTTAGTGAACCCGGGTGCGGTTGGCTTACAGTGGGAAATGCAAACGGACTATCCAGCGAACCAAAGAGAGAAAGTGACATAGAGCGCAGTGCATTTTTGCTTCCTGGTCGGTGGTCGTTTCAGGCAATACCGCCCCCAAACGAGCAGCTGTTGTAACTGGGTGACGTTGTCCAGTTGGTTCGGTCCGCTTTAAAAAGTGCAGTGTGGACGTGAACCGAACCAAATGAAAGTGTGGAATTTTTTGGCATTCCCCGCCCAATCGAACTGAATTCCCCGGACTATCCTGGTGTGAATGCGCCCTTAGAATTAGTTGATAGTTTTCTTTAGGTTTACGTGTACAAGTGAATCTTTTGTGCACAGAAAAAATTAAAATTTTAACATCTATATATTTTTGGCAACTGGGCTGAACTTGAGATGAGATTGTTTGTCACTTGCTTAGATTTGTAGCAGAGCATCACATGAGCAGAGACACACTGTCAAATTAAAATGCATACATACATGCACATGATGCTAAAATGAGTAGTTTAGTTTACTGTATTTTACCGTGATAATCCTCTCAGTGTATCAGTGTATCAATACAAGATTTTTTTTTAGGGATTTTGCCTTTATTACAGAACAGCTTCAGAGTGACAGGAAAGGGAATGGGGATGACATGCAGCAAAGATACTAGAGGTCGCCCCAGGTGTATGAATACTTAGATCCTTTTTAGATACCATGTGTTTAAAATGATACGATCTCTGTTAATTAAGATCTACAATCAGATTTTCATCCCAAGGCTGCACAGATGAAACAACGGGGAAGAAAATGATCCGGCTCCCAACCTGTGGCTGTTAGGGCACTCTCTCCAGCAATGAACTCACCACATGACTGGAGGAGTAAGCTCAGTAACTTTGACTGTACCAGCACTGTGCGCAGGTTATTTATATTAAAAAACAGAAACAAACTTTTGTTTTATGTACCAAGCACTTCTTTTTCCCTCTGCCAATGGAGTATCAAGTATCTTTTTTGTGACGTCCCTACCGCCTGATGGCTGAGAATGTTTGAAAAAGCAGAATTGTAAATATTGTATAAAAAATGCAGTAATCAATTAATTTTAATTCATCCCCGATGTTAGGATTTTGTAGAGTTCCGGATGTCATGACTGATTTATGACGCCCCCTCTCTCTGTATCTCCCTCCTCTCTCGTTACTCCCTCCCTCCATCCATGGCAGCTATTAATAATGAATGGCTCTGACTGTGTAAAATGCCAATCCCTTGCATATCAGTGAACTGTCCCTTTTAGAAAGCTAATGTTGACAAATGACTGGGAGCATAAGGCATTTGAGCACACTATTAACCTCTGAAATGTCATTGTGTTTGTGCAGAAAGAGATGTTGTGTCGGTCTTTGTGTGTGTGTGTGTGTGTGTGTGTGTGTGTACACCTGTCTATAAAATGTTATTAGGGGCTTTGACAACTGCTATGAACCTTTATTGACCTTCATTATATTACGGTCTTGTCATTCCAGTCGCATTTTCTTCAAATGCCGTCACATATCACAGCAGTAATGTCAGATGCTGTAGCTGCTGTGCGTACGCTAATGCAAAAAGTCATGTGCAGACAGTTTGTCACACACACACACACACACACACACACACGCCACCAACACAGTACGTCCATTCTCACAAACAGTGTGCTGCTGTACAGTGATTCTAGTAGGAAGATAAGAAGAGAAAGCTGCTGCACTCTGTCGAAGGATGAAGGGTCTAATTGGCTGCTTAACTAGAGATTTTATTACACACACACACACACACACACACACACGTGCAAACACACACAAACACACACATGCGGCGCCCTCAGGCCGCTTTTGTCTTTTGTCATTGTTAATGAATTGTACAGTGTTAAAGAGATAAAGCTAAACCGGACTCATTACATCGAGAGCCAGGAGTGAATGAGTGAGGAGGAGATGGAGAGGAAATAGTGAATGAGTGAGGAAAAAGTGAAAGAGAAAATGAATGTGTGAGGAATAGACATAGAAAGAATGAGTGAGGAAAGTGACAGAATGAATGAGTGAGGAAAGAGACAGACTGAATGAATGAGTGAGTAACAAGGAGGGGGAGAGAGAGAATGAATGATTGAAGAAAATAGAGATAATGGATGAGGAAAAGAGAAAGAGAATGAGCGAGGAAAAACGGAGAATGAATGAGTGAGTAAAAAGGAGGGGCAGAGAGAAAGAATAAGAATGAATGAGTGAGGTGAAGACACTGAGAAAAAGAGAGTGAGGAAAGAGACAGAATGAATGAGTGAAGAATGACAGAGAGAAAGAATGAGTGAGGAAAGAGAGACAGAATGAATGAGTGAGGAAAGAGACAGACAAAATGAATGTGTGAGGAAAGTGACAGACAGAATGAATGAGTGAAGAAAGACAGAGCGAGAGAATGAATGAGTGAGTAACAAGGGGCGGGAGAATGAATGAATAATTGAGGCAAAAGAGCATGAACAAGTAAGGAAAGACACAAAGAGAGACAGAATGAATGAGTGGGAAAAGACAGAGAATGACTGTGGGGAAAGAATGAGATTGAATGAATGAGTGAGGAAACAGACAGACAGAATGAATGAGTGAAGAAAGAGAGAGAGAAAGAATAAGTTGGGAAAGTGACAGAGAATGAACAAGTGAAGAAAGATAGAGAGAAAGAATGAGTGAGGTAAGAAACAGACAGAATTAATAGATGAGGAAAAAGAGACAAACAGAATGAATGAGTGAGGAAAGAGAATGAATGAGTGAGTAACAAGGAGGGGGGGGATTAATGAATAAGTGAGGCAAAAGTGTATGAACAAGTGAGGAAAGAGACAAAAAGACAGAATGAATGGGAAAGAAAGAGATCGAATGAATGAATGAGGACAAGAGAGAGAAAATGAATAAGGAAATACAGAGAGACAATGAATGATTGAAGAAAATAGAGAGACTGAATGAATGACTAAGGAAGGAAAGAGAGAATGACCGAGGAAAAGGAGCCTGAATGAGTGAGGAAAGAGACCCAGAGAATGAATAAGTGAGAAGAGATAGAATGAATGAATGAGTGAGGAAAAAGGCATGGAGTAAGTCTACAGGTTGCTGAGCCTCTTAATTACCCTGCCATGGAGAATCATGTTAGCACTGTAAGGGGTACCGGATTAAATGTCAGGATATCCGTGTGTATAATCAGCACGTGTGTGTGCGAATATAGGTGCGTGCATGGCTGCATGCATATTTATGTGTATGAGTTTGTATGTGTGTGTGTGTGTGTGTGTGTGTGTGTGGAAAAGCTTTTGTGTGACAGTGTGTGTGAATGTGTGTGTTTATGGATGCGCTTTGTCAATTCTGCTAGCCCTCATCTCACACTTCTCTGTCCTCCTGTGTCTTTGGGAGTCCTCCTCACTGCTCCATTTACTTTACTACGCTGTGTGTGTGTGTGTGCATGTGTCTGTGTGTGTCTGTGTGTGTGTGTGTGTGTGTGTGTGTGTGTATGTGTGTGTGTTAAATCACTGTGTGGGTGTTATCTGCCTTGTTTCATCGTTCTACAGTTGCTTATTAAACTTGCCTGTGGCCTCCCCCTTCTTTCCCTTCCTCCCTTGATGGTCTCTTTCTCTCCATCTCTCCTGCATCGTCTCTTCCTCTTCACCTCCTGTTCATTCTGTCTCTTTACCTCTCTTTGTTTCTCATTTCTTTATATGATTTCCTCTCTCTTGTCTCACTTTTATCGTCTGGTCTTAATCCCTGCCGGGTTCATCCTCGTATTTTCTGTCCTCCCCTGTCTGCCTCTTACTGTCTGGCTTTTGCTGTCTCATTAGGAACGATTACATAATTTCTCTCCATTAAACTGGAGGTCATTATGCTTTTACAAAAGAAGTCATCAGTGTTAATCAGAAAAATGCACAATACAGCTTATTCTAACCGACCAGATTCAAATCAGTTCTGTTTTTATATGAAGCAAAAAATATAATAATAATAATGTCACACAAACAGAATGTCACACAGGTCAAAAGGTTGAAAACAAACAAATGTCACATCATAACGTAAGAAAGTAAAAGCTGTATCTGAAGTCTCAGGATGTGAGACTTCCATTTTCAAGGCTTATCCGAAGCCAGGTCAAGGTGCCAGCAGGCTGAGCAAAGTATTCCAGACGTCCCTCTCCCCAGCAACGCTTTCCAGCTCCTCCTGAGGGACCCTGAGGCGTCCCCAGGCCAGACGAGATATGTAATCCCTCCAGCGTGTTCTGGGTCTGCGCCGGGGCCTCCTACCTCGTGGACATGCCCTTAACACCTCTTAATGGGAGGTGCCCAGGAGGCTCCTGATCAGATGCCGGAACCACCTCAACAAACCCCTTACGATGTGAGGGAGCAACGGCTCTACTCTGAGCTCCCTCCAGATGTCCAAGCCCCAAACAAGCAGTCAGATCCATTATCGGAGGATTAGAATTTTGAGAAAGTGGAGTCTGCCGGTGCCCAGGCTGGCGTTGCACACTGCCGCCAAGGCAATGCCATGATTTTGCTCCTGGGAGATGACTATGGACCTCGACCCCCAACAAGTTAATGACACAGAGGCAGAGGTAGACCCCCATGTGAGAGACAATCCACCTCACTCCATTCTAATCCTAAAAAATCAGCAAACTTTCTGTTACAAAGAATGGTCAGTTCAACGTCTGCCTGTGCAGCACGAGCTAACACGACAGCTGCAGCTCACATCTGACACCGAGCCGTTAAACAGTCCCAACAAACTCACACTGACACTGAAACAGCTCGACTCTGTCGTCAAGGCTGTTAGGTGATGTTAGGCATGTGATGGTGAACAGTTAACCCTGTCACCCTGTGTGTGTGTGAGGCAGGTGGACTGACAACATCCCTGGTGTGGAGCTCACACTCTCACAACAGTAGTGTCATGATGATGAGGCGTTGAGCAAACACTTCACATATGCAGCTCTTCAGTGAACTAAGATTTTACCCATTTTAAATGGTTTAAAAAAGTCATGTTCAGCCCCACGCTTCCCTCTTCAGTTAACAGTTAATGTTCAGTTAACTAGAATTGTTGGAAATGTCTAAATGAGCTACAAACAACATAGCATGAGCCTTGCTAATTAAATTACAAGTAACGATTCTGTAGCTTTTAATAGGTTAGTAATTGAGCTTTTTCCTGTTTTAAAGTAAGCACAGAAAATAACAAAGAACACTCAGTGGAACCTTGTGATGAGTGACTGTGAATAAACATATTTTCCTTCATTAGTTTGGACTTCACAGCATCATTAGTGTGAGTGTACAGTATAGAGATGGACTAAACTTAAATTTCACCACTGCGCTGCTGTTTGAAGTCTCATAAGGTAAAATTACACTGAAGCAAATCACTATGTCTTTGTTGGAGATGATCTAAATTAACCACTGCAGTTTTACTTTGATGAAGGTGTGTAAGTTGTGACTTCATCAAGACTTGAATCTAACAGTACTGAACCTCTTAAATCTTGTTCCAAGTGGTAGCAGCATTTTACCAGCAGGTTATACATCACCTTATGGAGTGGCGTAGGTACAACGTCAGCCTTTTTTTTTTTCCTTCTCAGGATATCAGTCAGGGGGAAATAGGGCTGTGTATGGGTATGGAATTGCTTGTACTGGTGTCAGTGCAATAACTGAATTTTGCTACCAAAATAGCAATTTTTTTCACTACTTCAAGGAATATAACTATTTTTTTTAGAAATTTAACAAAGCAAGCAAAAGTTCAATATGAAAACGATATAAAGATTTAATGATATAGACGAATGTAATATATAAATGGAGGAGATAGCCTGTAGAGGAATCGCTGGACAGTCGCTCTGGAGAACCCTTGGTCTACTGGGGATTGAAGGGATGGCTAGGAAGCGACTAGTAGGCAACGTCATCAAGCAGGCTTTACCAGCATCCTGTTGGATCTGGATACAGCGGGAGGTGCAGTGGCAGAGCCAACCAGCTGAAGATTAACAACGGCCAAGAGTTGGGTGGTGGTCAGCAGGGGCAGATTTAGGACGCTGGATCTGCTGTTGAGCCCTTCCAAGGTGTTGTGGGCTTAAATCAATGAAACACCAATGAAGAGGGGTGCCCACCTGAAGATCCACTATAGCCACCCAACTCTTGCCCAGCTGAGTTACGGGACCAAGTCCTCCAGTTGGTGCCTTGTAAGGAAAAATAAGAGGAGAGAGCGATGCTGCTGGTCCACAGATGGTGCAGGGCGGAGTACCTGTGAAGGTGGGCCAGGTGTGATATCCCATTGTATGTTGCATAGTATAGTATATAATTGCTAGCGTTTTGGTTTAAATCTGAAAATTTCTTATCAAAGACTATTATCAGCAGGACATGATTTATACTGGATGCTGTGGACACATTTTGATTAGCACTAAAACAGTACTGAAATTTGATTCGCAGCCCTATTGCAGGTGCAAACCCTCTTACCTCAAAATTTTCAGGTTTTCTAAAACCTAAAGAAACATTATTTGTATCTTGAACATCATAGTTTTATAAGCTTTGCTAGTGAGGGTCTCTTTAAATTTTATCAGCTAACAGATGCTACTGAGCAATATAGTGTTGCTGAGTTCTTGCTTTATCTGCATGCACTGCAGAGAGTAATAACACCATCTATGCTTTTCTGTGTATCATTAAATATTACATGTCCTCCTTTCATCACTCTCTCTTTTTCCTGTGCACTGGATTTGTGTCCTGAGCAGCTTGAACAGGACATTCACTGGTGTAAATGTTAGCTTGTGAACATCAGAGGATATGGCTTTATCCTTTGTTTGCGTTAGTGTGTGAGACAGACAGAGATGTATCCTGCCAGACACAGGTTCAGGTTTTAAACCCAGTTTTGTGTGCTTGTGTTGGTGTGTTTATCCCCGTGAGTGTGATATATCATATGTGTGTAAATTTATGCATGTGTGTATGCACACAGGCGTTGCTGCCTTATCTCAAGCGTCACACAGGAACTGAACCAACAGACAACCGGAAGCCTTATCGCTCCAAACACCACCACACTGTTTACTCAGACAAGGCTCATACACACACGCACAACCCCCACACACACACACCTTTACCCTCCTTCCTGGCATATTCATTCTGCGTAATGAATGGAAGCATGGCGTTTACTGTACGATATGTATATGTGTGTTTGAGTGTGTGTATGCATTTATATGCCTGTATTGTCAACAATGGGAGAACAGGCTGAGTAATAATGGTAGAGTATCCTGTATGCAGGCAGTTCATGCATGTAATTGGTTTAAGGTCAGATTCAGAGTGTGAAGACATAATTGCAGCTTTGAGCGAGATTACATGGGAGGTGTGTATATACGTTAACATACATGGTGGGCACATGGTGTAAAATATGTGGTGGGCCTAATTTCTGTTGATATAATTACAGTAAAGATGATGATATAGAGCAGAGAAGATGGACTATGTGTGGATAATATTTCCTTCATCAGAAGTTAAGTAGCAGGATGACCTTGGTTCAAATCTGCAGCTTTAACAAACATTCATTACATTCAGATGAATGTTCAAGAGTCAAATCATTAGGCAAAAAACCCCTCAGAGCATTATTTAATGCGTTTCAGCCATCCAGCTGCTGTGTAATCTGGAAAATCACAAATTTTCAACCACCCCAAAAATGTATTAATGCATTGTTTTGATCTACAAGGCCTTCATAAGGTAAATATATACATGTACAGACAAAATATGGCGAATTTCAATGTGCAGACAACCCTTCCTTTGTATGCTGTTTTGATGTGCACACTATCCACCATCAACATATTGATCCATGGATGTGAAAGCTGTTGCCTGTGGGGGGGAACATACTGTACTGTATGACTGGGAGACTGTTTCCACTGCTGTGCATGTGGCCTGTTTTAACTGTAGGACTGAAGTGGTTCGACCTGTGATGCACACATTAGCTTTTCACTCTCACTGACCCAGAATACCTCTAGTTAATGTAGCTCACATACAATTTGCAAGGCTATAACACTATTACTGGTACCAATGTTGCAGCTGTCTGCTCAGCTTTAGATTCAGTATGGGTGTAGACAGATTGTAGTAATGTCCGGGTCATATATTTGTATGGTAACACTTTGTGTTCTTGTAGTTGCTTTTCTTTGAGACAGATTGCTCAGTAATTAGGTGTTGTGTTTAATTATGGTTAGGATTGGGCAGCCCAGCTGGCTCCAGATATCAAAATGATGTCAAGAAGATACTGGATTCTTACATTAGACAGATGTAAAATTGTGGTTGGTCTGAAGATTGGGTTGACGATATTTTAAATGTCTAATGATGTTAGAATTTCATGTTGTGTGGACGTTAACATTCACCTCACAACTTTCCATCCATCCATTTTCGTAACCGCTTATCCTCTGGAGGGTTGCGGGGTGGCTAGAGCCTATCCCAGCTGACATTGGACGAGGTGGACAGGTCGCCAGACTATCGCAGGGCTAACACATAGAGACAGACAACCATTCACACTCACTTTCACACCTACAGACAATTTAGAGTCACCAATTAACCTATTCCCAACCTGCATGTCTTTGGACTGTGGGAGGAAGCCGGAGTACCCAGAGAGAAACCATGCTGATATGGGGAGAACATGCAAACTCCGCACAGAAGGGCTTCCTCCTGGGATCGAACCAGGAACCCTCTTGCTGTGAGGCGACAGTGCTAACCACCACACCACCGTGCCGCCCACCTAACAACTAAATACCGTTATTCAACTTCAAGATGACGTTGGTGTTAGAGGTTTGGAAGACAACAGCACAACAAAACTTGAAACCAAACAAAACGTCAACCTCATCTGTTGTCAGTATTTTACGTCAAACTAATGTTGGCACCAAGCAAACATTTGTATGTGGGGCCCATGTGGGTAGTAAACGGGCTGAAAAAATGGCTATATATGGGATTGTTCATGGGTTACATACTGGCTCCATGCCAATCGCCCACATCTGTGGGTTTACCCAGGTGGGCCCCAGATAAGATGCCCATTTTGGGCCCATACCCACTTGGTACCCAGGTAGCCCTAGCATGTGGGGGCCACTTTGGTAAAGCCATTGATGTGGGCATTTGGCACTGGGGCCAATATGGAACCCATGGATAGGGCCCATTTTACAACCCCTTTACTACCCACATGGACCCCACATACAAATGCTGGCTGGACATTAGATGGTAGACTTTGAATTTTGATCACCTGACATCGCAACCTTAATTCTACCAAATATCAACATGGCCACCAACTGACAATGTTAATGGCCAACTTGGAATATATTATCGATATTGTGATATGAGACTAGATATTGTGTAAGATTTTGAATATCGTAATATCGTAAATGTTGTCTTTTCCTAGGTTTGAAGGCTGCATTTCAGAAAAGTGATGTAACTTAATGAATTACCAGACTGTTGTCTGTCTACAATATCATCATAATATCGATATTAAAGGATAACTTCGGTATTTTTCAACCTGGGCCCTATTTCCCCATGTGGATGTGTGCGTATGATTCATAGGTACAACTCGTTTTAAAATTGGTTCAGTATTGAGGGAGGTGGATGCAGCCGGCAGCCGCAAAACGAGCTAAAAAACGGTAACGGGGGCAAATGCGTCCCGTATAAGTTTGCGCATTAAAAGTGCTTTTTTCCGCCACTGACTGGTTCAGATCGCCAGTGCTATCTCTGTAGATAGCATACGAAGCGTTTCCCTTACCTCTGGGCTGTGTGTGACGTCATCTCACGAGAGCTTTGCTTGCTGCCGGAAGAAAACAGAGGACCCATGCAGAGCGCCGCTCCGAGTGGCGCTGGTTGTCCCGGAGTACAGCTGAGAGTTTTACTGCATCGATTGAAAACAATGGTTCGTGTTTGTGCTTATCTGAATTGCAAGAACAGGATGTCGCGCAACACCCCGTACAGCTTTCATAGGCTGCCTTTGTCGGACGGCGAGATGCTGAAGTTGTGGCTAGTTGTGCTACAAATGGATGCTAACACTCCTG
>NC_065507.1:15314998-15413674 GCF_006386435.1 Epinephelus moara | reverse complement strand
CATAGGCTGCCTTTGTCGGACGGCGAGATGCTGAAGTTGTGGCTAGTTGTGCTACAAATGGATGCTAACACTCCTGTCCAGACACTGCGCCTTGCAGACCATCGAGTCTGCAGTGCTCACTTCTCCCAAGATGACTACTGCCAGCTGAAGAAGAGAAGACATCCAATCCCGAAACACCTCTTCCTCAAGAAAACAGCTACCCCACGAGTAGAGAGAGCTACAGACACAGTGGAGCAAAGCTCTCGTGAGATGACGTCACACACAGCCCAGAGGTAAGGGAAATGCTTAGTATGCTATTTACAGAGATAGCACTGGTGATCTGAACCGGTCAGTGGCGAAAAAAAGCACTTTTAATGCGCAAACTTATACGGGACGCATTTGCCCCCGTTACCGTTTTAGCTCGTTTAGCGGCTGCCGGCTGCATCCACCTCCCTCAATACTGAACCGATTTTAGAACGAGTTGTACCTATGAATCATACGCACACATACACATGGGGAAATAGGGCCCAGGTTGAAAAATACCGAAGTTATCCTTTAAGGTATCTGGTGAAAAATAGTGTACTTGATTTTCACCATATCGCCCAGCTCTAATTATAGTTATTCACTGAGTTAGCTGACAGAGAGGACATATATAGTATTACGATTATGTTTGTAGACTTCCTGCAATATAGAAAAGAATAGCCAAACTGCTGTTCAGTATAGTGCACTACCATCTGATGATTAGGTGCCTAAGACCTGACCAGATGTATCATTAGCAAAACAACATTGCTTGTGTGCTCTTTTGTACCACTTTGACTTTGATACTACAACTCCACCTGACTCACAGATGACAGTCAAATTTGTTTGATGTACAGCTGAATGTACAGTAAATGTGCCACAGCTGGTGCAGATAGTTGAAACGCTGCCAGTCATCAAAGAGATATCTACACTGCAGTTTCCCATTTCGCAACTCGCTGGCATAGATGGGAAGGCAGTACCCCACAGGGACTGGCCCCAGTTATTCATCCTACAGTGTTGAGAGATAAATGTTCCAGTGTTTAGCTGCAGTCCCACAGGTGAGTCCACAGAAGTTAATTAAGTTAATTATGCAGGTGTAGAATTGGAGGGTGATGACAGTCGGCTGTGTCTGAAATCACTCCCTCGTTCACGCAGTCCCTACTCCTGAAAAAATAGACACTCAGTAGTTTGCTCTACAGTGAGCAGTAAAACTTTGAAATGTCGCACATTGCATCTTGGGATTGTTAGCAGCAAGTCTTATACATAGAATTCCCTTTTCCGTTGTTCAGTTTACATGTTGTTGGATTACAAGCACTGGTTATTTCTTTAAACTCTAAAACCCACCTATGTCTGGGAAGCAACCTTTTGTGACAGTGCTAATGATGCTAGGAGGTCAGGGTGGACTGTTGCTGTATGCAAAGTATGTGACTTCAACAACTTCGAGACAGCATAACAAAGATGGTGATCTTTCCGTAATGACCATGACCTTTCCCTAGCTTTAACCAAATGGCTTTAGTTGCCTCAACTTTCCGTAAAGGTGGCAGAAATATTCATGTGAGTCATTTGTGGAGCAGTCGCATGGGTTTTGAAGGCACTGACAGGCGAGCTGTTGTATAATTCGGGTGTGAGGACTTGCATTGTGCTCTCATACACACATTTGTCAGTGCAAAGCAAAGAGCTGGATTTGGGCCCCATTACACCACACCTCTCAGTCAGCCACAGGAAGACATGCATTTTATTTTGGCATTAAGCCCAACAATAGGTCATTGTGAATGTGCTGCTCTATCAATGAAAATGGTAATTCATCCTTATTAGGAAGTCTGTGTATAGTCAAGGTTAGACACGGAATTTAAAGACACAGGGTTACGTTAATCCAGCCATGATTTGTGTTTGGACTTCTGCCTTCATTTATCTGTGGTGAAGTCAGGGTGTGTACAGGAGCGTGTCAAAGCTGCCACTTAATGTTTGCAGATGAGCTTTCACTTTATTCCACTGTTTGCATTAATGTAAATCGCTTGGGATAGGAATGGCAGCTTAATAATGAAACAGTGAATGTACATACGAGAGTGAGGTGGGTGAGGGGATTAAGGGAGGGACGTGAGAGGAAAGGGGGAGAGGGGGGAGGAGGGGAAAAGATAAACTGAGGGGGAGAGAAAAGTATGGCTTCGACAGGGAGTTTAGGAGAATCCTTTATCAGCGTGTTCACACACACTCATACATACACAAATATACAGATACACTCACATTTACATGAAAATTTACATACACAGCCCTTACACACTCTCGTTTTCAAAACTATTTCAACTCATTTGCATCCACAGCTGAGTTTAGAGCAGAGTGACAGCTCAATCATTTCTTCCTGACACCCTCTTTCTGTATCTCCCTATTTCTCTCCTCTGAGGAAGTTAATTGAAAACGCCCTCTGTGCTTGGAGGTGTCAAAAGTGGGCGCTGTCATTCACTTTCCATATTTACCCTAAAAATATTGCCGACATTTTACTGTTGGCAACACAGAGATAAATTAATGAGGGAGGAGGGAGTAGTGTCAGCTTTTTGTTGGTGATAAAAAAAAGTTAAACCAACTTTAATGATCTGGGGTTACCTGAGGAAATGGATGCTTCTCTGTTATTACCCACGTCACATAAACTTTAACAGGTGAAAGTCTGGCATGGACTCTTTGATTGATATGAACGTTTCCTCTGGACTCCAATTATAAGATGGCTTTCACTAACAAAGACCACACCAATAAAGTTTAAGATTTATAATAGTTTATTGCACATGATGAATTAAAGGTCTGCATCGAAGGATGAGAGGATGAGGATCAAGTGATGAAGGGATGAAGGGTGAGGGATAAATGGATTAGGGTTAAGGGATGAAAGGTGAGGGATGGATGAAGGTAGAGGAATGAAGGGATGAGGGGATGAAAGGTGAGGATATATGGATGAGGATCAAGGGATAAGGGGTGAGGGATGGATGGATGAAGTAGAAGGTTGAAGCAATGAGAGGATGAAGGGTGAGTATAAATGGATGAATGTAGAGGGATGACGTGCTGAAGGGTAAAGAATGGATGGATGAAGGTAGAGGGATTAAGGGATGGTGGGATGTGGGATGAAGGGATGAGGGGATAAAGGGTGAGGCATGGATGGATAAAGGTAAAAGGATGAGGGGTTAGGGGATGAAGAGTGAGTATAAATGGATGAAAGTAGAGGGATAAAGGGATGATGGATGAGGATAAATGGATGAGGGTCTAGGGATGAGTTGATGAAAGCAGAGGGATAAAGGGATGAGAGGATGATGGATGAGGATAAATGGATGAGGGTTGAGGGATGAGGTGATGAAAGTAGAGGGATAAAGGGATGGTGGGATGTGGGATGAAGGGAGAGGGATAAATGGTTGAGGTTGAGGATGAAGGGATGAGAGAATGAAAGGTTAGGGATGAATAGATAAAGGTAGAGGGATGAAGGGGTTGTGGGATGAATGGATGAAGGGTGAGGGATGGATGGAGGAAGTAGAGGGATGAAGGGATGAGAGAATGAAGGGTGAGGATTATGGATGAGGGTCAAGGGATGAGGGGTGAGGGATGGATGGATGAAGTAGAGGGATGAAGGGATAAGGGAATGAAGAGTGAGGATTATGGATGAGGGTCAAGGGATGAGGGGTGAGGGATGGATGGATGAAGTAGAAGGTTGAAGCAATGAGGGGATGAAGGGTGAGTATAAATGGATGAACGTAGAGGGATGACGTGCTGAAGGGTAAGGAATGGTGGATGAAGGTAGAGGGATTAAGGGATGGTGGGATGAAGGGATGAGGGGATGAGGAGTGGAGGATAAATGGATGAGGGTCAAGGGATGAAGGGATGAGAGGATGAAGAGTAAGGGGTGGATAATGGTAGAGGGGAGAAGGTATAGATGGATAAAGGTAGAAGGGTGAGGGGTTGGGGGATGAAGAGTGAGTATAACTGGATGGAAGTAGAGGGATAAAGGAATGAGGGGATGATGGGTGAGGATAAATGGATGAGGGTCCAGGGATGAGGTGATGAAAGTAGAGGGATAAAGGGATGGTGGGATGTGAGATGAAGGGATGAGAGAATGAAATGTTAGGGATGAATAGATAAAGGTAGAGCGATGAAGGGGTGGTGGAGGAAGTAGAGGGATGAAGGGTGAGGGATGGATGGATGAAAGTAGAGGGATGGTGGGATGTGGGATGCATGGATGAGGAGATGAGGAGTGGAGGATAAATGGATGAGGGTCAAGGGATGAAGGGATGAGAGGATGAAGAGTAAGGGGTGGATAATGGTAGAGGGGAGAAGGTATAAAAGGTGAGGGATGGATGGATACAGATGGAGGGATGAACGGATGGTGGGATGCATGGATGAGGGGATGAAGAATGAGGAATAAATGGATGAGGGTTGAAGGATGAAGGGATAAGGGGAAAGATCTGTTTCATGGATGGATGGATAGACGAGTGCACGAATGGATGTTGGGACCATGGGAGGAAAGCTGGAGAGTTGAGGTATGACAGAAAAAAAAACTTCTGGGCAGAAATGCGATGTGTACAAGGTGTAGTCTTTGTTCCAGAATATAGTTATGTAATGGTCCCATGAAAAGTCTAGCTGAAAAGTTGTTCATCTTGTGATCAGAATTCATTGTTGCTGAAGCCCTGGACCTCACAGAGGTAACAACATCACCATTTCACTCTTTTTGGAGTTCTCTCAAATACTCTCACTGTCTTTTGGGATCTAAACCATAATTAATGAATAGAAGGTTTGCTTGTTATCAACCATGTTTCAGGTTCCTTTAGAGAATGTTGAAATATGAGGCTCACACAGCATTTAGCAGAAACTGTCTTTGTGCAAAGGAGGTAACAAGAAAATTAGATAAGGATGCCCAAAACAATAAATAAGGATGTCAGAAACAAGCAACCTTTGCCAAGGCTGTAATTGTTTTGAACCTGCAAGATGTGAGTGAGCAGCAGGCCTTCCTTTCTTGTTCTCTGCAAAGTCGCACAGTCTCAGATTTGACAGTCGAATCAGTTGTATGCAAATCAAACTGAGAGCAGAGCGAAATCCATTGGATTTGACATGCTTCAGAGTGTCATCCTGTTGACTCTGCCTTCTGTCAGGCTACTTCCCAGTGTCATACAACAGCTGCGAGTATTACACTGATCCCAACGCATGTGTCAAACCAATGTTCAAAAAGTGGCTACATTGACTTCTATCATAAAGATGTCTGCGGGGATCACAAAACTAAATACGCAGACCTCGCTGTATCGTAAACCTGTGAGGACATGTGTAACTTTAATTTTTTTATCATTTGAGAATTTCCTTTGTGCCTCCTTTTGCGCCGCGCTCCCTCTCATGTTTCCTCTAGAGTCTTTCCTCTCTGTAGTCTCGTCTGCCTCTCTACCTGTCATTCCTCCTGTGGGAGAGCAGAGGCTCACACACATGACGTGTCTCCCGTCCCAAATCAGAGAGAAGACAGACTTACCTCTGAGCAGCAGACTGGAACAGTTTCAGCACAGTCACAGCTTTACTGTATGTATGTAGTGTGCATAGTCATGAACATGCTGATCATGTAAATGTCCTTATGAAAGTAGAGTCGACTTGTTCACAGTCACTGTGACAGGATTCAGTGGTCCAGCTCAGTTTTGGCAGCATGGCTCTTAAATATAAGATGGATTTACAAAATGCTGCTGCAGTCTTTGTTTATTAATGTTACTGGATTATTTAAAACACTTGTTTTATTGAAATTATTTCAGATATTGCAGGAGCATATTTCCAATTCACTGGTTTATTTCAGACTTCAGACAAGACAGACAACTCATTTTTACGATTTTCTACCAAAAAATGATGTCCCAGGCAGAATGGTAACACCATTCTCCTCTCACATACTTGCACGCAGTTACAAATGTATCATTTCAAGCAATGTCACATGAAAATGGACAGGGTGTTGCATCACAGCGTATTGCATGTTCTTGTATCACACTGCATTGTATTGCATTTTGGCAGGGCTGACTTTAAGATGTATCACTGTGAAAGCAAATTTTCAACTGGGTGCCCCAAAAAATCTGGATTTTGCTCTGAAAACGTCCTTTGCATTTACCAACCTGTCCTTCCCAGATTGTTTCTCTCCGCATCGCCTTTGATTTCACTCCTCGAAGCCGTCTTTTGGTCTGCCTCGGTGTCACGTGCGTTCCCCCGTTTCTACTCGTATTGTCTCAGGCTTGAAAGTACTTGTCGTAGACGGAGGGAAGGAAAAGAGAGCGTAACAAGGGAAAGGTGCTAAGTGGGAAAGTTGGGAACACGTAGAGTTGTGACAGGAATGCAGAGACGCGAGTAATGAAGGGATGGAACTGAAGAAAGACGGGGAGGAAAATCGAGGGGATGGAAGAGAAGAGGAAGAGGAACACAAGTGAAAGGAAGGATAAGGATGAGAATGAGATGATGAGATGAAATGAGAACAAGGATGAGAGGGGAGGATAAAGGGAGGATTCAGGAGAGAGTGAGGTTTGCTTTTTCCGGGAGGAAAAGAGGAGGTTGTTATGGCCACGTTACCATGGTGACAGCAGGTTTGTAGCACTGCTTTTCTGACTGCCTTGATCACTGACTGATAAAGATGATTGTGTGTGTGTGTGTGTGTGTGTGTGTAACATCACCCTGTCAGTCTGGTTGTATATGCCTTCGGGCTGATAATGGCATATAATGACCAATGTGGTCGGAACTGGTATGTGAGCATATATTAACCTTTGTAGTTGTGCGTATTTGTGCATTTATGTGTGACTTTTCTATTCAGCTGTGTGTGTGTGTGTGTGTGTGTGTGTGTGTGTGTGTCAGTGTGTAATTGAGCAAGTGTCTCTCTGGAAACAGGTGTTGGGACTGAACCGAGAGGAAGTACTAAAGAGGGTCACAAAAGGCAGAAACAAATTATTTTCTGGCAGTCCCCTCAAAGGGTGAAAAGGCATATGGAACCCGTGTTAACAACAAAAAATATAAGCTCGAGTTACATCTTTAAGGGCAACGAGGAGAGAAAGAGAGAGGGAGAGAGAGGTGCAGAGGGGAGAGAGAGGGGAGAGATGACAGGTGAGGAAAATTGGAGAGAAAATGATTTCTGATTTCCTCAGCAGCGGTGAGTAGATTGAGCAGGCAGCACAGCCGCCTAGATAAACTGCTATAGGCACACACAAACACCGAGATGCACACACACACACACACACACACACACACACACTTACCCACTGTCACTGTTACACTTTGTCAGTACTTTAACGCTGAGTGCTTCGAGCAGGGCCTGGCTGCGGTAATCATGAGATAAAGTGTTTTAATCATGGAACAGAATCATGTCCCTTATCCTTTAATCTCTGTGATGTGTGGGACTCTCAAAATGTAATCTGGTACAGACTACTGAGTACCATCTGAACTGTAATCTAGCAAAACACTCAAACTAGGGAGGGACAATATAGCGAAATATACCATGAGACAATATAGATTAAAAGTATTTAGTTCCCCTGCTATTAATCAGTGGCATCTATTCCTTTTATATCTGCAGTTGTGTTAGACCAGTGTTCCCAAAACTGATAAGTACATTTGATTGTTCACCAGATGGAGAACATTTGGGGAGAGGATTACTCAAAGACTGATTTTTTTGGGTCTGTTTTCTATATCTAGTAATCAAAGGGAGGTTTGTTTCAATACTGGAGGGGACACTTATGAAATGGGGGGTTTAGGGATCCTCTGCAAGAACATTTTGAACATCCAACACGTAATTTCCTGCATTCTGGTGATTTGTTAGGCACCATTTTGGGCTTTTTCTGCAGTAATTTATGGTTTAATGTCTTTAATCTTGTCAGAGTAAAACTCAAGAGGGATAAATGCACTTGTTCTAAATACTGATGGGGACCTATCTATCATGTGCCCCTCAAAATCTACACCTATGCTAGTAACAATTTCCCTATTGATTTTCATGATTTTTAATCAAGATATTAGGGCTGCCCCTGACTAAGAATATTCCTAGTCAACCAATAGTCGTCATTTAGGGCCATTAGTCGACTAGTCGCCTGCATGTTTACAATATTAATGTAAATATTAAAGTATATATTTTGGGCGGGGCAACACAATGGTTTGAGTTGAAGGTGTGAGAAAGAATAGTATCAGTAACATTGTTAACACTGTGCTACATTACAGAGAAATACAAAACCGTACTAATGAACCTTCATTAATATAGGCCTATATTTTATCTACAAGTGCACGTCACACACTGAGCGAGCCGCCTGTTAATGACGCTGTGGGCTAATGGGCATGTAGCTACTTCCATGTTTCAGATGATACGTCATGTTTGTAGTCGACCAATGAAGATGAGTTTACATATCACCTTGGGTTCGTCCTTCACCTTCTCAAAATGATCCCACACTTTGGATTTCCTGCCCGACATGTTATTAACTAGCCTGTGGAATAACCGCAGGTACCAGCCCTGGAAATTAGGGGCCGTACACATGCTGCACCTGGAAAACGCGAGGTCGGGTGCTGGGCCCTACTCTACTGCCCTTTTTGCTAGGCAACCTTAACAAGCATTGTATAGCCTATTTACCTGAAATCCTGAGTGCAGAGCTGATCTTCTTCCAGGTGCTGTTTATAAGTGTGTAGGCCTATCGTCCGTGGGACAGATGTAAAGCTCTGGGTAGCTCTGCACTAACATGATCAACTTTTCCATGTTTATCGGACTGAATATTTACAGATGAACGGAAAGGTATCTGTCGGCTATGATTGGTTTGTAACCTGACTCCTGTCTGACTGCTGAGCGTGGCCTCTTCCTGTGTCTGTCCTTTCAAATTAAATTCCCACATTGTCCAGTCATATAGGTTTTGATTTATTTTGACAAGGTGCAGCTCCTAATAGAGTTTCTGCGACTAAGTGACCAATGAAATCTTGCCGAATAATGACCTCTCTGGAAGACTAACATTTTATCGACTATCAGGGAGCAGTCCTGCAAGATACACATTTCATAGTGATAAAATGTGTGAAATTACATAAGGTGCAATAAAAAAAATATCCACCAATAACTCAAACCCAGCAGCTCACACTGCTGCAGAGAGAGACACATGTAGACACATGCATTACATACAGTATGCCCTTTTCCTCAGCACATCGTGCCACTGAGGATTCCCTGCTGGAGTGAGTTCCTGCTGAGAGACTATAGATCCTTTGTAACACACAAAGCATATATAGGCATAAATGTATGCACTCGTTCGAACACATACATCTTAGAGTGCTTATGTCACAGTCGATCTGATTCAGCTGAGAGATGATAACGAAGAGACTACATGAATAGAGAGAAGAAGAGAGTGGAAAGAAGGAATGAAAGTCAGCGCATGCATTCACAGCCTGAGTACCAGTGTACTGCACTGTAATGTAATTCTGGCCTACTTGGCACTGTAGCCTCTCAATGGATTAGACTTCCCTCTTTCTTGTCTTGTTTTTCTTTTTCCGTTCTTTGTCTTATTTATCCTGTTTTTTGGGGACAGACATGATGTTTAATTCTTACCCACTTTAGGCCCAGCCCTTCCCTTTGAAATGGAAACAATAAGCTCATTGGTATTCTTATAGAGATGTGTAAGTGTGTGTGTGTGTAGCAGAGAAAGAGAGAGCACTTATATGACTTTGAAGTTTGTGTTTTGGAGGTGGACCAATGTTGTAATTGATGCGGGGGCATTCAGATGAAGTCAGCGCGGAAGTTGCTCTTCATTTCCTCTCCCCAGCAGCTACTGTACGATTACTGCACCCCTGAGAGAGATTGTCAAGAAAACTCAAAAATTGGTTTCCAATCTGGTCGTCAGTCTTCATGAAGCAAAGAGGGCGGTGCGGCTGTACATGCACATGGGAAGGAGAGCACTAATGCACAGTGTGTTCAGGTGCAGCGGGAATATTCTTGAACCGCTCAAGGTGACAGATTGCTGCTTCATATGCTTTTGAGTAAATGCAAAGTGCACACTTTATCGTGATTTCTTGCGATACGAGATAAAAAGGAAAGATAAAAAGTAAAACTTAAGAAGGATAAAAATAAATTCCAGTCACGTGCTGAATTGAAATGCAGCTCAAACACCTCCAGCATGTTTTTTAAGTCAGATGTGCAGCTGATTGGATTTGCAGTAGGAGGTCCAGTCACTCTGCTTGCTGGGTGTAGTTTAGGTATTTGTACACTGGGGGGCACTCTGACAGCAGCACTGATTTGTTTGTCATTGCAAACCTGCAGTCAGAACACAGAAAAAAAACAGAAAAAAATGGAATTGAAGCAAGGAAAAGAGGATATCAGAAGAGAGGATTTTAAGGAGAAAAATAACTGAAGGAAGAAAGAAAGGAAGGAAGGAAGGAAGGAAGAGGGAAAGTGATAAAATGTGAGGGAAGAGGAAAGAAGAGGCCAAAGCAATGTCAAACCTGTGTGACTGAGGTTTGTTTACTTAGGCGTGGATGTGGACGTATATTTGGGGGCGTGTGTGTGCATCTGTCATGCATGTTCCGGACAGGTTGAGGCAGAGTGTGCGTGTGTGTGTGTATATGTGTGTGTGTGTGTTTTGGCACGCCCATAATTGCCATTGTGTATTCACACCTAGATAGTGTGTCTTTTGTGTTGACCTGTTGACTGTCTGTCTGCGTCACAGTTTCAAGGACTTGCTCCATTTCTGTCAAACTAGTGGACTGTTCATCTTTCCTCTGACTGCACACATTTTTCTGTCATTACTCTCTGTGTCCATTCGGTCTCGCCCAACTGTGGAGATTTCAACTGTACAGCCAGACCACCCATCTGGGCCGGAACAAATAGTTATATAACAGCGGAGGATTAAAATGATCACAACTCTGATTAATAATTTGGAGCTGCAAATGACGGCTATTTTCATTATGAATGAATCTGCCAAGTATCTAGCTCATTATTCCTTGAATTGTTTGGTAAAGAAAATCAGAAAATAATGAAAAGCATTTATAACAGTTTCCCAGAACCCAATATGATGCCATCATACTGCTCGGTATGTTTGTCCAATAGTAAAAAAAAAAAAAATCAAAAAGATTTAGTTTACTGTCGTAGAAGACTTTAGAAAACAAGAAGATATTCACTAAAAGCTTGAAAAACTAAAGTTTGAAAAATGACTTAAAATATATCATTATTATTATTTTAATTAATTCAATTTAATTAAATTTAATTAAATTTATTTATTTATTTATTTTTATTTATTTTATCTTATTAAATTTTATTTTATTACATTTTGTTTTATTTTATTTTATCACATTTTATATTATTTTATTTTATTTCAATTTAAACTAATTGATTAATCTACTGTCCAGGTCTGAATTCAATATTTTTTCTGGCGATAATTGCAAAAAAATTACACATAGCTTGTATGTTGTTACGCTGTATTGCTGCAAGATTCTTGTTTTCAGAAACAATATATTAGAAATCTTTTCATGAAACCTTAGGGCTCTGGTAAACTGTGATGGTATTTGTCTTGTAGTTGACATTTTATCAATTAAATTAAATTATGGTGTGGGTGTGCCCACTTAGCTCACCTGGTGGAGCATGCACCCCATGTGCGGGGGCTGTGTCCCTGCCACAGCGGCAGCAGGTGCGTTCCTAGCCCGCTGCCCTTTGTTGCATGTTATTCCCAATCTCTCTTCCCCTTTCACGCTGGATCTGTCCTCCCAAAAATTAATTTAAAAAATAACCAGTTGAGTGAAAAGATGTGAAAATGTCAGCTATTTCAACCAAATATCAGTGCAAGCAACATGGAGAAGATATTAACATATACAATTCCATGGAAACTGAGTAAATCCTATGAGCTGCGAAAGAAGTGATATGATCAAAAGCTCCACAACATATACCAACACAGCTTATGTCTAGCACTGTCTACACTCACTACTACTTGACAAAGATCTCCTGTTTTATCTCTAGGTATCATGAACTTTTTTATGGTTGGATTACACAGTCTAACAACATCCTTGTGTCTGTCATCTTTTCCCTCTCTGCCTCTGTGCTGTAAAACACCTTGCATCATTATTTTGCATCCAAAGAGAGTCTGGTATTTCTGCAGTCTTACACATACATCGATCCGTTTTCTGAACAAGGAGAATAACTCTCTCTTTAAGCTACAAAACAGACTTCTGCAAAAAGTCTAAAACTGACGTAAACGCTACTGAAGGATGTTTGTTTATTCCAGATAAACTGTGCTGTAGTTTATGTGTCTGTAACTGTGTGATATCTCACCTCTGAAAATTTGGGTATTCTGTTTTATTACTCCATTTAGTGCTTGAGGTTCTGATCCGACATTTGTACCGGAGGACTAAGGTTGCTCTCTGAGAGGATAAAGCTTGTGCGTGTGTGTGTGTGTGTGTGAGCATGCCAGGGTCAGCGCATTCACAGCTTCATTATAGAGAGGAAATTGTGGGTATAAATTGTTCTGTGATTTTTGCACCTCAGGAAGACGGGGTGCCATAGCAACAAATCGGAGTCAGTGTGGTTATTTCACGCTCACATACACACACACACACACACACACACACACACACACACACACACACACACACACTGCGATCGTCATTACCACTTGTAGCATCTATTCAGCCTGCTCAACACTGACTCTCAGCAGTGCTGCCTCTGATTGGACAAACTGAGGAACCAATTAGATTAGAGAAATGGAGAGATAAAGAGAGCACGGAGGTAATAATATAGCCAGACATTCTCCGTCTTATCTGGTTACTACCAGCGCGCCACATGCAAACACATACAAATGTTGCCACAAAAATATCAAACAAATATTAAATTTGCCTTCCCAGATGCACACACACACACATACACACACAGAGTGCACAGCACAAGGTTACAACATAGAACTTATTGTATTTCTATTGGCTGCACTGTTGGACTCTGTCGCCCACACCTCATTAGTTGTTGGGTAGTTTTGTGCAAAGAAAGTGAAATAAAGAAAAGGGAGAGAGTGAGTGAAGAGGGGGAGAGTTGAAGAGAAAGTTTTGTTGGTTTGCTGCAGTGTTCCTTCGTCACCCTCCTTTATTTCACTGCCCCTGCATGACTTCTCTCCATCTATTATTCTTTGGTGTCTTTTTACAGCTGCTGTTGCTGCTGCAGTGTTTCTCTCCGTTGCCATTTTTTCCTCCTGCTCCCTGTAGGCTGCTCTGTCTTTGTTTTCCATCTCTCCATCTTTTAACCTTGCTCCAACTTCTTTATTTCTACCTTTCTCACTGCTGGAGATTTTCCGCAGCACTCACTCACATGTCATTTGACCTGTGAGTGTGTGTGTGTGTGTGTGTGTGTGTGTGCTTTTACTCTTTGTAGTGTGCATGTGTTCATCTAACCGTGTGTCAGATGTGTGACACCTTTTAGCTTTTTAGCTGACGTTGACATTACCGGAGGCTGCACTGACGATGATTGACAGGGTCAGGTTCCTCCCTCACGCCTTTAGCTTCCCATTAGCAGGTTTGCCGCCTTCCTTCCATCTTTCCGTCTCCTCCTTCGTCTCACTATCTCCTTTTCACTTCCCTGTCCTCTGGATTTGAATCATCAGCTCCTCAAACTGCCCACTGTTTTCCCACTCACCTTTGACATGAATGCAATAACCTAACACCGAAGGAAGGAAATGTGTGTGTGAGTCCGAGTGCCTGAACATTGTTGAGAAGCACGTCAGGAAGGAAGCAGCTAACTATGACAGGAGAGGCGCTCTCCTTTACACACAAACACTGACGCAAAGACATATTTAATACCTTTATTTATGTTCACATTGGAATGCACATGCTGGAGGACACAAACGCTGTCCTCCACAGAGTGCAGGTGGGAGCAGCTTATCCAAATAACTGCAGACAGATCAGTACCTGGCGGGCACATTTACTTAAACACCCCTAACCTCTGCAGCACCACAGTGTGTGTTCTTAGTGAAGTGTTGTAAAGTTAAAACTTTATAGCCTCATTAGAGCTAGTAAATCATTTACTAATGCTTTATAGTCTAGCTTTAAGCCATTACTATGAACACGATTTGGGTTGCCAGGTTGTGAAAAATCCTTTTGACTGGTGTGTCTTCTCCTCCAGACACTTTGTCTTGAGCTCTTTAGTTCATCAGGTGAACATGTGGATCAATTGACCACTAAGCTGCAGGGCCAAATTCCATTTATTACCAACTTACTAACTCTAATAACTGCAGACACAGTGGGTTGCCATAAAAACCCTTTATTAATGACTTACTAACATTTATAGCAGCAGACGTGATTGCTTAGTAGAAAGTAAGAAACCCTTGTCGTAATGCAGTTGGCAGTAGGTCTAACTTACATCCATCAAGATCTGTCAGATGGCTCTTACTGAAAAGTGCTGGCTAATAAATGCAACTGTGATACTGGAGCAGAACCAATGAAGGGGATCTTTCACAAAACTGGCAACCCAAATGCACTCATATTAATGGCTTCTAACAGATTTATAAAGGATTATGTTTGTTTATTAATTATTATTTGAGTTACTGAGTTCAATAGTTAAACCTTTTATAACGATGCCCTGTAAGGAAGGGGTACCACACACATAAACACACACAGACTGCACTCATAACCAACTAATGAGACAGAATAAAAAAAAGATGCAGACCGTTTTTGTAACATTCGTGAGGAACACCTTAGAGCAACCTCCAAACCAGACGTTTGCCAGCTGTTCTCTCATTTACAACATCAGGTGTTTTGACTGTGAGGTTGTTGCACACTGTGAATGCAGAAGGCGCAACCCAGGAATGTTCCTGGACTCTGACAAAGTAAAAGCATGTGTCCCCAACCAACATGTTATCAATTCTATCTTGTCTGTCTATACAGTATGAAGACACACATAACATCGACAGGGAATCAGTTAGAGATGTTGAATGCAGACATGAGGACTGAAGCTATAATGAAGCTCATGGGAAAGACTGAATAAGGTGGGATTGAACTGTAATGTGGTCTAAGCTCAAAAAATGAGACACTGGTGGGGCGACCTTTAGCTCACCTGGTCAGATGTGGTTGGATGTGATTAAAAGGCAAAAAGTTAAAGCTCCAGTAGGCAATATTGTTTTGGTATAATTGAGTAAAAATTCTATAATATCCTCTAAGCATAATGTAAATCAAGTGGTCTGAGACAAACAATAGGTTTCTGCACCTCACCATGGCTCTGTGTTCAGCCCCTAAAGAATCAGTATCGTGCCGATGTGCATCAACCTATCAAAGGTCAGCTCAGACCACTGCTTTCCTATTGGCTGATCTACTGCATATGCGTGTTCCCGTGCCGCCGGCAGAAGGGGAGAGCAAGTGGCAATGGCGAACAGTGCACCAGGTAAAATAGCTATTCCAGCATTGGCTACAACTGCCTACACGGCTAAACAACCAGAAAAAAAAGGAAGACAGAACAGAGGTGGGGCCGGGCCCAGCCAGAGGGCGCGAGGGTCGACCGTGGGAGCAGAGCCGAGGGCTCTCCGTGGAGAGGGAGAGCCGAGCCTCGGGGGTATGTGTGGGGCGGGCTGCTGCGCGGTGAGGGAGAGCCGAGGCTCGGGAGTATGTGCGGGTCCGCGAGGGAGGGATGGGGTGGGCTGCTGCGTGGTGAGGGAGAGCTGAGCCTCGGGGGTATATGTGCGGGGCCGCGAGGGAGGGATGGGGCGGGCTGCTGCGCGGTGAGGGAGAGCGAGGCTCGGGAGTATGTGCGGGGCTGCGAGGGAGGGATGAGGAGGGCTGCTGCGCAGTGAGGGAGAGCCGAGGCTCCCAGAGAGGGAGAAATAGAACCAAGTAGGATAAAATATGCGCGGGCTCGTCTGGTAGGAGGGGCTCAGGGCGGAGACGAANAGAGCCGAGGCTCCCAGAGAAGGAGAAATAGAACCAAGTAGAGAGCCGAGGCTCCCAGAGAAGGAGAAATAGAACCAAGTAGGATAAAATACTCGCGTGCTCGTCTTGTAGGAGGGGCTCAGGGCAGAGACGAACGAAACCTAACTCAGATGAGACTCAAAAATCAATCGTTTTCAGGTTTTCTACCTACTGCAGCTTTAAGAAAAATCTCTAACAAAAAAAGTAAGACATTGGTAACTGAGAAGGTTGACCCAACCCAGACTGGCCAATCATAACGTAGCATCGGGCCAGCTCAGAACAGGGTCCAACAACAACACAGCTGTGCTCCATTGACTCTAATGCAGTCGTTTCAGATTTCCTTCATTTTGAGGCTGGTTTTGTGGATTTGGAGCTAAATGTTGTGCCTGGGGCACGTTGTGTATTAATGATACTCGTTACCTGGAGAGGCTGGAAAAAGATATACGTTTCTTCCCTGTTCCAAAACCCAAATCAAACCCTGAAAAGTGTAGGGTTAGCTAGCTAGCTACTGAAGATATAGCCTACTGAATGTATACAGATGCTGCTTTTGTTTTTAATGATTATAACAGTGAAAAAAAGACCAACCCTGCTGTACAGGAACCAGTGAAGGGAAGCAGGGAAACTTTGCTGAAATTCAACTAGCTGTGTGTCACCGCAGTGTGTGCAGATGAACGTTGTTTGACTTCCCCCAGAGATCCCTGGTCGTCTGACAGCAGAGGTCCAGGTGCTGGCAGCAGCATGGGGCAAAGTTTCCCTTTATATTCATTGTCTTCTGTGGCGATCAGCGGTGATGTGGTGGTTCACTTTTACACTGTGATCTGTAGCCTATAGTTCGGCTTTAGCGTCTAACTATCTTTCTCTCAGGTCTTTTGAACCTGTTGTTGCTGCTGAGTCAGTTTGACATCCTGGATATATCCTTCAAACACTCTGTCTGCTTCTCTCTGTAATCACTGTTTCATTTTTCCAAACATATGATGATATTTCTTCAGGGGGTGCAGTTAGCTACAGTGTGGGCTCCATGCTTACTCCGACAGCTTGTCGGACCATCACAAAGGGGCGGGGCTTAGCGAAAGGTCAATTTACGTTGGTTTCGCAGGACCTAAAGATGAACTAAACCTTCAAACCACTTTTCCCAGCTAAAAACCAATGTGCACATGTTTTTATTAGTATGGCTGATGGGTTCAGGTCCAAATTTTGACATTTTAGGGCAAAGTATTTGAATTCTACACACTGTGTTATAAATATGCAAAGTGACTGCCCTCTACTGGCTGAAACCTGGCCATTGCAATTGAAATTTGCAATTTGCTGAACTGGTGGCAGCTTTTGTCTACCAACCGACTCCCCTCTGCTCCTCTGGGACACAAAGAGGTGACTGGGCATGTCTTAGCCACACCTCACAATCCATATTGATATTTTTGAAATGTTCCAGGGGCATTTTTTGAATTGCCAGGGATTAAGCGCTTCAGTCAAAAACATGTATATTCCCACTTATCTGTAGTGCTTTTAATCAGTCTTGTTTTGGTGTGAATTTCCAAGTGTTGGAGATATCGGCATAGAGATGTCTGCCTTCTCTTAAATATAATGGAACTACATGGCACTCAGGTTGTGGTGCACAAATCACCAAGAGAAAAATTACATTTTCTTTCTACTGAACAACGCCCATTAACGGTATTATGGCGCAGAAGGAAGCGTACATCTCCTGCTAGCTCAGGCAGGACAACATAGGAAAGTTTTTCCCACTGCTGTAAGTTTAAACCAGTGCAGAGTTGTTGTTGTTGTTGCTGTAAATCCACTCCAAGCCTCCCTGCATTAGCAGTGAGTGACACTGACCCTCACATGGATCAAAGGATCAGTTATGATGTCCTTGAAACAATTATAGTTTCAGAGTCAGCCCAGTCCAGGGTCACTCAAGTCATGAAAGGATGATCAAAGAACAGAGCCAACAGAGCATGTGTCCGTTTTGCTGCTGGAAGCCCAGAAAAACAGGCTCGTCCTCCTCCTGCCAGGTTTTGTGTCCAAAAACAGATAATCTCTCCCCAAGCTCCCCGTTAGTTTTTTCATCATTACTCCACATACTCAACAAATTGACAAGCTAGTAACATCACAGATTCACTCCACATTTTGTATGCTGAACCTTCCCTTTAAGGGTTTAAGCTTTAATTTTTTTTGTTTGTTTGTTTTTCCCCACTTAGCTCAGTCAGAACTTTAAATGTACCTCGGAGAAATAAAAGATGGATTTCAGATAGGCTAAGTGCTGGATGGCCTCCAATTTCATCAGCCGTGAACCATCAATCAGGTTCAGCTTAGATGCAAATTCAGAAATTATACAACTAAGTAGCTGTTTCTATCCATCTGCTAGATGATGTACATGTAAAGCACACAAATGCAGATGTCCTACACACACCCATACACACACACACACACATACACACTAAGGCTGTGTATTGGCAACAATCCAACAATACTATGCATAACACGATAAGGGATTATAATTCAACATATTGATATACCAATGCTCACTCATACCTAATGACAGCATAGGTAGATTTCCACTTCCAAAAGGACTCATGTTACTGTTCTAACAGCTGCAGTTTTTAACCTGTTTGTAACATCATGAAGAAGTCGCAGTTCTGCTCCAACAAACATCATGGTTTGGCAAGTACTTCTGTCACTAACACACCTCACATACGTCACATCACACATGTTACGCTGGACATACTAGCATACTAGGGTATGTTGTTATTAAAAGAGGTCAACATTGACTTTGGGACCCAAACACAGATCTCCCAGGTGAAAGTCCTTTGTTTGTTTAAACCATAAACCAGCCTCCCACCCAACCTATAGGGGCGTCACCAACATTACGCTGATTCTGTTTGTTTTTATGCTGCGTCACGTCACGACATCTGGTGGCACGGTGATGCAGTAGTTAGCATTGTCACCTTACCCCCAATTTCCACATACTCAATTTCCGTAGCAGATACGCTCCCATTCTAGTGAATAGCTTCATTTCCACAGCGAGTGCCGCGCAGCGTTCCTGGAGCATCCCAGAAGTGCCACGGCGCTCCGCTTCGTTGGAGATACGCCCCAGGTCTATTTTTCAGCGACTGCGCATCCATTGCACGTCAAGCCACGAAGCTCAGATCGCACCAAACAGGAACACACACAGCGTCCGGTAAATTTCAAAATACAACACAATGCGCGGACTACGGATTGTAAACTCTCAATTTTTTTAACAATCACGTCACATCCTGTCGCACAAGTTGTCAGTCAGTGCGAGGGTCCAAGGAAAGGTGGACGAGGAGTAACTCATTGTTGAAGTGGAAAACCATAGTATTTTGTATGACACCATACATCCTTTCTACAAGGATACAAACCGAAAGGAGAAGACCTGGTGTGAAATTGCAGCAGTTTTAGGAGTGAATGGTGGTTTTTATCGCATGATTTCGCAGTTTCCACGTGTGAGCTTGCAGCTCCGCTACACAACACTGTGCTCCAGAAACGCATCCAGTAGACGAGGGTACGCGCCGTCGGTCTCTCCAGATCTAGGTACTGCGTAGCGCGGCGCAGACGGAGTATGTGGAAATTGGGGGTTACAGCAAGAGGGTTCGGGGGGTTCAAACCCTGGGGTGGGGGGCCCCTCTGTGCAGAGTCTGCATGTTCTCGCCATGTCAGTGTGGGTTTTCTCCGGGTACTCCAGCTTCCTCCCACAGTCCAAAGACATGCAGGTTAATGGGTGACTCTAAACTAGCCGTAGGTGTGAATGCGAGCGTGAATGTCTCTATGTGTCAGCCCTGTGATAGTCTAGCGATCTGTCCAGGGTGTACCCCGCCTTCGCCCAATGTCAGCTGGGATAGGCTCCAGCCCCCTGGGCGACCTCTAACAAGATATGTGGTTACCGAAAATGAAATGAATGAACATCACTTCCTCTTCTGCTCCTGTAATAATTACTAACCGTAGTAGAGGGCGCCACCGTACAATGAACATAAGTATGGGTTGTAATAAGCTGCTTGCACAGCCGACTTATGTGCTTATTTTTTCGGTTAGAGTGGGCTGTGCACTACTGTGAACAAGGTCATGTATTATTGTTATATTTTAAATTTAAATTTCAGGAAATCCGGGGCGTCGGTAGTGTAGTGGATATTGCCGGAGCCCCATGTATAGAGGCGACGCCTCGCTGCAGGGGTCGTAGGTTCGACTCCAGCTTGCAACCCTTTGCTGCATGTCATCCCCCACTCTCTCTCTCTCACCCCATTTCACTCTGTCCTGTTCATTAAAGGCAAAAAGCCCCAAAAAAATAAAATAAATAAAATTTCAGGAAATCTGTCAATGCTAGCACTGCACCCTTTGTTATTCTGCCTGTTTCATAGGCCTGAATTCTTTGTGTTTACATGTCAGCACTAGGGATATGTTGTAACATTGGAATGGAAGAGTCAAAGGCTGCAGATAGATTAATACACTGAAAGATCTAGCGTTCGGGGGTTTAAATCCAACACAAAATTAACCACTATTTTACTGTTTGCATGTACGCTGTTCATTAAAAATCAATTTGGTGTTTTTGGGAACATACACACAGTAACAACCATGAACAGACATATGGTAGCAGGGTGGTAGTATTGTGTTGCTCAGCAGGTGGGATTTATAAACAGCAGTGGACTGTATAGAGATTTCTATAGAGCAGTAGGGTCTCCTCTCCTCTTCATTTTTCTCATCCTCTCGTTCGCCTCTACTCACTTCTCAGTGCTGCTGAGATGGACTATAGTTAGGAGACAGTACGTGTTGGTATGGAAACTGGCTTATAAACTGTTCAGGTTGCCAACGTCCTAACTCACATAGCAACCACACAAGCAGCCTCTCAAAATGTTGACGTGAAGCAGCTTTGTGATTTCTGATGAATAGAAGCCAGACCGGTTTATTATTTTGCGGGACATTCTGCCTGTGGTGACACAATGGACAGAAGCTGTAGCAGAGGAGTACAAGAGGCCACGGCTTTTTATATAAAGAGCTGGGTTTTTTGATTTGAATGAAGCGACGCCCACACGCCTACCTTGAAATTTACTGCTGTGTGAATGAAGCACATTCTGCAGTGCTTGAAAAGTTATGAGTCATCTTAAGACCTTTGCTTACAAAACACTTATGCTTTTCAGCTCATTTGATCAACTGATGAATTTTGAAACACAAAATGAATACCTGCCACTTAAAAAAAGCCTTCAAATAGGTCTTTCAGTTGGAGCACATTTACAGCAGTGGGAATGCTGCAGTGTCCTTCACACAATAAAGACTCAAAAAGTATGTTTTTGCGCATGAAGACAAATGTTCAAAGCAATAAATTTTGTTCATTTAACCTGTGATGTGGTTCAGACATGCTGTAAATATGGTTTGAAGTCAAGGTGAAATACGTGATGTTTGGGTTGTTAAGAGGGCTTTTATCTTGCCTGATTCAGTATTTTTCCACATCCTGTTGGCTGTGTTATTGATGCTTGTTGCATCCACATTCATTGTTTCAGAGTGCTGTGCCTCACAGAGCCGAGTCAGTTTAACAAATGCATTGCACTGTTGAAATAGGTTATCAATACAAACAGTGCTGCTCACTGTTAAGTGTATGATTGCGTATGTCTGCGTGACTTTCCAAAGCAGGGTGTGTCATTGTCGCTTTCCTGCTGTTGTTTTACTGCTCGTGTTGTTTAAGGAAATTAAGTATGACCAACAATAAGGTTAAGTAATACTCACACACACTCAGACGCACTCTTTTCTCTAAACTCTTAGTCATACACCATGTGGTGAACACTCTCGTTCGAGGCACTTCACAGTTCTGTGAGTGCATAGATTTTCAGCTTTGACGGCCCCAGCGGGAATCACACCAGTCACCTTGGGTTTTCTCTGTTTCACGCCTACCTATAGACTCACAATACATACTTATGGACTGTAATGAATGTGAATGCACTCTATGTTCAGTATGAAGTGTGAACAATAGTGTCAGCACAGGATTGATGGATAGACACACAACTAATAGCTGGGCTCCAATTTAAGATGATTTTTCTTTTTCTTTTTTTTTTCAATTTATTTTTTACTCTCTTTATTGTCCCAAAAAATGACAAAGTATTTGCACAATTTACCAAAGACAATTATTTACTTTTTATTTACTATAATATAAAACTGAGAAAAGTATTGGAGTAGCTGGAACTAGTGAATCTTTGACATTTCTTCTCAATAAATGATTAAAATGACAATCAGTTACCTTCATAGTTGATGATAAACGTTCAGCCAGTTGACCAATTGATTCATCAACTAATCATTTCAGTGCAATATGCAAAGGTAGCTAAGGTGGAACTACCAACTAGGGATGTGCATGATTAGGCGACCAGTCGATTAAATGTTGCTACCTCCAGAAATACTAGTCGGTTAAACTTATAAGGATTCCCAGAGGAAACCGAAAGAAGCATGCAAGACTAACCAGCTGCTCTGATCAGTGGCTCTCCCTTTCTCTATCTCTCTTTCTCACAAACACACACACACAAAACACACATCTGCTATCTGACTCGTGTGCGTGTGACCAGTACCGACATTGAAAGTATGTCTGAGCCTTCACACACTTACCCTGACGAGATGTCTTCTCGCTAGGCTTAACGAGAGAGGTGCTTTGGCTTGTTGGCCACAGGGAAGATCCTAAGAAGCCTGGANTTTCTCACAAACACAGCTCTCCCTTTCTCTATCTCTCTTTCTCACAAACACACACACACAAAACACACATCTGCTATCCGACTCGTGTGCGTGTGACCAGTACCGACGTTGAAAGTTTGTCTGAGCCTTCACACACTTACCCTGACGAGATGTCTTCTCGCTAGGCTTAACGAGAGAGGTGCTTTGGCTTGTTGGCCACAGGGAAGATCCTAAGAAGCCTGGACGTACAGTGTGTGTGTGTATGTGTGTTTGTGTTAATTTGTGTGCACACTCATGCTAAAGAGTCACTGTGTGTGTTTTTTTGAATAGAGATGACTTGGGATGTTAAACACACAGTAAAGAAATGCGAGTTGTCATGTTTTGTGGGATAATGTGCACTGTTCATAATGCACGGTGCAAGGTGCCACACATTTTAGCGACATTTAAAATATGATTTGGTTATTGAAAATGTGATTAAGGATTTCAAATGCTCTTATAAAACATGGAATTGTGCTCAACTCTGTTTTCTTCCTTTTAGAATCGTCAACTAGTCTACGTTTAAACCTCCATTTAAATGTCAGGGAAATTAGTCATTAGGAAGATCCTTGCTATTATACTGGTTCAGATTAATGTGCAGTTTTAGTTGGATGAATTAGGATCCACTGCAGAGCCAAATTTCCAGTGAAGCATCTTCTACTCATCTCTGATCCACCCTAACAATCCACACCTTATGCTCCCACTGCAAACACAACCATTTACTGCCTCTCTCTTATCATTTCCTGCTCCTGGCACAACAGACGCATTTCCCCAAATGCACATTTCTCATCAAGCTGAGCATCTCAAGATGAGGAACTGCTATTGTTCCACAGACGAGGATGTCAGTGCGTTTGCAGATGCCTTTCAAGCTCGGATGGAGTGAAAGAGACTCTCGAAAACGTATTGTGCCATGGAGGATTGCGTTTAGAGGATGCTGTTTAGCGTGATTTTTGCAGAGGAAAATAGATAATGTTATTTAATTTTGTCTGTAGAGTGGCAGTAACCTGTCACCAGAAAGGCTAATAATCAGGCATTAATCAGTGAGTGTGATCGCATGAGTACAACGAACAAATAAGTGCTTTACCTGCATTAAAACCTTAAAAGTTAGAATTTTATACAATATATTGAAATAAGAAGTATAATTTAAGTAAACGAACAAATGATTTATTTCTTTGCAGCGTTTTTAATTTGAATGTTTTTATTATCTCTCTTTGTCACCGGTGCAGTCAGATCAGCGGGGAGAAAACTGGATGTGTGGGGGATGAGAGAGCTTCCTTTCAATTGACACCAAAGTGTGTGTGTGTGTGTGTGTGTGTGTGCGTGTGCATGCTTGTGTGTGTCTGTGTGCATGAGGATGCCGTTAATATAGCTCCACCATTATGTAGATTAGCCCTATTCCCCTGAGTGCACCTTCACCATTTAGACCTTTCAATCACTCCACTGCTTTATGGGAGTCAGGACACACACACACACACACACACACACACACACACACACACTAGATTTACGTACATATGCACTTTCAATCACAGTCTTTTATGGGCATCAAATACACACACTAAACTGCATCATTTCCAACAACACATACATTTTGACATGCATATTGTCCGTAAACACACACGACAGACCAAGGTTACAGGCTGTATCCTCATCAGATTCCACATCCTTGGCTCGCTAATTATGTTCCTCTGCAGCGTAGTTATTCATGCTGTCTCACAGTGTGTGTATTCATGTGTGCGTGTGTGTGAGTGTGAAAGAGCAGCTGACTGAGTAAGTGATCACACGGTGGGTTTGTGTGTTGATTGCATTTGAGCAGCAACAACAGTCCCTGTTTTAATCACAAACTCAGGATCAATACTCCAGTCAGCTGCATTACGCAGCAGTGATGTTCTGAAGAGTGTGTGTGTGTGTGTGTGTGTGTGTGTGTAAAGGGTAATCTAGATCACAGAGTCCACAACAGATGAAGAGAGACAGTCTTTCAGGAGAATTCGCTTTGAACTAACCTATTTTCTAGCTGCTTCTGTGTCTTCCTGAGTACATGTGAGGGCCTGCCCTCCTACCTGTGATTGTGTCTGTGTGAGTGTGTGTGTGTGTGTGTGTTCATGTGGGCTCCACAGAATTGATAATATGAGACTGTGTGCAGTGCTGATTGTCTTTCTGTCTATCTTGCTGCTATTACCCAACACTGGTCAATACAGTCTGAGCTCCTACTGTACTAGAATAACCTTTCACCATGTTTACAAAACAGGCAGCCTCGGGGTGTGCTGGCACATTACAGCATTTAAAGGGGAACACCTAAATTAATAACTCCAGTATGTTATTTCCATGGCTTAGGAAAGTTCAGTTAATATTTATGAACATGAGCCACTCTTTCTCAAAGCCAGACACCAGAGAAGTACGGCTCTGTCTACACATATACAAATATTTTTGAAAACAGATATTTTCCTCTGTGTGTTGGCCTGTTGTCTGCACACAAAAGGAGTTTTAGGTAATTTTTAAATTGCCTTTAAAGGTAGATTGTTAAAAACTCCAGTTACTTTGTATCCATGTGGATTTGTAAAATGGAGCATTTGGGAAACAATGGCGTCATCTCCATGATTTGCACATGCCCGCATTTGTGTAATGAGCATGAGCCTGAAACGGCGGACTTGTTTAAATTTAGTCAGCACTGCTTGGTGTAATGACTTGCCTACTTTACACTGAAACTTAATATTGCTGCACCAAATCACCACTTCATGGATGAATGAAGGTGTTTGTTGTACCTCAGCATCTGCTGCTAAAGTCTGCCAGAATCAACGGATCAAGCCTGGTCAAACCAGCAGAGGATTTCACAACTTTGAGAGTAGGATTGTTAGCAATTAGGAGAGGAAGGTAAACTTTGGCATATCTAGAGCATCACGTGTATTTGAGTGAGCTTTATCCTCATATCAAACGGGAATTTACAATGATTAGATCTCCACTGGATGTTTTGAAAAAAATAACGTTAGCCTGTATACACTTTACTACCTTTGCGACAAGGGGAGGTTGGTGACAGCTTTGGAGTCATTTTTGCATTGTAGTGTGTACAGATATATTTTGTAAAATGAGGCCGTGTGGACAGATATGTTTTTCAAATGGACGAGGATCATTTTGAAAAAATATCTATATAACTGGTGGCACGGTGGTGCAGTGGTTAGCATTGTCGCCTCACTGCAAGGGTCCGAACCTGGGGTAGGGTTTGCATGTTCTCCCCGTGTCAGCGTTGTTTTTTTCTGGGTACTTCAGCCTCCTCCCACAGTCCAAAGACATGCAGGTTAATTGCCATAGACATGAATGGTTGTCTGTCTCTATGTGTCAGCCCTGTGATAGTCTGGCAAACTGTTCAGGGTGTACCCTGCCTCTTGCCCAATGTCAGCTGGGATAGGCTCCAGCCCCTCCACGACCCCCGATAGGATAAGTGGTAATGGAAAACAAATAAATGAATGAATTTGTATATGTGTAGCCAGGGCCTAACTCTCAATCTTGTGATGTCATAGTATATAAAGTCTGGAGCTGCTCCATTGACAAATGGAATGACTGAATACTCGGAACGTTCCCCAGGGCGCTCTCAGTGTCATCTGTAACATCTTTCCCAATTCATTGTTTGTGGAGCAGCTCCAGACCTTATACTTTATGGCATCATAAATTTGAATTTTAGTATTCTAGTTTTAGGATTTGGGAGAGTGTTGTTCATGTGTACTAATACCTGTGCACTGTCTTAGACCATATGGATAACATGTATGAATTTTGAAAATAGGCGTAGTTCCCCTTTAACAGCAGAGCACACTCGCCTCAACACGACTCCACAAAGCAAGGATCAACCTTTTTAGATATTACATTGAAACTTCTCCATCTAAAGAACGCCTCTCAACCTGAGGCTGGATACGTTCACTATATAAAAAACCGTCACATCACTTTACTGCAAAAAGAGCTTTTAAATATCGAACAGAATATTTATGAACAATTCAAAAAGACTGAAAATGAAACACTTCCTGTTACACTGATAATTATTCTTTAAATTATCTTTAAATAAGGCACACTGTGATTCTAAAATACTTTCAGTGGATACAGATCAGACACAGAAACACACTGTACAGCAGATAACACTTCATCCTGTTTTATCAATATATAAACATGTAGTTAAAGGTTGAGGTGAAGAAATCAACCTCTCTTCACCTCAACCTCCTCAAACATTGATGTTGTTTTGGATTCAGTATTTCATTAAATAAAAGCATGTTACAGCTTCAGTTAATCATTGGCTCAAGCATACGGTATGTGAGATTATAGTTCAAAAATGCTCAATAACGACACTGATCAAATCTGATTTTGTTCGAGTGGTTAAAGCCTTCAAATATTCATCATTTATTTCAGGCAATTTCAGCCTCCAGTAAACACGTCACAACAGTACTTAGTTTTGATTGTTTTCCCAAACAATTAACAGTATCTTCTCCCAGTCAGGCCAATTTCCAGCATTTGAACCGAAGCGGCTTACTTCACATGATTTAGAGAAGCTGCTTTTGTCAGCTGGTTTTAATCCAGCGCTGTGACTGCTTGCCTGTGATAGCTTCACATGTATTCAGTCAAAACCCGTTTAAGTGATCTACATTCAAAAAATGCCGTTCAAACAACGACAAATATCATGCTCAACAGTATTCTTACCTCGAGACAAAATGCATTTTAAAAGATCCTCAAAATTAATACCAGTCAGAAACCCACATCATAAAAGTCACCAGCAGTGTTGACTTGATCCAGCTGCTCAACAAATACATTTTGCATGTGATATGACATGACATTGTGCGTGAGTGTGCATAGAGCTGCTGGCATGCTTGTTTTTAGAATATGGCTCTGGGGTTTGTTGTCAGATTGATGCACTACATTAGACAGCCCTATTCAACCTGCTGTACAGCTTCATGCTAAATGTCCCGTCACTACCAATGTCACCTCGGAGCTGTCAGCGGCACATGGGACGCCTCCTGCAGCAGATTGGGGCTGTTGTGATGAATCTGTGGGGTGATTGAATGTATAGAGGTGTGATGGTGGAGGAGATAAATCTTTGACATGTTTGATGCATTTTAAAAATACTGTACATGTGACTGTTATTTCTGTCAGGCTGGATGAAGGGCGACATTAGGGTTGATTCAGTCTTTCATTTTCTGGATATATTTTTTTAGAAATGATTATTTATAGTGTGATGTTTTAGACCAAACACTGCAGAGTGATATTATCTGTTACTTTGAAGAACTCTGTGGTAGAGGTCTTCACGGGTTTACCCAGACCCCAGGAACCAACCCAAGATCTGTACGTGTTCAGGGCCACGTTTTATTGTCGCCATTTGGTTAGGGTCAGGTTCAATTCTATTACTGCGGTTCCCAGGCCTGTTCAATGGGATGATTAGGCTGACTAGGATCAGATTGCGAGAGCAAAAGTGAGGTGAAAAAACGCAGAGGAGCAGCTCTAGCAAGTTGAAGGCGAAGTGGAGGAAAGGTGGATGAGGAGCTGAGAACATTAAGGCATATCGGCGCAATAGCATCACAACAACAGCAAAATAAATGACATTGAAAATTGAAAACAGTAAAATAAATAAATATAGACATCTGAAACATTATTAAATATCATACACAGTAACTGGGCTAAGAACAGCTTTTTGTATCTGACATGATGAACGTTTTTAGCAGTAGAGCAACATTTTTAGTAGCAATTTTAACTAGCTTTTGGGTTTGTAGAGTCCAAGTCCGAGTGAGTCTCACCTCACAATGTTACGTAAAGGTCTGTTTATTAGCTGTTCTTGTGCTCTCGATCATACAGTACCATCGTATATGACTCAAATGTTTTGAGCAAATATGGAAGAACAGATCTTAAAGTGCTCAGGAAAAGAAATTCCCAACCAGTGGGTAAACTCAGCTCATAATGGACCTTATGGTGAGATATTTTATCAACAAGTAAATCAGCCCAGTCGCCAGAAGAAAATGTTGACATTGTATGTTTCTGCAAATTACATATGTTGCATGTGCATGTTTCTTATGTATCAAATCAATGTTTCTAAAGGGAATTAATATATAGGCTGACTTTGTAATTGAGAGGTGGACGTGATGGTGGATGGCGTGTCACTTAGGCGAAACGAATGGGGACCACTGCTGACTACTGTTGAGACCAGCAAACAAGAAAATGGGTTGCGTTTTAGTGAGTCATTGATGCATTTCCATTGGATTTTTAGGCTCCAAATGTGGGTGTTGTGTAGTGAGCTTAATGGAAGGATTGTCCCATGAGACATCACTGCGTTTCCTGCCAGGACAGTAGCAGGAAAAGTGGTTCTTTTTTACTAGACATCACTGCTTTTCATCTTGGGATTGTGACTCAAAAACGGGGTATTTTGAGCCAAATCATGATCTTTTCCTAACCATAACCAAGTGGTTTTTGTGCCTAAACATAACGACAGGTTAACCATAGCGTTGTTGAAGCATTGTCTCAATGTATCAGCTTCATAATGATGTGCAAATGTGACATATCTGTGGTTTGCAGAAATGTGCAATGCCAACGTTTTTTCTGGCGATTGGGTTGACAAAAAGTTTTTCTGTTATTGCCTTCCAAAACAACTCGTTCATATGAGCACTTTCTGATCTGTGTTACCTCTGTCTTTTGGTGAAGGTCTCAAGATACTACGGTTGATTGATGGTAGGATGTGATGTTGCTGTGGATACCAAGTCAGATACATTGTGATCATCCGACCTTCTCTCTTAGCAGTTTTGCACAAGAATAAGGGACACGTTTTTCCCATTGTCATAATTTGCGTGTCCATAGAAGGTAGGCAATTTTAAATATTTGAATCAATAGTCAGTGATGTCTTTATAATTTCTGTAAATCCAAAAGCAATGAGCCTCATTATGAATATTCCTAATATTTGCATTCAGGTTTATAATTCCTCTGCATCCCATGTGGTCAAAGTGAGTCAACCCTTTAATGTACCTGTACTACAGTGTTTCTTTTTTGTGTGTGTGTGTGTGTGTGTGTGTGTGTATCCTGCCTGTGCACATTCTGACAGTAGGACAGTGAAACACGGGGCGGGCTGAGGGAGGCAGTAAGACCCAGAGGAGGAGCAGAGAGAAAGACAGACAGAGAGAGAGAGAGAGAGGTGGGAGGAGAGAGAGAGGAGGAGGGACTGTGTTCACTCTATGCGTTGCAGCTCGTGGTGTTAGCGCCCCAGTGTGTGTCTCAGCCTGCCGGCGCGAGTGTGTGCATCGGTGCGTCGCTGTGTGTGTGAATGTGTGTGTGACTCCAGCGCTCTATCTGCGTACGACAGGTGGAGATGACATGACTGCGCTCGAGAGGAAGAAAGGAAAGGACCTGTAAGGACTTCACACACTCACACACATGTAAACACACTGACCTTTTCCCCTAAATTCCCTCACACACACCTTTTAAATTCCTGCACTCTTCACGTCAGGGGACAGATAAGTTGAGTGTATGTGTGTGTGTGAAAGTACTCTTTTTCCAGCAGCTTATCACTCAGACTTGAACAGCTGACTCCATGTGTGCACAGCGGACAACTTAAACACACACACAGACACACACACACACACACAGGGTCCTGACAGTTGTTTTTGATGCCTGCAGACGCGGTCAGCAAGTGTTTCTGCGTCCTGAGGAGAGTTCAGCTCCAGCGCTGACTACCAGACAGTCCACCACGTTGTCCGAACAACTTCAGGTAGGATTTTCTCTTCTCTTCTCTTCTCTTCTCTTCTCTTCTCTTCTCTTCTCTTCTCTTCTCTCCACACAGTCTGAAAAACAGGATGCTATATGCTTCATGCCCTCTGCCCTCTTCTCTCTTCCTTCTTCCTTTTTAAAAATTATTGTCCAGCCTGAAACAACAACAGGTAGACTTTGATTCATTCCCATAAATTTACGGAACTGTCATGGTTTTTCCTTCATGCAATCGGTTTCAAAATCCCCTTTGAGGAGGACTTTTCTTTTACAAGCTTCCTATCTTGTTATATTAGTCCCTTGATCTCCCTTTTTTGTTTATCTCTTGCACACACACACACACACACACATTTCTGTCCTCCTCTATGCTTCTTGTTAGTCCCTCACGGTTCTTGTCTTTTGGGAATGAGTAACTTTTGTCCGGCGGAGGTAAGTTTTAGCTCCTGTTGCTGCAGCGTTCTGTGTTTCCCTATTGATTGAGTCAGTGAGAGACTTATTACTTGCCTGGAGCTTCTGTGTGTGTGTGTGTGTGTGTGTGTGTGTGTGTGTGTGTGTGTGTGCGCGCGCGTGTGTGTGTGTATGTGTGTGCGCGGCTGGTGTGTGTGTCAGATAAAAGACGGAAAGATAAAACATAAAACAGCAATAAACATGAAAGGGAGGAAATTAAAGTGACATTGTTGTTTGAATGGCGGATGAGTGCTTTTTGCACAACGGTCTCTGTTTGTGTGTGTGTGTGTGTGTGTGTGTGTGTTTTAGGCTGCTATGTTTCTCAGTTGAGTTGATGCAATTTTGTTCTTGCAGTCCCTGCAGCACTGAGCCTCATTTCGTTCCGTCGTTTTTTTTTTCTCTTCACCTCATTTTGGTCTGTCTCGCTCCTTCTTTTGTGTTGTGTGATTTGTGACAGGCAGATACCTACAGTTTAAAATTGCTGCTTTCTCGTATCCTCACGTGCCATCGAGCAGCGTTAGTTTGTGTGCGTGTCTGTGTACACAGTGTGAGCATGAGAGTGTGTGTGTGTGTGTGTGTGTGTGTGTGCATTTGTGTTTTATATTGCAAAGGGATTTAATGTTGTTGGCAGCAAAATGGCAACAAAAAAAAATCTTTGATTGGCTGCCAGTGTCGACATGTTCTGCTCAGATCCAATTACCTAGACTGATACACACTCACAGAGACGCAGGCACATGCGCACGCACATTGATGACACACAACCCCACATGCACAAATTCAGTCATTCATTCAAGAAAGAGATAAACAAACATGTAAACAATGTCCTCAAAGAAGACAAACATTATTATATGTCAGTGTGTTGCAGGGCTAAGATCAATCACATTCATGAACACAATTTTACTTATTTAACCTTTATGTATAATTGCTAGTGTGTGTGTGTTTGGGTGTGTATCTGTGGTTACAGTGCTAATGCACTACTGAGTCAGCCCTGCGCATACGCATTTCCGCAGTCAGTCAACTTTGCAGAAAGTCTTGTCCAACTACATTCCTCTGCCTGTGTATGTTTGTAAATAGTTTGTTGCTGTAGTGTCACTGATACTGTTAGACTGTCAGTGTGTGCAGCGCCACCTGCAGGAGCTGCTTGACAGAATCACACTTAAATGTGCATAACTTATTTTTTTATTTTTGATCACAGAGGTTTTACAGTTGTGTCGCTTGAGTTCCACGAAAAGATTTTTGGTGATGTCATGACTCTCATCCTCTGATTTGACGGATTATGACGAAGATAGCTGCGAACGCGAGCGTCTGGCTGTCCACAAATGCTAAGTTGTATCTCTGTGTGTGCTGTCATGAATCATATGTTTGCACAGTATGTAGGAGTGAAAGTGCTGCATGTATTCATGTGTATGTGTGTGTGTGTGTTCATGGGTTTGTGCATGTGAGCCAATGAGGCGGTAAAAGCAGCAGGTTAATCTCTCCTCAGTCTCCAGCAGAACAGATGTGAGGATTAATCCGCCAGGGCATCGGGGTTGGTGCTTACGTGCTCGTGTGTCTGTGTGAGAGAGAGACTCTCTAGTTCCACTAAAATTCAACAAAATACGTGTTTGCGTGTGTTTTCTTGTGTATATATTTTATAAGCTCTGCTGCTCTGGGTGTCTGCATGTCAGTGCAAATGTTTTCTTAGTTTCTTATTAACACATACTCGTTTCAATCCAAGCCTTCAATAATATGCTGTTGTGCTGTTTGTGTGAGGCTCAACAAGTGTGCACAAAAAAACAGAAGCAACACGTGGAGTCAGGTTTGATTGATCCCCCGCTTCAGTTCTTTGATAATTATCTGCATCACCCGTCCTTATCACCGCATCATTTAGCTGCTCAGCTGTCTCTTGTTCAGCAAAGATGGTGTGTTAAAAGCGATGAAAAATTCTCAGCAGAAGATTGATGTGGAAAAAGGCTATTTAAACTGAACAAACATAATTATTTCTGTCTGTGTTTGGGTGTGAGTGAGTGTGTTCAGGAACTCAATGCAGTAGCGCTGCGGACAGATTGACCTGAATGACATGAAAGTGTTTTCCGTTGAATGGAGTAGGTCCAGCACACTAAACTTTGTGCTCTATTTTATAATAATTTTCAATTTTGGGACAAAAACACATTCTTACTCCCAGCATCAAAAAATTCTGCTGCACGATGTCTTATACCACCGCTAAAGGGTGCCTTGGTTCAGCAGTATCTGATGCAGAGGGCCACTGATCAAGCATCAGTATTTGACGAGTTTGGAGTCAGACTAGTTGAGACAGAAGAGGGGGCTGTATGCTCTGACCTCATTGCTGGAGAAAAGGGGAAAACAAATAGCACATTGCAAAATACATCCTTTTTTTTGTTATGACAGTACCAACTTGCACAATAAACACATTGTGAATGACTGTGATATTACACTTTGACTATAGTAACAATGTAGTAAATTACATTCTGTCTTTAGGAGCTATTTTGACTGATATGCGCCATGGTGTTAACTCTCTGGCCAATCAGACAGAGCCCAGAGGTCAGAATCTGCATGCATGTGTCTGAGGTTCACGCCTCATTTCCACATAGCTCTGTCTCTGCATGAGAGTCAACTTTGTCTATGTTTTGCAGCAGATTTCAGACAGAACGTAAGCACTGTGCCAAAGGAAATTAGCATAAAAACAAATTAGCAAACAGATTGATGAATGTACTACAGCTCTATTTACACATTTATTCTAAGTGAGAAGTTCAACAGTATGTTTAGCTAGCTAACATTGGTAGCATCCTGTGTAACATATAGAGTGTTTCACTTGTTGATCTGCATACAGTCACAACACTTAAGGCAATCATTTTATGTCTTGCTCTCACAGCATTTTCCAACTCTTTATCTTGAGCTTGTATACACACTGTTCATTTTAACTTTTATCTTTTTGATGTAATCTGATATGGAGTGTGTGAGCAGCGGGGTCTGCCCATTGGTCCGACAGCCCATTGGTCCGACCATATTAAACTCATTGTTCCGAAGTCCCGTTGTTCCGAAATCATCATGATGCCCTGTGGTTAAGGTCTGGTTAGGTTTAGGCACAAAAACCACTTGGTTAGGGTCAGGAAAAGATCATGGTGTGGGTTAAAATGAAAAAGAAAGTGACAAACACATAAGCCGTGAGCCTGCTTTGCCTCAAGCCTTTCCCAGCTGACCCAGAGCCAGTCACGGCGCACCATCAAGAAATAGCCCGCCGGGAGCCGTTCAGCACCGCGGAAAGCTCCCCACACAACCCAGACCCCAGAGTTAATAACAGGAGGTTATGGTGTTTCATTCTCTCCTCTCTATGACACTTGTATCTCGACCAGTAGCCTACTTTTGTTGCGTTGCTGATCCTCTATGGTACACAAATACAGTATAGCCTAGTATAATCACATATCGGACTAATTAGAGGTTGGAACAATGCTACGGCTCCGTGAGCAGCTGGGTTCATAGTCTTGCTCAAGGGCAAGACAACAGGACACACAGCTGAGCTGCTGATGTGACTACTGACAGAGACATCCATCGTTCTTATATTTTAGTGCTATACCCAACTCAGAATTATGTCAGTCAAATCAGACTCGGCCATGAAATATGAATATTTGACAACTCGTTTTCTTTTTTCCATATTAAGTTTTAATGTTTGAAACGGGCTTAGTGGGATGTTCAGCGGCATTCATGTAATATAGTTAACAAGCTAACAGCGCTAACGACAGATTGGAAATGAGCAACATTTTTTGGCGACACTAGATATCAAACCTCCTCTGTGCCGCTGAATCACGTCAACAGCAGTCTGTACCAGCAAAATCTGGGAACCAAAACATCCCTAAATGTACACCGCACAGCACACTGACTAGAAAAAACAATGACGAATGCCCGACTTGAATCAATCTCAGTCAAATGAAGGGTCTCTGACTGATGATTCGAATCTCCTAAATTTAGTAAATTTAGTAATTAAGAGTAATTGTAAATAGATTCTTTTTGTTCCTGGTAAAGCTTACTTTAAAGCCAGCAAAAAGCAATAACAGGAAGAGATCAATCCTTCAAAATCTGCATCTACAACAGTGGATCCCACACTCTTAATTTTCAGTTAGACATGAGGAACGCAAAGATTCTCCCCATCTGACTTGGTCATTTCAGCCCTAAGTGAAACCTCTTTTTCTTCTTGTCGACTCTCCTTTCATCCTTAATGTGAGTACCAGCAGCCTGATATGCAGCAATAAGCAGCAAACACAAGCGCTGAAAATTCAGCACATTTAGTCAAACACACACAGCAGTGGAGCACTCAGCGCTTAAGATTGAAGAAATTATCTCCAATGGCACCACAGGACTAGTGACCTATGTAGGTAGAATACTGCTGTGCCATGTGTGAAGAGGTGGAGGAGGCACTAGAGAGAAAATGGATTGTAACTCATTTTACAGTGACAGATAACCATTGTATTGCATGACCCACAAAACCTTCCGAAGCAGAGGATCCAGACACTCAAGTAACAATATGTACTACAGCTTGTGCTTTTCATATAGATGACAGCACAGCACAGCGTGGCACATCCCGAGTATGCTCCAATTAACATTTCAGACATCCTTTAAACCAAACACATTTGAATCATATGTAAATCTATAAATACAGAGTGTCTAAATAGAAGGCAAAGATCAGCAGCTCTGGTGAGCGTACATAACAAAGGAGAGCGACAGGGGAAAGACAGGATATGATGCTTTGCATGACAGCAACACCATTTACATGCAACAAAATTATTCTGGAGTGCAAAGTGGACCATAGTATTGTGGCCACGTAGAGCTCCAAATACTGTCAGCTGTGCAGTTTCTATCCATCAGGTGTGCGCCTCTCCTCTCAGATTTATTGCATTGATCACCAGTGGTTTGAATTAAACTACTGGGAGCAGGATCCATAATGTTCTGCTATTCCCAACACAGGTCTCGAGTACAAATGTCGAGGGACCCAATGAGAACAGGTAAGGCGTGACATGCATGAGTAGGAGCTGCAGCAGCAGAGAATGTGCAGTGAGTTGTCAACTTAAATTGATGGCCCAGTTGGTAATAGCAGAAGGAAAGCTTGGTTGGTGCATCAGCTGATTCAGAGCACAGTGCAAGTTGATCGGTGTGTGCGAACTCAGGTTTTTTTTATGCACTGTTTGAAGGTATACCTACAAAAAGTAATGCACCAAAATGTGTATATAGCCTATCCCATGTGAAAGTAATTTGTGTGTTACCCACATTTAGGAAGGCTGCTATCATATAATAAATGCACAGATGGGTGTAAAGAAGGTAAAAAAAAAAGTAGTCCCTGTAAAGAGCTAGGTGGGGGTGGTGGGTGGGTGGGTACACAGGACATTTCCCAGGAGACTGATGTTTAGAATCGTGTGAACTTTGAGCATGCTTTGGATTTTTTTAAGCAGTGTTTTTCCTAAACCTAATCAAACTAACTTACATTTAGTACGTAACATCATTTGTAAGGAGCTAATTTGTAAGATATCATACTAACCACTGTGTGTGCTTTTTCATAAGATATTAAGACATGGGTGGATTCACTCAGGTTTGTTATAATTATGAGTAGATAGTTGCACATTGACATTTTTTAGAAAGTATTTCTCTTGTGTACGTTTCTCTTCTGGGTGCTTTCAAGAAGAGTACACTTGCAAGATAAATGTGACACACATTCGGATTAAGGTCGGAACAAGTTCTCACCACAAACGAATCACACCAGAGTTTGTTTGTAACCAGACTGAGACCACCTCTTCCAGAAAGTCTCAGTCTGCTTGTGCATACCTGAGTGCGATTGCTGTGCAAACCGTCTTCTATGTGGCAAAAACACTGACCAGTGTTGAATCCCAGGGCCAGACAGAAGCAAAAGACAAGATTGGCATCCAGCAGTAAACACAATGTATCAGTAATAATCTGTTAAATAAAATACCTGTCAGCCCTCTGTATGTGTAGCTAAAGTTTTCCGGGCTCTGTTTGGTTGGATCTACTTTTAACAGATGGGTTAATACAGCAGTTTAGCTTTATGTGCCACTGTAAAACATAATCATGTTGTTCTAATGTCTCCATATAAATGTCAGTTTTAAGTTTACAACATCAGTCAGGTTATTTGTGGTTGGATCAAAACATTACTCTGCCAAACCCATGAGAGTTTACCCACTGCAGGCCTGGTTAGGATGCAGTGAGTTGTGATTTTACTACTGTAGTTTATGACATGAGGGAACATAATCAACTTTTGACTCTGGATATCTTGAGGGAAACATTGAGGGAAACATTTCCAGCCTGCTTCTGGTTTTGTAATATTTGGTGCTGGTTGTTTTGAGCCTTTCTAATAATAAAAAACTCTTGTTGTGTGCCTGCTCCAAACTTTGTGGCACATTGGGCTAAAATATAGTTATTTTGTTTTCTTCCTCCCTTTACTGCTGTGGTAGCTTTCCTCCTGTTTCAGGGCTCATCCTGGCTGAATGATGTAAATCCAAACACAGGGGAGAGAGTGTTTTACATTTCGGGGGCACAGCAGTGTGGGATTATGTGCTATAGGGTTCAAAGTGATGAGAAGACATTTGCTCAAGTAGAGACCACTGGGCTTTGCCTGCCACGGCACTTTGAATCACATATTCTGATAAATGACCACTGACACAAGGGCACCTTCGCTCTCAAACAACCCTCTGAGAGTGCTGTATATATACGTGTGTGTACGTGCGTGTGTCAGGGTTTGTGTTTCTGTCTTTGATAAATGGACCGCATTATTCAGTGCTGCTGAATTTTATCTCATGTGGATCCCTGCAGAGTATTGAGCAAGCTCTTTCTCTCTCTTCTTGGTGTGTGTGTGTGTGTGAGCGCGTGTGTGCATGTGTGTGCACAGTCCACTGCCCTTCTGCACCTACCAGCAGGTAAATATGCGATGCGGTTGTATATTTGCTGGTGTACAAACCCCCTGCTGACTTGTTAAACTCAAAGGACTGTGAGTAGGCACTTGAGCGCTCTCCATTCATTCAGACAGCTAGCTAATAATCATGACACATTCATTGTCTTTTGGCTCAGTAAATATGATTTAAAAACAAGGCAAGAGCAGGCACAGTAGATACAGAGAGAGAGAGACAGCACACAGTGTTGCAGTGGGTGATTTTTGTTAATCAGGGTCCAGGATTGTGTTTAAGAATGGTTGCGGCACCTAAGAGCGCTAATTAAATGCATTCGATTTACTATACCATTTACCAATAGAATTAATCTCTTTGGTTTGACTGTCTTTTCTTAAACATCACAAATGTTATAGTATTAAAAAATGTCTACTATTCTTACCCAAATTGGAATCCCTGTCACTGCAGTCCTTGTCAATGTTAACTCCACTTTTGGCCATGTGACAGCTCGCTTAACTGTGTTTGTTTGATCACATGAACAAGCCAGAGGTTGTGCGTTCTTTACATTCAACAGCAAGTAGAGAAACACTCAGCTTCTGTGGTGGTAAATGATCATTTTGCCCCTGCACCATTCACAAAAAGAAATATCAGCTCTAAGCTAGTTCCTAGGTTTTTTTGACATTTATGATTAACCAGCACTCAAACCAGCGAGTAAAATCTGTCTTCGCTAAGGGCCGTGACACACCAGGCCAACCGTCCTACGTACGCCAGTGTCAGGCTGTCAGCGATGTACGACGCAATGTGTCCCACACTGTTGGCACTAGCTGGCCCTTGACGGCGTCTTTTCGGACGATTGAGCACACTGAATTGAGCCTGTCACTCTGATTGGCTGTTGAGCTTAAGCTAATCAGTGCACAAGAAGAGAAATAGAAGTTTTGAGAAGAGAAATGTGCTGCTTGGCCCTTGGCTGTGGTCTGTATGTATGTTCAGGTGCAAGCGCGACGTAAGGTGATGCAACAGTCGGCCTTTGTCGCCACTATTTCTTTGATGTCACTTTAGTATGTGTGGGCCTTAAAACATTCTGTGGAGAGATGACATAGCATGATGCACTTATTCTGTCATGTCAGTGAGCAGCTCATGCTTCCATGGGCCTAACTTATTCATTTTTACAAAGCATTTTATTCATTGCAGTCACAATCAATATAGAAAGCATGTAATCCAGACTCCAGTTGTCGCTACATGACATGACTTGCCACTTCTTGAAACTCTCCAGCTTTTTAAAGAACTATTATAACTTGGCAATGCAGATATACAATAAAACATGATCATGCAACTGCATACCATAAGTCTGAAGTACAGTAGCTCAAGGGAAATTGGAGAACTTTTCCAGAGCAGTTGTTTTGTACTTCTGCCATTTTGAAAACCACAAGCAAAAACAAAAGAGCCCATAAGTGTTGTTAAGGTGTGGGAAGTTTCACTGGCCTGTCCAAGTGAAGGAGAAAATCAGTATTCTTCTGCTGCACTGCCTATTTTACAATAAATGATGTCTCAAGCTATGAGAGGGAAGTGAAATTGTCAGGTGGCTTTGTCAGGCTAGAGGGCACATTCCCCGCTCCGAGCTAAACAGAAAAAAGAATCAACTAATGAGTCATCATTCACCTCATGTAGGCAGAAAGACTACGGAGAAGTTCTTCTTCTGCAACTGTTCCTTAAAGTGATACTCCACCCAAAATCTATTCCCTGAATATCAAACCTGCCTTTGTAGGCTTGAAAAGTTTCCTTCTTTACTGAAGGAGAACAACTGTGGTCAGCTTGTAATCGGGCAGTAAATGTCCCACATGGTCAAACATCTACATATCAACCGAATGTGTAGACACAAGTTTTGTCAGGCCTTTGCTTCTCCAGTCACTGTTTCCTTTGTGAGAGACACTCACAAAGGAAACAGTCAGAGCGTGAAGAGAAAAAATGCTGCTGATAAAAGGGCTGTTGCTGTGAAGGAATTTCCCCTCCAGTGATTAAGGGTGGCACAACATCCAGTTATTATTGTTTGTTTGTTTTGCAAATGACATAAGTTATCCTGATTTTAGTGATTTGTATGGAAGCTTCATTTTTATGCTGTTGTTTCAATCAGGAGAGACTCATCCCGAGAAAAAAGAACATTTATTTACATGTTCATGTAAGTATGAGAAATGTCAAAACTCTTTGGTGATTAGACCTCATCGTGATGTCACACATTCCAGGGGGTTGGTAAAGACATAGTAGATTATGGAGTCTAGACGCTGGTGGTGGTAATAGTGATGATGAGCTGAGGATCTGCATGTGAAGAGGAGTGGGCTTTAGATGAGCTCGTCCTGGGCTCTGGATAAGGTGACTGGAGGTGAATGGGGTGGAGGAGGGCGTGATGATTCCACCTAAAATGACAGCTGACAGGAGCAGAGAGGAGAACAGATTTAAAGTTTGGCAGCAGCAACATGAATGACTGAAGGAGATAATGACAAAGTTTGACTGGCACATCCATAGTCAGCCCATTGGTGGAAGCGGTGGGAGTGGGATAGAGAGAGTATTGTGAATAAATTACTAAACACAAAAGCACAATGAGATGCAATAAGGGGTGTTTCTTCAGCTGAGACGCTTTGGTTGTTTCTGGTTGCTATGATACAGTATATTCACAGAGGTAAATATTTTGGCACAAGGTGGAGTACCTACTTGCTTTTAGCCTTGCTCTGAATTAAGAAAAAGCTGAAGCTTATAGGGAGAGAGGATGGACCTGCTGGTCTATGCCATGGATTTATGGAGCAAACTGGATACAGCGCTGGAGGCAGGTCCCTGTTTATTCCTGAAAAAGTTTCTCAGTGGCGCATGAAGCCACAGAAGCTCAAGTTCTATGGTATAAAATTACTCAGATCCTCTGAAACTGTGGGGCCCATTGAGCAAGTACTGAGACTTATGGCAGTCAAGCGGCTACTTGTAGTTTAGCCCTAATGCAAAGTCGAATGGGGACGAAAATTATTTTAATGTGCAGCTCTTCTAAACTTCAAAAATGTTGTCACTCTGAATGAATCAAATCCTGATAGTGAAATGAGTCATTTCAGGGGTTGTGATGTTCAAAGAAATGTATCCAATGACATCACTTGACGGACCTGGGAGTTGTAATTCCACGTTTGGCCACTATGTAACTTTGGCTTCAAAGTCCGACGCTGTTCTGGGGGGATGGGTGTGTGTGGAGTCAGTATTAATTTCTCCTCTATTGTTGTTTTTCAACAATGTTACAGTTGGTCTTTGTGGTATTTGACCGTCCTCCACAATGCACATCTGTGTAAAAGTGACAGTGACAAGTTGCTGCAGTGTTTTACAAAAGTTGAACATGTTTCAGCTCTTGGCTACCAATAAAAAAAAAAACGGCAGATGAACTTGCTCAATGCAGAATAAGCGCTCAGCGCCTCATCACGCTGGCATTTGTAGTGTGTATATGCAGCGCTCCCTTGAAAACAAGAAAAAACATAGCGGTAGTGGCAGTGTGTTTCCATTCCCTGCAGGTGGCTTGTCAATAGCATGGTATTGCAATTTTCCAAACAGCCCTAGGTGATAATGAACGCTATCATTGGATTAACCTACAGGGAGTAGCCAGTTGAGATTACATAGCCTCCAACAAAGTGCATAACATTTTTATGTTTGAATTTGGATGCTCAAATACATGTGAAACTAAATGTTGTGCACTAGTTATCCAATAGGGAGTGTTTTAAGCCACAGGGCTTCAGTACATACATAAACATACACTTAATCTCTCCTTCTCTGTGTCTGTCCCCTCCTTCTCTGCCTATGCTACAGAAAACAACCTTTTTTTTCTCCTCCTCTCTCAAAAAAGTTGGAACATTTCTTCGCTGTTTCCAAGCCAATGTATAAAATCTATCTAAAACTTAAGGTGGGTGGCCTGCCCACGCTCCTGTTACAAAAAGAGTAGATGGTTTTCTCTTCATCTGGCATTGCTGCAGTAGCTTACCGCCAGCAAGGCCAAGTTAGATAAGGATGTGAGTGCAGAGGCAGGAGAGAGAGGGAGCATGAGTAATAGACAGTTTCTCAACAGAACAGCGATATAAGGGGATAGATAGATAGATAGATAGATAGATAGATAGATAGATAGATAGATAGATAGATAGATAGATAGAATACAATAGTGAAACAAATTCAGGGAGGCAACATAAAGGAGGGAGCAAAAAAGATGAATGCACTTCCAAGTAACCTTGTTGAAAAGGATGCACTTTTCTATTCACTCCTCATTTCCCTCTTAATATCTCGCGGTGTTTTTGGGGGGTTGTTTGTGTGTTTTAGTGCTATTCTCTTTCCGTCCCATTCAATTTGCCGTCCTTCTATTGTGGTAATAGAGCATTACTGAATGGAGACTTGGATAGAGGGGAGAATAAAAGGCAGAGAAGAAAGAAAAGAGCCGAGGAAGTGGGTGAAAGAACAGCGAGGGAAGAGGTGTCAGTATGTAATTTCCCCGAGGGATTGAACTAAAAGAGAGGGGCGTGTCCCTTTCTCTCTCACTCTCACACTCGGTTTGTGTCTGCATGTGCAAGCGCGTGTGCTCGCATGTGTGTGTGTGGGTAGGTTCACCTACACAGTGTGCTCTTGCACTGTGCCACTCTGCAGCATTGACCTTCATGTATCTCTGACATGCTCCAGTTTTCCCATCGGACAGAAATTTCAATAACCAGCCACTCTCACCAGAATTGTGTGTGTGTGTCTTTGTGAGGGTATTTATGTGTGTGTGTGTGTGGATGTGTGGGTGCATGCATGTGTGTGGCAGGCGCATGCATCTTGCACGTAGGTGTGTTTTTATCACCCTATATTCGCCTTTTTAGATATTGGTTGACCGACTTCCTTATTGATCTAATTCGCACCAATGATGGAGATCAATCTCTCTCCATTTCCAAATGCGCACGCACTTCCACACACATACACCACAATGCACACACACCTTCACATTCATGCACTCAAACTTACGCTTACAATTTTCCATAGGCACAGAGGCCAGCATCCCCCAGGCTTATGTACCTTTTACTCTAAAAGCTCAGCTGTGTCAAGAAGGATGCATCCAGACATGTGAGTGGCTTTTAGATATCCCTATGGAGAAACTGAAGTTAACTGAAAGGGAAATATGAGCTTCTATATCTCTATGGACAGTCAATGTAAAAATGATCTCTATTTGGCACGGCAAACTGTCCAAACACTGATGACCAGATTCCTCATCCAACACAACAATGTATGTGGGCATATTTGAATATATTTTGCCCTATTAACTCACAATTAACCTTAAATGCTTAATGCAGATCACTCCATTAATATTTATGTGCATATAAATGTTGTGTGCTTTTGGGGGAAAGTCATGTAGCTTCAGTGTCTCAGTTCAATTCTGTCCAGGAACCTCCGCCATATTTTATACTCCCTTCTCTCCACTGTGCTCTAATGAAGCCAAAATGCCCCAAAAATATAATCAAATGGAGCCTGTACTAAGTGGTTACTTTATCCACACCATCACTAGCATCCTCACTTTCTGAGTAGTCTCGTTGGGAAAATTTCCCTGAGATAGGATAGAACAGAGAGTCCTCATCCTTGAACCTTTTTCTCTATTAAGAGATGAAACTCCTCCATGAAAGCAGAATGTAAATCCCACATTGGAGTAGCTTGTTTATCAGTCACATTCTCATTCTTTCTTTTGTCAGGCTGTTGAAGCAGTGAGGATTATTTTCTCTGGCAGTTTGTCTGCTTGAGTTCCTTGTCATAACATTCAGTGACGGTGCTTGTTCTTGTTCTCACTCTTTATTGACAAAAGTGAATTAAAGTGGTCTAACCAAGGGGTTATGTCAGGGTCGGAAAGTGGAGCCAATGCTCAAGTGCCTTAAACCTGCAGTATTTCCAGCAGAGGGCGACTCCAAAAGTCAACACATTCTCACACTGACCTCGTCACATATTGATGTTTTGGACATGGACTTTACGACGTGCAGGGTACCCTGGGTGCGTTGGTTGTTGACGTTCTGGAACACTGTGTCAAGTTCTCCTCTTTCAAGATACACTTCCATTTTCACAGGAAATGTTGTCAACAACAAACACACATGGTTGGGTTTAGGCAACAAAAGGAAGGGATTAGTTTTAGGAAAAAAGAACAGGGTTTGGCTTTAGAATCTTACGGTCTCTCGTGTGAAAGTCGGTGGTTGTTGGACCCAACCACCACCCCACTCAGATTGTCGCCGCCTTAACTTTCGTTCTTGTCCCGCTGCGTTTCCCCCTGATGCTGCCGGGCGGCGTTAAACTATAAAGGCAACCTGCTCTTTATTATGCTGACACTGAAGGATACCTTTTTTCATTGGTTTCAGACGCTGCAAGTCACTGGCCAAGCCCCAGATTTGACTTCGGAGTGAGACCGTGCTCCACAAGTTGCCAAAAGAAGTCTAATTGTATAGAAGCCTATCAGGGAAATGACTTCTCACTTGATTTATTGCCTCAGAAAGATTGCTATAGTGAGTTTGCTAGTTTCAAGTCTTCTTCAATACAACATGATGTTCATTTAATCAATTATGGTCCCATTGAAAGTAAAATAGGTGATAAAGCAGGCTTTAGGGCGTGGCTGCCTTATGATTGACAAGTCACAACCTCAATGGTATCATCGGGCCTTCAGTCAGAGCCACCCCTTGCTCCTCTACAGCTCCAGCCTCTCGTCCAATTATGGTCATTTCTGGCTCCATAAAAACAAGATGGCAACAGCAGAAATGCAAAACTTGAACAAATAGGGTATGTAGAAGTGGCTACGTCCACTTCCTTTGTAAAATCTATAGGGTTAACTAAACAATTCTAAAAACGCTATAAATGCCCCTATAAGTGGACTTAAAAAATCTTAAGAATCTAGCAACAATAAGGCCACAAATAACTCATAACTTGTAAATGTCTAGGACTTGAATGCACCCCTGCTTTTTTTGTAATTTCCACCTCCAGAAAACAACAATATAGTTCGACCAATCAGACTGTCAAGAAATACACTAGGTGGAAACTTACTTCACCGTGTCACGTTCTACAACTCTTTACAGATGATGCATCACTTTCTAATGCACTCATTTTGTTTAAGGATGATTTGTTTGATATGATGCATGGGGATATTGTTCACAGTCATTAGGCCAGATTTAAGGGAAAAAAAGGAGGCATTCTCTGGTGCTAAAGTTCAGCATACACTCTGACATTTCATTAGAGTTTGAATGGGAGGTATAGCACCCAGCCACAGAGTGCATCAAGGCATCACCAGCGGCATTTGAGCTGCAGCACCAGAATCATTACGTGGTGTTTTGATAAGGAGGAGGAGTGCCTGAGGGTGAAGCTGATGTTACTTGCAGGGTTGGTGCAGAGGTTATGACAGTTATGATGGTTGAATCAGTGATGACACAAAGATGTGTGTGGCTGAAAATGGTTGTGAAAGTGAAACACAGAGTTTCTCTTGATAAATATTTTGTGAAGTCACATGCAGCTGCAGGCTGAGGTCGGCTCCCCTTTGCTGCTCTGACTCAAAAGCAAACAGATTCACAAATAATTTAGAGTTTCACATTTTGATGGGTATAGCTTTAACTCACATTGATCGATAAAACTGAAAGAAAGATGAACATTGATTCTGAGAGGAAATGTGTGAATTGGTCAATGACGTTTACCTGCAGTAAAGGAAATTTGATGTCAGCCGTTGAGTGTATTATGCGTATACCTTTGCTTTGTATCTGCTTAATTGAAGTTGCCGCTGTGTTTTTGCGAGGTTTTGAGTTCTTTCATCTTTTGTTTGGGTTTGTTTTTGAAAATCAATCTTAAATTGCTTTTCTGCTAGCATTATAAAAGAAAGAGAATTGATTTTCTGAAACTCGCAGAAACCCTGAACAGTTTTTGTCTGGGGAAAAAAAGAAAATCTAAAAGTTTTTCTTTTTCATAAAACATCTTAAAGCGTGTCGCACAATTTTGTTAAACGTGCAATTAAGGTGACTTTTTTTGCAAGAACTGGGAATACTGAATACTGAATACTGAATATTTTAAAAGGACTTTAAATTTGAAGAATATAAATTTCAATTACAAGCAATTCTACCAGAGTGAGTTGTGTAATACTACTGTATAATACTGTCAGCTGTAACACAGCCTGGCAATCAGCACTTTGATATGAGAGCTTTCAAAGCAACAACTAACAGAGCTGCGAGGAGCCAAGTCATCTGTGCACAGGCTACAGGTGTATCAGTCAGATCAGCTGAGAAATAATTTCAAGTCAAGGAAATCCAAACAGCATGAGAAATAGACGTCACGAGCAGAAACTAACCAAGAGTGACTGATGAATGCAAAAATGATTTATTAACTTCAAAAAGAGAGTTTATGTTATTTTGTCTAGCCTCCGTCGACCCTCAGCTGGCCCTGACTTTGACATGAACGCATTTGATCTCGACCGACATTGAAGTTTTTCATGCCTCTACTGTCTGCTCGTCTATGATGCAACTTGGCAGCTCGTCGACAAAAAACAAAAACAAAAAAAAGTTAACTAGTGGCATCTTCCTATTAAAGTGTCATATTTGATTCTCTCCGTCACGGCTTTTCTCTTTTTCCTCTCACTGTCTTTGTCTCCCACGCTGTCTATTCTTCATCTCTGTTTTTTTTCCCGGCATCCTTTAGCGTGCAGACATATCACACACATTTCCTCAACAACTAGCTTATACCCTTGGACTTCTTATAAGTGTGATCCCTCCTTTGAAGAGTCTTGCCATGTAGTGTTTCAGGGGCTAGACTGCAATCCACGTCGAAATATGTAACTGCTGAACCACTCGACAAGCGTGCCGAACAATGTGTGTGTCATTCTGCGCTGCCTGAGCGCTGCCAAAATGTCAGAGTGATGTTGTCGCTCTGTCCATCTCTCCACTTTGCGTCCTTTCTCTTACATTAGGCTACTTGTTTATCAGGCTTGGACCCTCCAGGTCTTTACTCTTGGTGTTGACAGGCTCAAAAACATTACTGACTATATTCACACTCGATGAATCGTAAAACAGGTAGTTTCAGCTTTTTTTTTTTTTCATTGAAATTCCAATAAAACAGGAGCCAGATTTGACAGAACGCATTGTGTTGACACAATGTAAAAATAATCACAGGTGTTGCTGTGGGGGAGACTAAATGGCATAAAACCCAGCTAATGTGTTCCAGCCTCAGTTAATCCTGTTTGACCCTGTAGAGGAAAACAGAAGAAGGATTTTTGTCTTTCCACTCGTGCCACTTTACATCCACAATTCATCTAAATGCTTCCTGAGGGCTGTGATTTAAATTGAAAAATAAATTACAGAATTGAATCCAGTAAGAGGGCCGATGGGCTGCTAACAAAGGAACGTACTCAATATACCTTATATCCAGACCTGAAACCTATTAAAGAGAGATTAAAAACTAAAGAAATGGACAAAAATGAAGAAGCGTCATGCAAAAGCCTCATCATCTTCATCCTGTATTCAATGTCAAAATGGACAGACGCCTACACCAGCTTTGCCACAACTCCCTTGCTGCTTTTGGTGGGATTAACCAGTGTTTCAATGATGCACATTTTCTGATGGACATAATATTATCTCAATGAAATCTAGTCATGCTCACATGGCATGATTGTTAGTGACTGTTCTGCAAGTATTTGCACGTTGCTCTTTTTTATAGCTGCACCACAGGTGGGCAGTATAAAGGTCACACAGTAAGCCAGACGTTAATGTCAGTATAGTATATCTGACAATTTTCTACAAACCTGCGACCCAGAGTGTGTAAGTTTCAACATTGTCGAGGTAAATCTGTGTTGTCTACTGTAGTAAGACAGGTAAAGTCATTGACTGTATTTTCACTCTGTCAGAACTATGGAAAACAAAACAACAAAAAAAGATTATATCCTCTTTACATCTAATTAGCAATAAATTACTTGGCATTATGTTTAATGTTAAAGTTGGCACCAGATAGAGAGCATATGCTCAACCACTGCCAAATACCAACACTACAGGAGAGATGATACTAAATCACCTGGCTACAAAACATAATTAAATATGACGATCACACAACCTGTTCTAATCATTTTGCTGCCTGGACGAGTCACCCATAAACCAGTCTGGGGGCAACAGCCAATACTTTGGGAGATCTGGTGTATCAAGCGGATATCCAAGCCAAGACTTCCTCTTCTGTGCAACGATCATTTCAGCTAATCTCTATAAACAGATATCTGCAAATTAATGCAGATACATTTTTAGAAAACTGCAATACCATACCCACCCTGCCGCCCACACATAAGACCCATTAGTTCTGCTAACCAACCTGAAACCACAAATCTTGAATTAACCATGCGCTATTTAAATGTTTCAGTTAGATAACATGTTTAAAGGGATGATTTTGGGGCATTTCATACATGTGAAACCAAGATAATGTATTTTAAACAAAGGCAATTGAGAAAATACAATGTAAACGAATATGCGTTGCTTATTTTCATAATATTGAGCAGCACATATCCACATTTAATGTGTCTGTTGGACATGCATGCATATCCATATTAATAATATGATATTGATCATATTGGAGCTGGTGCAGCTGACAGAGCTGACACACAAAGTCCAAATTATCCTCATTTTATTTTAATATATTTATCATCCAACCTGCGATCAGACCGCCAGCATACCCGACTCGATGCAGGACTCTGCACTCAACCCATAATTTCAAGTCAAAAGACTTCAAGTCAAGTAAACGCAATTGATGAAACAAATAAAACTTCAGTCAGACAACTCGTGTTTTTAATGTTTATTTCAACAGCAGAACAGTGTTAGAGTTTGGTATCTAGACTCGCTCCCCGCAGATATGTGTACATGAGATATTGGGGAGAGATGCCTAAATATTACCTCCCTTAGCCGTAGTCTGCAGGTGGATGCTGGGGTGGAGGTGGGGCTGAAAGAGCAGGCTGCAATGCTGATGCAGGGCAACAGTGGCATTGGCAAGGCAAAATTAGAGCAGGGGCAGCTCATGACAAAAGATTATTTGATTCCCCTAAATTCCTGTATGATGTTTTAGAGTGTAGAAGTTTAGGTTCAGGGTTTTAGGTTTAGGTTAAGCCTTCGGGGTGTCTGTGTTTTTGACATGCATATTTAAAATGCTGAGGAGAGATGTGATCAGTTTTACAAGTCTCACAGTCATTGAGCTTTTTTTACGGCTTCAGACACGTCATTGTGACGCTTTTACTGGCATCAACAGTAAACTGCATTTCACACAATCTCCTAAGTTAAAATGAAGCTTCTGCCATCAGTATTGGATGGTAAAGTAGTTTTACTGGTTTTCATCATTCTGACCTGTTTTCCAAATTCATTAAAAGGTTTTTTGCATCCTCCTGGCGAGAGAATCAGCCCTCATGGAGCTTTCATTTCTCCTACTAATACAAATGTATTGAAGACTTTTTGTCGAATAAATGTCAATATGTGGAATCTTGCCCCACAAAGCCAATTTGAATTAATATCACAGTATTTGCCGAGCCCGTTGAAGATTGAGTTTAAAGTTCATGTAATGTCTGCTGACTGTGGGGGCAAAAAAACAGATAAGACATTAGATGAAAACTCAATCATGTCAGCAGGTAAAAAAATGAGAACACACTCAGGCACACTGAGAGAGGAAACAATGGAGCCTTTGAATCTCAACTGTGTTGTATCATCCTCCTCCACTGACTTTATGATGCATAAAACTCAATACTGTGTCTTTCCTGCTGGGTACAAGTGATCTTTTCAGTGTGACTACCTGAGGTTAGTCATCAATTTATATGTATATTACCTTGCGTCAAATTTATGTAGGTTGTATAAAATCTGATTTTTGTCATCAAATGTTCCACAGTCCAATAGTTTCCGCAACACCTACACGCATCAAAATGCAGTTTCATAATTAAATCCAATAATCTTTGTGCTTTCAGTGTTGAAATGATGCCACATTAAACCAACAGCACTTCAGTAAAATGGTGCATGTATTGCTCTGGCTTTGCTCCCATGTATTTTGTCCTATTTCTTTCTTGTTGATGCATAATAAAGTCAGGATTTGAACACATTTCAAACACTATTACACATTAAAACCGTACTGAAAATGGTTGCTTCCACTCCTGTTATTGTTATTGTTTATTTGACATCATGCAGTGACAATAAAAGCTGTTAAAGCTTATTGTGTAATGACCCAAGAGGAGGTCCGCTCACATCACTGCTGCATTTTGAATAAAGATATATCAGTAGATAATCCTTTTGCTACTCCATTTTTTGTAAACTGACCTGAGTTTATAGAAGCTTTTACAGTATTTGCTGTTCTCTGCACCCACCATGGGGTAGCTTTTATTCCTGTTGTTGTTTTTGCTGCTGCTGTGTCTTACTTTGATCTTTTCTGTACGTTATTTTTGGTGTTGCCAGTTGTGCAAACATTAAAACAAGCCTTGCACAGGAATGTACAGAATACAAGTTATTTATTTAAATTAACTAAAAGGCCTCATGACAAAATGAGACATACTGTAATTAGACAACACTTGTGGTTTTATTAAACCATAAACATCAAATGGTTGTACAGAGCATATACATCAATCTACCTCATGTTAAAATAAATGTCACGCTCTCATACTGTTAATACTGTTCTGTCAGTGTGTGATGTTTAATGAATTCCAGGGATTTGTCTGATGAATTGCTGTAATTAACTTTTCCTGGCATAACCACTTTCCTTCATTTCCCTGAATGCCTTTCAGCCACTCGCTCGTACCTCGGAGTTTTTTCTCCACGTGCAGACAGAGAGCACAGTGATCATAAAATTGTGATAATAACAGCAATACAGAATGCCAGCTGAATGAATAAGTGGCACACCCCTTACTCAGCAAACTGAAACGTGTCTTGCAGCTGTGTTGGAGAAATTGAAATCCTTCTCTGCAACAGTGTCTGAACATTTTTTTTCTTCATGCCTGATAGACAGAAGAACCTGAAAAACATGAAAAATACTTTTCTGCTGTTGTTTGACTTTTTCTTTTATGTCACGTTTCAAAAACCAACCATGTCTCCTAGAAACTGCAGTAATGTACTAATTTGTTTTCCCAATTACATTTTTATAGTAAAACAAAATTTCAATCTTTGTTATTTTCCCTGGCAACATATTCTCTGGTGTAGGAAGTGCTGCAAATATGCACCATGCAAAAACTCATAACAAGGTGACTGACTGGGGTGGATTGTAGGCAAAGAGAGTGCAGGACTCAATAGGATTCTATTGATTAAATATCAACAGAGTAAACATTAGAGCTGAGTCCTGAACGTGGAAATATTTGGATAATTGGCTGGAGATCACTCAGTTAACTGAGAGTCTTCAAGTCAAGTAGTCATTTTTGTTTTTTCTTCTCTTGTCAGTCAGTGTTTAGTGTACTTCTGGGGAAATTTCAGTCCCCAGATTTAGCTGCAGAGTAAGCGTTCCTCGCTTTCACGCTGCTTTCTGACACAGACAGCTGTAGACACAGACCCAGGGTGGGTCTGAGTGAGATGAAGGCAGCTGCTCAGGGGGAAGAGTGGCTTTGCCCAGTCAGGCTCTGAGAAAATTTTATTTCTGCTTTCTGCGTAGAGGTGGTGAATTTACCAACACATTCTCACCCCCACCTCGTCACATATTGACGTGCTTGGTCATGGACTTTCCAGGTCCATATACGACATGTAAGGTACCCTGGGTGTGTTGGTTGTTGACGTCCTAGGACACTGTGTCAAGTTCTGCCTGTTACATGCATTGTGTTCTACATACAAAATAAATGCACTACGTTAGTACAACACTGCAAATTGACCTTTTTTTTTTTTCTTCAACAACAAACACATGGTTGGGTTTAGGATCTTAGAATCTTACTGGACGTGAACACCACTCTCTCGGGTGAAAGTCATGATTTCTTGGACCCATCCACCACCCCTTCTGCCCGCCTCACTTGGACTTTCACCACCTTAGCTTTCGTCCTTGTCCCACCGCGTTTCCACCTTACACTGCCGGGCGCTGTTAAACATGTTGGATTCTGACGCCGCAAGTCACTGCCGAAGTGCCAGATTTCAACAACTTCGGAATGAGACCGGGTTTGGATGGTGGGCAAAGAGAGCACAGGACTTTGGTTCTTTTGATTATATATAAATAGAGTAAACATTGGGGCTGAGTCCTGAACATTGAACATTTGAATAATCACTTGGCAATCACTCGGTTTTTAAGTCAAATAGTCATTTTTGTTTATTTGTTTGTTTGTCAGTGAGTGTGTTGTTTACTTCTGAGGAAATTTCAGTCCCCAGATTAAGCTGCAGAGCACTCCTTGCTTTCACACTGAGTGATACGGAGGCAGCTGCCGGAGGAAGAGAAGCTTTGCCCGGTCAGGCTCCGAGATAAAGTTAATTTCTGTCTTCTGCTTAGATGTGGTGAATTTACAGCTCATATAGCAACTTAATATGATACAATCTCTGGCTTCTGTTTGATATCTAGTGTCAGCAAAAAATGGTGTACATTTCTAATGTGGCGTTAGCATAGGTAGCATGCATTAGCTCGTATGTAGGGCTAACTCGGCTTGTTTTGTAGATCACGTGAATGTCACTGTCACTCGAAAAGTTGAATATTTTTACTGAGCAGCCAAATCCAATTAGACTGACATAATTTTGAGTTGGTACAACTCCAGTAAACATGTCCTGTCTCATGCTTCAAGTCATTTTTTTAATTAACCAAGGCAATTTTGAGGTTTTTTTTAAATGATTTTTTTTTGGGGGGGGGGTTGGGGGGGGGCTTTTTTTACTTTTAATGACAGGACAGATTTGAAGCATGGAGGGGGGGGGATGACATGCAGCAGGGGGCTGTGGCTGCTGTGGCAAGGACACTGCCTTTGTTCCTGGGGTTTTTTTAATCAACATTTTGTAACTAGACAAATATGTCAATTAAAGCATTTCCTCATTATGGTGACATTGTGTGGCTTTGAAATTGTTTCCACTTTAGCAAATTATGTGGACATAGATTCCAATAGACAGGTTGTTTTTAAAAAGTCATATTTTATCATATTTCTCGCACAATGATTTCTGCTGTGGATGCAATTTTGCAAGAGCATGTTTTGGCACCACACAGGAAGGTGTGTGTGTGTGTGTGTGTGTGTGTGTGTGTGTGTGACTGTGTGACTGTGTGACTGTGTGTTGTGTGTCCTCTCTTCATGGATGAAGAAGCAACATTTCTTTGGTGTAAATGGAAGATGAGCTGGGTTTTCAATTTGAGCTACAACACTTGCCATGTGTGCTTCCACTTAGATTCAGGGCTGATTGCCTCCTGAGTGTCACGCAGGGTATAACACTGAACTGTTTAGTAAGGTTAATTAATTTCAGAGCCGTTAACCAAAGGTCAATGAACCTTTACCCTGATCTCTGATGTGTGATCTGTGCCGTTTGTTTTCTTTCCCCATTCTTTCCTGTCTCTGTGGTTCCTCTTTCACTTCCTCCTTGTCAGTCTGTTTCTGTCCATCTATTTTCTCCATCTGCTGCTCCGCGTCCATCTGTGTCTCTGTGTCCTTTTCCCAGCATGCACTAACAGTATGCATCACTCGTCAGTCAAGCCTTTACAGTCAATTATCTGCCTCCTCCAAAGAGCTAATCTTAATGTTTGCCCTGGCATTGATTAGCCAATAGCAGGCAGGTGGCCATTGATTAAACCACCAATTGTATTGCTCCCTCGAGAAGCGGGCTTAAGGACAGTTGCAAGTCGCGTAAAATGCACACGTATACAGGAAGAGAGACAAAGGCAGACAGACGGGCTGGCAGCTACGTGCATAGATCACAATAAAAAAGGAAGGCACACACAAAGCAAACAGAAATATCCCATAATATAATAATCATGATCATGTTATGTCATTTTATCATTAAATTTCGTTACAGTTCCTTATTACTATGCCGACAAAATCACATTTATGCCTCGGATCAAATGCAGTTTAAGTTGCTGGCACCTGAGCATGGCAAGCACACGCACACATACATGCAAACTAGCAGAGAGACTTGGAGTCACACACACACATACACACACAAGACAGAGGGTAACATGCTAAACAGCAGGCCTGTTCGATTAAATCAAATGAGAATGAGATGATATGTTATCTATTCTAGCCACACTCTGTGGCTCAGAAATCTTTTATCAAGACAATGCGCCGTACGCCCAGTGCACTTCCAGTGTGTGTGTGTGTGTGTGTGTCTGTGTCTGTGTCTGTGTCTGTGTGTGTCTGTGTGTGTGACAGTTATTAAATGGGCTTTGTCTTGTTCTGCTCCTCAGGAAATGAACCTGACATTACTCATCTATCAGGACCACTATCCCTCCCCTCATCTTGTCTTTACCTCCTTTCTCTCTCTCCATCACCTCAGTTTCTGCACTTTTTCCTCTCTCCTCTCTGTGACTTGCTTTCTTTTCTGCTTTTTCATATTTTTCTCTCCTGTCTTCTCTCTCCTGTCCAGTCAATCTCAATCCTTTGCCTGATATGCCACATTCAGCCTCGTTTTTTCTTTCCGTATTCATCTTCATCTTCCACTCAGCTTTCTCTGCATATGTTTCGTTCTTTTCTTATTTCCCCTCACTTTCTTTTTTCTGTTTCCTCCCTTCAACCCCATTCTGCTAAATTACAATACTTTCTGCGTGGCGTTTCCACCTCTCTCTTCCTTCCATCTGTGTTATTTCCTATTCTCTCTCTGCGGCTGTGTCTCTCCTTTTCTATCAGTCTCTAAATCTGCTCCTCTCCATCATCTTGCTCCATTCTTTTCATCTTACTTATCTTTTAAACCACCCCAGCACAGCCATTCATCTTGGGTGCATTCAAGTGCATTAAACCTTGTGATAAAATGAATGCATCGTCAGTTTTTTATTCCCTGTATTTATTTATTTTTCAGCATCTGCACATAGCTGCTTGAACGTGGTCCACATTGTTCAAGTTTCACATTGACGCATAGTCTGAAAGCTGCTTCAGTGACTGTTTCAGGTTTAGGTTCAGACCTTAATGATGTCATACGCATTATGGCACCCCACAACGACTATTGTGCTCTGCTTCCTTCCACGTCCGGTTTCTGTTTTCAATGAAAGACATCAAGCAGCCAATGACAAAAGCTTTAGCAGCACGTAAGACAGGTGCAAAATGTTTTTAAAACCCAAGCTATTTTCACCTGTCAATGTCACTGTGAGACTCGCCTGGAGCCAGCACACGCAGCTTTGTTTGCTTCGTGCAGTTTGATGGTCGATTTTAATCATAATGGCGCAACAGCTGTTTTATCAACTGTTGTCAGGGGTGGAAATGGGCTGGAACGCTCCACAGTGCCGCTGGGGGAATGGAAGTTGTGATGGAACACTGTTCCAGCTGAGCTTTTGAATACCTAGGGATGGTTTTTATTGGAGACAACTGCCTGTGTTGATATTTACACAGTTTGCAAGTGTGCTCATGAAACAAGGTGTGATTGCTGATTCCAGGACTCTGTAAGGTAGCAGTCAGTATGCATGTGTGTTGTAGTTTCAGGCAGGAAGATGTCAAACTGATAAACCGATTGCTTGGAATCAGTGTCAGACTTTATTTACCGAGTACATGTGTACAAGGAATTTGTTTTGGTGCAGGTGTCAGATCAGCAAAATGAGGAGGAAAAGATTTGATAGCTGAATAAGAGTCATAACTATTATGTACCTATAGCGTGCAGAGACACTAGTAATGTCACCAGATAAGTCGATGTAGATAAATACACTGTGCAGATATTCATAGTTTGCATCTGTATTTAAATATAATATGCATAATATGCATAGTGTACGGAATGGAGGAGATCTGGGAACTGTGATGGGTGACGCAGACCGGATATAAAATCTCTTTTTGCCTTTGCACACATATAACAATTCACAAATAAAGACTTGGAGGTTGACTTCATTCTTTGTAGTCAGCTTATGAAGCCTAATATCACAGTTAGGTGTTAAGCACTATTTTTGATTATGATACAGTATTTTATAGATTCTTTGGTCGATGATACAATATTTGCTGATATTACAAAGTCTGCCATGATACGATTTCAATATAATTCAGGGGCCTGCGATCCATCGGTTACAGAAGAAGCTGTCACCCCTTCCTTTTTTGCTTTTTGCCACAAATATAAATATAACACATAAATAACTAAATAAGTAAATAATTATGACTAGTTAAACGTAGTTAAGTTTATTATAAACTGACTCTACTAACACACATAAATCGGCACATAGGATAAGTTGGCCTTTAAGATATCTTTTCATTTTATCTCAGATGATGATCTTTTCCCTTAAACTTCAGGACTATCTGGCTAAGTCCTGAAGGCAAACTTCTCCTAATGCCTATCAAGCCTGATAGACAGAAGAACCTGAAATACACAAAAAATATCTTTCTGCTGTTGTTTGACATTTCACCGTGTCATGTCACATTTTTAATTTTTTTTTCAGCCCAGTTGGTTACTGTGATGAGAGAAATACAGAATTCCATCCAAATAGCAAAGTGTGCCAAAAAATACAAAGCTTTTACAAACCAGAAACTGCTGTCTCCTAGAAACTGCAGTAATGTAGTAATTTGTTTTTCTAATTTCATTTTGTAGTAAAACTGAATTGCTGTCTTTATTATGTTTCCTAGCAGCAACTTCTCTGGTGTAGGAACTGCCACGTAGACGCACCATGTGACAAGTCATAACAAGCACAAGTGGATGAGCGCAGGACTTTGATTTCTTTTGATGAAATATCAATAGAGTAAATATTAAGACTGAACCCTGAATGTCAAAAATTCTTCTGTCAGTCTGTGTTTAGTGTACTTCTGGGGAAATTTCAGTCCCTGGATTTAGCTGCAGAGAGAGCTCTCCTCACTTTCACGCTGCTTTGACGAGGCTTTGCCCAGTTAGGCCCCAAGATTATGTTATCGTTGTGTTATTGCTTAGAGGTGGTGAAATTACAGCTCACAGCAACTTAACCCAATACAGTCTCTGGCCTTTTGTTTGATAACTAGTGTTGGCAAAAAAACGTTTTGTACATTGTTGCTCTGTCTTTAGTGTAGTTAGCACGCATTAGCTTGTAGGGCTAACTTGGCTTGCTTACTACATTATGTGAATGTCACTGTCACCCTGAAAGTCTTGTCAACAAGATTCATAGACAAAACAAATATTTTTTGCCAGTTACCCATTATAAGCTTAAACACTTTTACACTGCATAAATTAGCTGTCTTTTCCTCTGCTCATAGCTCAACAAACTGCATGTATTATGTATTATACTATTTGTTACTCACTCTTGGTTGAAATCACTGCATCTCCAGATAGAATGGTGCGAGTGAATTTTCAGCCTGAATGCACCTTTTTTCAGCCTAACATTGTTGAAACAGAGCAGCTAATGTTGCTGTAATGAGAAGTTAGCGGAGTGAGATGCCCAATCTGGCATGTACATCTAGTTTCATGAGTATTTTATCTCATAACGCGATTGTTTACATACAACGTGCAAAATCTGAAACATTTCCGCACTGGTGATTTATTCCCAAATGAATTATGTTATCCTCATCATCTTTTTCTTGGCTGCCATTATTTTGACGGTGACACAGAATTCCAAAATAAAGGTATATCCTAAGGATGATGATGGATCAATGTTTTCAGTTTGCATCAATGGCATTGGATCACTGATCACTGAACCGATATATTGCTCCAGATTAATGGATCGTTACACCCTTAATATTGATACCAGTGTGTATGTTGGTAACTAGAAATAGCAGTACAGAAACTGTAAAACTGTGGTCATATTTTAAAGTGTGAAATGTCCCTCGTATTATGTATGTATGTATGTCAGAAATCCAGCATTAATTGGACTTCAAAACAAGCAAACACTCAGTGCAGAAGCAGGATAAGTCTGCTAATGTTATTTACCAGGTGGTAAATGAGCTCTCTAATGCCCTATCATGAAATATCAAATGCTACATAAAGAACAGAGACAACATATTTAAAAGTCACACCTGGTGAATCTTCCTGTCAGAGAACAGGATTTATCAGCACGGAGGAGAGAGAGGAGAGGAGAATATGTTTTTGAGTCTGAATACACAGCGCCGTGTCATCGAGTATGTCTCTAATAAAATCAAGAGGAACAAGCAGCAGCTCTTGACAGATTTCATTTATCTGAGTAGCTCTCATGGTAAAAGGGTTTGAGACGCCTGAAGTGAAGTAAACTCAGGCTTATTTGAAAATGTACAGTCAAGCATTGAGCATATTTTCACTTCAAATTCAAAAAAGGTATTTTAGTTATGCATTAAGGGCACTATACTAGAGCATGTACTCACTGCCCGCACACAAAAACATCATTTGTAATTACATTAGAGTACGTTTCTGGCTCAGGATACACAAAAACATGCATTTGATTATGAGAAACTTACTAGTAAATTTCAGCCATTTCCACCACTGCTACCCAACCAAATATTCAAAGAGTGGGTAAAACTAAAGTTCCACACATTTGTCCCAAGGTCAAGAATGAACCTCCACACTCATCAGATCAGTATTACATCAGCACATTATTTTCCTCATAAGTCGAACATTCATCACTTATGCTCTACTCTACTCATAGCAGGACGATTTTAGGGTGAGTAATGATACAATTATGTAAAAAAGTTGGAGCCAAATCTCCCTCAGTTCAGACAGGCAATGGCATAATAAATGGAGACTGCAGATTCACTTTTGAATGTGAAATCACTCCATAAATTCAAAGGTTTAATTCTACAACCAGTTTATTTTACAGCTTAGTGTAGTAGGTATTGTGAAGAACCTATGCGCTATATATTACATAAGAACAATTTTGTGTTCACTTTTCTGAAGAATGCTGTCTTCCATCTATGGTCCTGAAGTGTGAAAGGAAAATATATAGCTAACAGGAAGTTAAAGCAGCTGTAACTGATTTTTTTTTTGTTTGTTTTGTTTTTTTAACAGCAGTGGTGCCCACTAACGCTCCAAAGTTAGGTTAAATTTTGGCGAGGGAACAACTGGCATGGCCATTTTCAGAGGGGTTCCTTGAACTCTCACTTGAAGATATCTAAATGAAAATGGGTTCTGTGAGTACTGACGAGTTTTCCCTGAACTTGACAAGACATGTTTTTGGCAAATGTTTTGTTCCTTACAATTAATGCATTCCTTCAAATTATCCCGTCGAAAACCCAATTATGTTCCAAACACAAAAAACATAATTGTAATGATGGATTTCTACTCATAAAGAAGAGTAAGAACAGAACATTATTAACCTGCAATCAGTTTTGGCGACACTCAGATCCACTGTCCATACTAATGGATGTTTTTGAAAAGATCTTGAGTTAAAGCTATAAATCTTTCATATGATTATTCGACATTTATCAGTAATATAACATATCATGTTTACAAATTATGTACTTTAACAATGTGATAAATGGACTGAAACGTGCCTTGCTCTTTCTCCTTACCTCATGGTCGGCCATATTTGTTTAAAAAGGGGGCGTGGCTCTACTGCAGTCCACTTTAGATGATGTAGAATGCTGTGATTGGTTTATAGATATCCCGTGAAATAAGTCTGTTCATTTACGTGGAGTCAGATGACAGTAATCATAGATCTAGACATCTAGACATCCTATAAAAGTTATGTCCATCAGTCATATCAGATAATTAGTAACATTAACTGTAAAATAAGAAGCGGAAGTATATTAGTAAACAATTCCTTAACTATCTTATTGGCATAGTTCTAGTTTTCAGCTGGCTAATATACTAAAACAGCATAATGGAATTCCTGAAATTAGGCGAAGGCTTTTGTTTTTGGTGCACCACCCCAAGATGTTCAGTGGCCACGCCTATGAAAAATGTCTTGGGGCGCCACTGTTTTACAGTCACATTGTATCAAATGACAATGAGAAAAGTGATCATGAAAGAGGTCCCTTTTAGATTAACCTGAACAGATTTGACACTTGAATCTACAACTTCTCTTGGCTTCACAGAGTTTTATAGAGTTTCAGCTCATTGTTCATCCATCTAGTCCACAACTTTGCTACTTTGGTTCACTCTCACAGCTCTCATAGCTCTGAAGACCCACTACCTGCTCAGCGCCAAGCGGCACAAAGTCACAGTTAGTGACTAGGCTACTTGGTGAACATAGTGGAGCATTCAGCCGCTAAAGGCCAATTTATGCTCAACGTTAAATATGGATCTGGATACGGATGGAGCGTTCTGCCCGTGCTCCGCGTTTCTTTCGTATTTCTGCACATTTCCATAAAGCTTATGGATACGGGCCAAACGGAGCAGTACCACCGGAAACCGTGGGGGCAGTGTTGCTGTCACTACCCGATACGTAGCTCTAGCGAGACACGAAGAAGAAATAACAATGGTGAAGCTTGCTGGCTGATTACTGTAGCGAGAACGCGCAGGATGACAGCTAGTCGCTCTACCTCACTCACAGGCACACTGTGCGACTTGTCATGCTGGATGTAGGGGGCCACCCGGCGAAGCAAGTTATCGAATGCCCTGGCGGACATCCCAAAGTACTGGAAATGACGCTCGTCGTCAATTTGTCTCATCGGCAGTACTAGAGAAAAGAATTCTCCGTCCTCCAGTTGCGATGTATTTAACGGCCTCACCGACCACCGCCTCCTACAACGCTGCCTCTGTTTTTGTCTTTTATGCAAGAGGTACATTATCAATATCTCCTCCACAGTCGCCATGTTTGTTTTTGAGTTTGTTGTTATCATAAACTTTTGACTCTGGGCTGCCCCCTGGTGGATATATTGGTTAATATCCATGCCAACGTAAAGGACGCATGGAAGTATGTGGGCAGTGACGGTAACATCATTTGAAACGGACGTATACATTTTCGTACGTAAAGGGAGCATAAATGGTCCTTAAAGAGACAGATATTTCCCTGAGGAGTTGGTAGAGACCAAGAACAGGGCTAAAGGAGAGTAAATACTTATCTTACCTTCATCAGGGGGTCAGAAACATGTCTCCAAATAAATGATAATGTTGCTCCATAGCTGCTAGAGTTGTAGCTAAGCAGCTGTTTTATAACAATGTTTAGCATATCAAACTAAAAAATCAGTTATTGCAGGTTTAAAAATAAAGTGTGCAATTTCTGTCATCTCCTGTCGTCATCTCTTCTTTCCACAGCTCTTCAGAACAGCAGCCATCGTTCTTTCGCTCATCTTTTCTGCAGTTTTTTCCAATTTGAATCTCCCACTCCATCGATCTCACCTCTTTACTGATTGATTTTACTTCAGGTGTTAATTGGTTCTTTTTTTAATACACCTTCCTATTATTTTTCATTTCACTGGTTTAGTGTGTGTGTGTGTGTGTGTGTGTGTGTGTGTGTGTGTGTGTGTGTTTTACGTTTTAGTCCCCATAGGACCCCTGCGGACCAATACCAATTTAAAGCATACACACACAGAGGTGGTCCCCCTCTAACGACCACAACCACCATGCAGTCTCTTCATTAGCCTTTAGCCCCCTTCAGCCATATCATAGAAATCATTAAAATTGCTCTGCCATTTAACAGACACACAGTTGCATACGCATGGACAAAAACACACCATCCCTACTGTATGTCATAACCATTAACACCCCGGACACGAACATACATCTGGGCAAAACAGGGAGAAAGGATCGAAGCGAGATATGGAAAGAGTGGGTGGGAGAGTCAGAGGGACTGAAGCTGAGAGAAATTGAAATAAATTTGAAACACAAATAAAACAGACACGTAGATGATGAGACCGATGGATGGGGTGAGCGGGGAGATTGAATGAAGCGCATTGTGCTGTTCTTATCCGTCTTTCCATCAGGTTGTTGCTCTACCCTCAATGCTGTTTATCACCGTGGCAACTGTCACTTAGACGTGTTGATGTGGGGGCGTTGGGAAGTGAAGATGTCTTACTAAAGGCAGGAAGCAGAAATTGTAGGTCCGCAGCTGAATTGCAACCAGAATAATGGACCACCGTGTTTAATAATTGTCCGCGGCGGACGGAATATTTTCGTTCCTCTGACACCCTCTCATCAGTGTGTGTGGAGATTATTCAGCTGCAGGCTTTGGCTGAAAGGGTTTTTTTTTTTACCCTTGAATTTTTTAAAAGTAGGCCTGCATTATTTTTGTCAAGTTTTTTTAAAAAGTTTTGCTTTTTATCGTGATGAATGGAGACATAAACACACAGAGAGAAAGACGAAGGCAATGAGGTGTGTGTGTTTGTGTGTGTGTGTTTGGAGGTTGGAGTGACTTGCAGTGTGTTTGTCAAGCTGACTGCATTATTTCAGAGTAACAGAAACAATGACAGATAATTCAGCCGGGATGAAAAATGTTGTTCAATAATGAAAGTGTACAGTAGCCCTCTGATGCTCTGCTGTACATATTACAGAGCCTGTTTGCTTGATCCTCAGCCCGAGGCAATTTCTCTAAACATGAACTCATCTCTCTCTCTCTCTCTCTCTCTCTCTCTCTCTCTCTCTCTCTCTCTCTCTCTCTCTCTCTTTCTGTCTTTCCATCTATCCAGCTATCAGTGCCGCCTTTTGTGCTTGTGTGTGTGTGTTCTTTATGCGTGTATGCCTGTGTGTGTCCATGATGAACGTGCGGTCTGGGTGGGTGTACATGTGGAGGTTTCTGCCATTCTCCCTTTTGCTCTTTATGAGTTAGCTAGCAAACATTATTTTTTTTCATTATAAGATTATTTTCAGTGGCTTGTGTCAAAGGTCATATGCTCGCCCACTCCCTGACACACACACACACACACACACACACACTGTATGCAGCCTCTGATAGTGCTCCTATATGCTGAGGGGACAGTTGTTAGGAAAACGGACTGATTGGGTTGTTTCGCGTGTAGGTGTTTGGGTCTATTTTCTGCTCCAACTTTTCTAGAAGTTTCTTCATCCTCAGTAAGTCAGCAAGGCCATCATTTTCACTGTGTGTGTGTGTGTGTTTGAGAGGAGGAGAGTATGAGAGAAAGAACATGGTAGCACAAAGGTTAGTACATGCTGCACTATGCACATGCACATGTTGATCTTTTCATGACCTTAAAATGCACTCTTCGCCTTTTGTTTGTTTTATGTGACTGGCAGAGGTTATAGCTGGGGCACGAGGGGCACAAAAAGATGAGCATTTACAGCAGTGCAGTGTGAGGTGGTCATATTTTGGTGAAATTTGCATCTTTGAATGAACACCCAAGGACCATGTCTATTTAAAGCGCAGGGCCAGCTGCACACAAATGAAACATGTGACATTAATACGCTGCATTCACAAAATAATCCTAAATAATGTGAACAGGCACATTCACTAGCTCCACCCTCCTCAACAAGCAAAATAATGGAGCCTAATTTATCTTTACTTCTATTGTACTATTTTTTACTACAGAATCAGTAATTATACCACTTCTCTTGACCCCTCTGCAGCACAAATGTGAATAAATAACAGATTTAATTTTGATTCACCATTGTCCGTGCGCACGTGACCTTGTGATTTGCACTTGTGATTTGTAGATTGGGCTCTGAAGAGGCTGCATTGTTTGGATGAAAGAGAAAAATATAACAGGATGTAAAAAGAAATGTGTGAATAAACAGTAAGTGTGTTTCCGCGGCTGTGTCTTTGTGTTTGTGCATAATTTTGACTGTGTGCATTTCAGCAGTGTCTCCCACTGTGCTCTCCACCTTGTTTGTGTTTTTTTTTTATCAAGTTTATACACCATAGATAGATAGATAGATAGACTGTCAGTATACACTATCAATATTCACTCATTTTCCATGACTGCTTTTCCTAATGGGAGTTGCGGGGGCTGGAGCCTATCCCAGCTGATATTGGGTGAGGGGCGGGATACACCCTGGACAGGTTGCCAGACTATCACAGGGTTGACACATAGAGACAGACAACCATTCACATTATAAATATACTAAAATAAAGATACTGAAATGTATAATATGGCCATAGGATTACATACTGATGGAATAAACACTGAACAAAAATTTAAACACAACACTTTTGTTTTTGCTCCCATTTTTTCACAGGTTAAAGTTAAAGATCCAAGACTTCTTTATGCAGTGAATAGATATATTTCTCTCAAATTTTGATCACAAATTTGTTCAAATCTGTGTTGATGATCACTTCTTTTCCAAGATAATCCATCCACCTGACAGATATGGCATATCATGATGATAAAACAGCATCATTACTACAAAGGTGTGCCTTGAGATGGTCACAACACAATGCCACAGATGTCCCAAGCTTTCAGGGAGCATGCCAGTAGCATGCTGACTGCAGGAATATCCACCAGAGCTTTTGTCTGTGAATTGTATAAGATAAGATAAGATAAGATAAGATAAACTTTATTGTCCCAAACAGGAAGTTTGTTTTGGGCACAAAGCTGCACAGCAGATACAACCATCATTTACAGTCAAGACACACAGTAGACAATAATGTAGTATAGCAAGAATGCCGATTGGACTAACATGATTGTACAATCAGGACTACTGGGCGAAATAAATACATCAACAAAAAAAAGTGCAGTAAAAACTGTAGAATAGATGCAAATAAAATACAGAAGGGCAAGTGAAACTGTCACAATAAAACTGAAGTGTGAGTAAAAACGTACCAACAGGTCAATAGTCACAATATGTGGTATGTAAATTTCACTACCATAAACTGTCTCCAATGTTGTTTCCCTAAATTTAGAGCCTGGTCTTACTCCAAAGTTGTCAAAATCCGGCGCTTGAGCAGTGACTTTCAGCGTCAGAAACCAACAAAAAAAGGCAACCCTTAAATCGGTATGATACAAGGCCAGTTGCTGTGATAGTTTAACGGCGCCCAGCAGCATCAGGGGGAAATATAGCGGGACAACAATGAAAATTAAGGCAGTGGTGGTGGATAGGTTCAACAAACACTGATTTTCACCCGAGAGAGAGGTGCTTTGCGATTCTAAAGCCAAACCCAGTTCTTTTTTCCTAAACCTAACCACATGCTTTTGTTGCCTAAACCCAACTATGTATGTTTGTTGTTGAAGGCAAAAAAAAAGTCAATTAGCAGTGTTGTACTGACATAGTACGTTTATTTTGAAAGAGATTGTATGTAAACGTCAAATTTCCTGTGAAAATGGAAGTTTATTTTGAAAGAAGACAATGCATGTAACAAGCAGACAACCAACACACCCTGGGTACCTTTCACATAGAATCTGGACGTGGAAAGTCCATGACCAGACGTCAATATGTGACGAGGTCGGAGTGAGAATGTGTCGGAATTTGCCAGTACATCCAACCAGCCCCACAACTCACACAAGTTGGTTACGATGACGAACTGCCGTCAGGTCCGCACATGCAGACGAGCTTCCCTGAGACTGTGTCTGATGGTTTGTGCAGAAGTTCTTCCATTGTGCAAATCAACTGGTTGCATCAGCTGTTTGGGTGGCTGGTCTCAAACAATCTTGGAGGTGAAGACGCTGGATGTGGAGGTCCTGAGCTGGTGTGGCTACATGTGGTCCTTGATTGTGAGGCTGGTTGGATGTACTGCCAAATTAACGGAGACGACATTGGAGACGGCTTATGGTAGTGAAAGAATGTTCAGTTCCCAGGCAACAGCTCTGGTGGACATTCCTGCAGTCAGCATGCCAATGGCACGCTCACTCAAAACTTGGGACATCTGCAGCATTTTGTTGTGTGATCAAAATGCACATTTTAGGCACACCTGAATAATACGAATTTTACCAAATTTGCGGCCCAAAAATTTAAAAGAAATATATCTATTGAGTGCAGTCTCAGAGCTAAAACCCAAATGTGATGTTTAAATTTCTGGTTAGCATACATTAAAGAAACGTGCAAATTTCTTGGACATTGTAGTTCTAAGAGTGTGTGTATGTGTGTGTGTGTGTGTGTGTGTCTTCACAGTCTTTGACACTCTTTGAGTCCCACAGCTGGTCCGATGGTAAAAGCTGTCCTCCCCTCTGAGAGGCAGAGTGGGAGTAAAAGCCTTCCCCTCGCTGACTCTCTCACCCTTTCCTTTCACCAGTAAATTAACATCAACACAGGTGAGATGAAGCAAGCAAGAAAGAAAGTGTCAAGAGTGACGGTAAAAGGAGTCGATGGAAGTGACTGTTACTTTGTAGATACTCTGTATGAGCCTCCAGGTGGGAAACAGGAGATGTGGTCAGCCTTTATTGTTTGGAGCAGACCAGAAGAGGGGGAAAAAAGAAAGAGAAATGGCCTCGGACCGCAGGCTACATTCAGGATGCTGCCACCTGAGCTCAGCCGCAACATACAATAGAAACATTTCCATCTCCATTGATTCAATTCTTGATTTGATTCAGTCAAGTATTCCTTCATGCTGTGGGAAACATTGCTCTCAGTCTGATTACCGCTACAGTTTGTTATTGTGGCTGATTTAGAAAATTGGACTGAAAACAACCTCAGTATCCTTCAAGCTTTGCGGCTTACTTGTCCATAGTTTGGAAACCAAGGGAACATACTGAGTGTACACATGGACAACGGAGTGGAGGAATCCATTAAAACCAACTTGAATTCAAGCTGATCGCAGCTGCAGTTCCCCTTGAAGGAGCAAACTATATATAGCGTTTTTATCTAAAGTGCTTTACAATTTGCCTCTCACTCACCCATTCTCACTCACACAGCAAGCTACTGCACTAAAACATGTGGGGTTAGGGACTGAGCCGCCAACCTGTCCAACCCAGTGACCTACTGTGTGTGTGCCACAGCTGCCCAAACTGTATATTAGCAAATCTACTGTGTGTGTGCCACAGCTGCCCAAACTGTATATTAGCAAATGACAAAACAATCTCTTAGTTTTTCCATCCATTTCTATTTGGGTAGCCTATAACATTACATTATATAACATAACATGAAGCAGGAGGGAAACTGTTAGGTGTGTGCTGCTTTTTGGAGCACCTCTCCTCAGGAAACACCCAGCAGGGAGCATTTGAGAGTGCTTTGCGTCTGGTTGCTACGATACGGAATATCCACGGGAGTAAACATGTTGGCACAACGTAGATTACTTGCTTCGGATGAGGGGAAAGGTGAAGCACGCAGGAAGAGAGAATGAACCCGCCAGTCTGTGTGGGTTCATAAGAGGTAACATAATATACAAACACTGTAGTATAGAATAGAATAGAGTAGACAGAACTTTATTCATCCCTAATATAATGGTAGGGGAAACACTGTAGACTGGTTGATGGTGTGACCTCTTCCTTCTGAAATCCACCACCATCTCCTTGGTTTTGGCTGTGTTCAGGTGGAGACAGCACTTATTGCACCAGTCCCTGAAGGCATCCACAAGGTCCCTGTACTCCCGCTCCTGATTGCTCCTGATACAAGCCACAGTACCTGTGTTGTCAGAGTATTTTTATACAGTATGTGGCAGGACTCCGAGATCTACTTAAAGTCCGCTGTGTATTAACAGATTTCTCCTCCATTGTTGTTGTTCATGTGCAATGTGACAGTTTGTCTTTGTGGTACATGTCCCTCCTCCACTGTGAATAAATGCCTGAAGTGACAGTGATGAACGCAGCATTTTGACCCAAAGTTGAGCATTTTTCAGCTCTCTGCACTCAGAAAATAAGAACAATCGACAGCACTCGGCACAAAATTCATGCCCAGCGCCTTGTTGCACTGCTGGCATTTATAGGGCAGCGTAAATATGTGGCGCTCCCCTCGCAAAGCATTAAAAAATAGTTTAAAAAATGCTTTGGTGCGGGGCATCGGTAGCGTAGTGGACAGTGCCGGTGCCCCATGTACAGAGGTGATGCCTCGACGCAGTGGCTGCAGGTTCGAGTCTGGCTTACGACCATTTACTGCATGTCATCCCCCTCTCTCTCTCTCACCCCATTTCACTCTGTCCTATACATTAAAGGCAAAAAAGCCTGAAAAAATAATCTTTAAAAAAAAAAAAAAAAAAAAATGCTTTGGTGGACAAGGCTCCTAAAGAAACTGGGGACCAGCCATCGTAATTCATCTTTTATTTTTTCCTCCAAGTGGGTGACAGTCTCATAAAGCGCAGCATATTATATTAATTAAATGCTGTTGTTAGTATTGTGTGGCAACGTAAGTCTAGACGCTGGTGGTTGTAGAGGTGGTGAAGATGAGATGAGAGGAAGATGGAGAAGTGCCAGTGATCTGGATAAGTAGAGGAATGAGCCTTTATTGAGCTCGTCCTGGACTCTGGATATGATGGCTGGAGGTGAGTGTGGTGGAGGAGGGCGTGACAGTTCTGCATAAAATGACAGCTGACGGCAGCAGAGGAGAGAGCAGGTTTAAGGTATTGCAGTGACATCCTGATTGGCTGAGAGAGATCGTGGCAAAGTTTGATTGGATAACTAGAAGAGCGAACACCCATGGTCAGCTGATTAGAGGAAGCAGTGGGAGTGGGAGGGAAAGAATTGTGAGTGGATGAGCACAAAGAAAGTCTTCCTGGTTGAACTTACACTGAGCTTCATTTGTATAATTGTTCATGAAGTTTTGAGCTAAGCTAACAGAGCTAACATCAGCTGTAAGCAGTTACCCAAAATTTTTGTGCACTCTCGCTGTACGTTCACCTCTCCTCTCTGCTTACCTGACATTGGTCACTAGGTCTTCATTTGATGCGCCAAAATTAAAACAAGCATTAATTCAAGCATTTTCAGCCACTGAAAACAATATGTGTACTTAAAAATGTACGCATCAGATGCTCTCAGTCACTTGGGCCTTTAAACCAAAGGTAAACAGGCTGTTCATTCTGGCCAAAATATTAGGAACAACAAAATCATGCATTTTCAACAGTTAAAATACCAACACATACTAATCGGCAATGCCTGTGTCTCATTTTAAAAGGCCCAGGGCTATTCTTGAAGAGTTAAGTGTCTTTAACCTGCAATCTGACTTTGTCTACACACAGAGGCAACGTGGTGAGGCGCACTGTGTTTGTTTGTTATAGTAAATCTGTTTCTGCTTTGTGTCTGAGCTCCAGTTGCTGCAGAGCTGTCAAGGGACCCTTCCTGAAAATTGGATTCAGACAATTTCCTCAAACTGTCATCACGGCAGCTCTATCATATTGGTGGAAGTGAAGGACCGTGTGATGGCTCTGGGCATAATGTGTATATAAAACGTTGACCCTGCGAGAAAAAGCTTCATTTAATTTAATCTCCAAAGAGCCCTCTGCTCGTGATTCTGTTTTCTCTTGACAAGAAGTCATAGATTGCTTTTTACGTGTACAATTTTATTATGCCCGTTTGAATGCCTGCCAGCAGAGATGCTGAATGGACTGGCAGCTAAGTTAAGTTAAAGCAAAGCACCATAGTATCTTCTAAAGGGCACTCTCTGGGGGGTACAGAGTATAGAAACACACAAATATATAGCACTTTATGCACTCATGTCACAGTGTCCCATTTTTAACTTGAGTTCATATTTTTAGAAATACTGAAAGCCTGGTCAGAATTTAAATCTATGCATTATTACCTAAGGAAGTTATGTTTTCGGTTTGGTTTGTTTGTCTGTTTGTTTGGATTCCAAAAAAACTACTTACCCGATTTTCATGAAACTTGGTGGAAAGGTGTAGCATGGACTAAGGAACAACCCATTTTAAGATAAGGCATTTGACTTTGGCGGCGGTCTGTGCTTTCAAAATGCCCTCCTAGTTAGACACATATTTCTTCACAGAACAACATCGTGTGCAGCAACATTAAAACTGGGCTCCGACTCTAGGAGTTTTAAAATCCTAACCAATTATAATCAGATTGTATCATGCACATAAGTAGAAACTTCAGAGATGGTCTTTTGTCTGATCTCAAACATGCGCACATACATGGTTATTATGAAAACTATCATACCAGAAGGAGCAAACCTGGTCTCAATGCAAAGTCATCAAAAACCGGCACTTAGTCAGTGACCTCAGCATGATACGTGGCTGGTCACTGTTAACGGCACCCGGTAGTGTCGGGGGAAGTGCAGCGGGACAATAATGAAAGTTAAAGTGGCGAAAGTCCGAGGTGGGCAGGAGGCCAGTGTTCGCTTCCTGTGTGACTGTAAAGCCAAACCCTGTTCTTTTTTCCTAAACCCAACCATGTGCGTGTGTAGGCAAAATTTAAACGTGCATTTGTTGTTGAAGGAAAAATAACGTCAATATGTGATGTTGTACCTTCATAAGTGTGTTTATTTTGAAAGAGATTTCCTGTGAAAACGGATGTATATGTTGAAAACAGACAATGCACCCAGGATACCTTGCAGGCCATATCTCGACGTGGGAAGTCCATGACCAAAGGTTGTTATATGAGGAGGTCGGAGTAAGAATATGTTGAGAGAGCATGAATGCACCACCTCACTCACTCTCATTGGGAGGCAACAATCAATATCAACAGAATGGAGACTGACGTGCTGCGACAACTTGCTGTAGTGTTAACGATGCTTGGTTGGGGAGACGTGGTTCTTCATTATGAGCTGGAGGTCAGTTTTATGACGGTAGTAGGCTAGCTAACGTTTGCCTCAAGAGCTAGAGTCTTTACTGTTGCATGGCAACACCATCAGCTGCTCTGTAGCGATGTAGTCATAACAGTAATCATCAAACATGTTTACAATTATAGGGGCGGCCTGGATGAGTCTTTGAGCTGTCCTGGAGGTTTAAGTCTCTAAACCCCTGACATTACCTGATAATTTTGGCAGAACAACTGTACCGACAAAGGTCTCCTCCGATTTTCAGGACGGGTGAATTGGGGATAAATTGGCCCAAACTCCTGTTGTCTTTAGTGCACGATTACCAATACTATGTAGAGTAAAACCTCAAGGTAAAACAATGGTTTGGTGGAGGCATGTACTGTATACAATTACATAAACTGATCCTCATAACAATTATTTTGAGACTATGTCAGTTTTGAAAGAAGAAAATAATGCAGTCTTCCACAAATTTGACAGCTGGACTTTTTGTGCTCCATGTTTCCATTTGCTCCAAACAACCAATGCGTTGTCTGTACAAACATTGGCTGCAGCTAGCCAGCTGCGTTTGCACCAACTTTGTTTGAGTAGTAGGCTCAGCCTTGCCTTAGATTGTGCCACTTACAGTACCTATGCATCTATTCACGGCCACCGGAGAGTTTTCAATGACTGTATGTGAAATTGCAATCTGAGATTAGCTGTACGTTCTGTCTGAATCCACTCGAAATCCTGTGAATGGAGTCCAGATCTTTGCAGGTAGACATACATGTACTCCCTGCAGTCACAGTAACAAATGCCAAAGGAATTGCATTAACATTTTTATTAGATTTCATAAGGCCGAGCAGGCAACAGGATAAACATAAAATGTCCTCGATCAAAAGAAGAATAAAGTACCTCTGTGTGTACTAAACAGGCAGTGACCTCCGATCATTTTTTCATAAAGTGTAATCTGTGGCCGCAGAAGTTTTTGCATTTTCCCTCCCTGCAGGGTGTTGGGGGTGAGCGGAGTTAAAATAAGGCGAGAGAGACGTCTATTTGCTGCTCTGTCACTCTGATCCCAGTCTGCTTTGTACGTCATTCACTCCTCAGGAGACCACCTCGATTTCTCTCCTTTGTCTCTCCCTCTCTCACTACGCACCTTCAAGTCAAATCAATTTAAAGGCACTCTGTTGATGATGGCATTTATCCACAGAATCAAAGCACAATGAAAGACTTTCGCTCTCTCACCTAATACACTTCCTCTGCTTTTATCAATTCCCGTCTTTCCCTTCCCTCTGTCCTCCTGTCTGTCCCTCTGCACCTTTCCTCACTCATTTTCTCTTTTAACCACTCTCACCTCTCCGGTGTCTGTCTGTTGTCTCTCGAAGATGCTCAAGAGAGCAAACCACTTTTGGAATACATTATTTTGCAACCAATTGCATCTTAAAAGAGAGTATGCAGTGGAGATGGAAAATGCAAGGAAGGGGTTAGAAGCTGAATGACACAAACAAAAAGTATATTTTTATTTGGGATTTTTCTTTCTTATATTTTAAAATATATCTCTGACTTTTTTTTGTGTGCAAACAACTGCATTTTCTCCTATTGATCATCAGATATCCTTGTGTATCAAAAACTATCTCGGCAGTGGCTTAAATACAGCTAAAAGACTTGAACATTCCTACAAGGTGCACAGCTGTTATGCTTGACCTTTGACCTCGCCCAGAAAGACAGGAATGTCACGAAGGGTATTAATAAAGTATAACATGACAGGACATTAAATCTCTTGGCATTTGCTCAGAACAGAGTGTGAACCTGCAGTCTCTGACCATCTCTGCTCTGACAGAACAAAAGTGTGGTTTCAGACACTGTCCTGGCCTTTCATTTTTCACCACATATTTTCTTTAACCAAGAAATTCCTGCAGATTAAAATATATGATACAGAAATCTTGTCCCACTGCCTGTGTATAGGGATGAGCCTGTAGGTGACAGGAGAAGAAGTTTAGTCAGTGTGACTTTGTAAATGAAAATAACTCATTCATGCTGTCTCTGCAGGCTTAATGACTACTGTGAGACCAGGAGCTTGTATCTATCAAGCATCCTATTAATCTTAAATTGCCAAAAAGTGTGCATGTCTCTTTCGGGACTTAAAGGATTTGAAGGGCTGTGCTGAACCGTCACTTTCACTCACATTAATTAAGATGTAGAAATATGAGAAATAACTGTAAGTTTGCTCAAAGATATGACAAGATGCAAACATTTTGTGGCAGAATTTGTCAGCATAATTGCTAAATCTACATAACTGTGCCCGTAGAGATCAAATGAGAGAAGAATGGACATTTTCATTTAAACCAAGTAGCAGGATGATCAGAGCAGTGGCCATTTTTACTTGTACCGTTGCCATTGCACCCATTGTAAAGGGCTAACCATGTATAAACTTCCATATAAACAAACCAACTTGCGGCAAGTCCTGAACTAACTGAAGTGAGGTGTTGCAATAACATAATCAAAGTGACGTATTACGTTTTCAAAAAAGCTGTCTGTTACTTTTAAAAAATATCACCGTAACTGTTATTCTCCATGTTTCTCTTGTTGCCATTATACATGTTTGTTGAAACACGATGTAATGTTAATGTAGCTGCCTCCAAAGAGCGAATGTGATAGAGGCTGCTCAGTGGACAGCTGAGGGGCAGAGACCACAGGGATAAAACAGTGTGTAGATCAGCATATTTATTACATTTTTTTTTTACATTACAAGTTTTATCTTATGAATTAACGAGGCAATTAAGCCGATTTTATTTATTTATTTAAAGAGAGAAACTTGGATTGGTGTCCGGTTGTATTTTTCTGTTAAATAAGGAAATAAGTGCAGTATTGTGTGTAATTTATCCTGGCTTCATATGAGCAGAGGAAATCTCAGCTGGTCGCTAGGCTAATTTATACAATGTAAAATGCCATAGGCTCCTGCTAATAACGTTAGCATGTTATATTTGTTTGGAAAACATGTTTAGTATAAGACAGTTGTTTTGTCATTGACGCTTGTGAGTTGTAATGGAGCCAAATTATGTACCGTTACCTTTGTTAAATGTTGCTATTCTCCTTGGCTTTATGAGTAGAGGAAAAGTCTGATAGCTGCTAGGCTAATTTATACAATGTAAAATGCCATAGGTTTGTGCTAATAACATTAGCATGTTGTATTTGTGGGGAAAATGTGCCCAGCAAAAGGTATTTGCTTTGTCTGTGAATCCTGCGAGTTATAGTGAAGCCAATTTGTGTACTTGTGTTTGAAACTGTCTCTATTAAGCCATGTTTAATGTGTGTTTTGAATCAACTAAACTTCACAACACTTCACAGAAACCACGCCGCCGTCTAGTGTTTTGGAGGTGTAACTGCAGAGTGACACAAACACAAGTATAAATGCTCACAACGGCGTAGGCCATGTGCATAGGCTACAGCGAAGGCTCTGCATAGAGCTGACACACAAATATAAATACCGCTTAAAAATAGGCCAAAAAGAATTCTCTAAATTATCAGTGTGACACACTTCACAGCCCCGCTGATGTGTGTTGTCACCATACCAACTAACAACAATTGCCATGTTATTTTGTACTAGTCAAATGATGATTTCCATTAATTTCATTCCTATGCTGTGCCCCTTCAGCAGATAAATACTCATTGATAACCTACAAAATGTATAACCTGGTTATAAAATGCAGAAAGCAACAAAGTAAAGAGAAGGCAGCACACGTGTGAATTTTATCACATTTGCTTCATCCAATTCACTTAAAAACTTGTAAGGTGACACTCTTTATTACCAAGTCCCTTTCAAAGGTGTAAGTGTAAACATTGTCCAAGGTCTGGGAGTGAGTGCGTACTTGTTTATAGTATAAAGGAGCATTTGATCATGCTTTGAGGCTTGTAGCTGTTGAAAAGCAGTTTGGAGGACACCACCAGCGCAACTTACAGGAAGGACAACTGAGTAGTGCTACATTGTCTGCATAAAGCTGCATGTCCTTCTTGATGTTAGTTATAAAAACTGAAAATAAAACACAAGGGGAAGTTCAATCTTTTTCAATCAAACTGGTGTTGATGAAGCGTCATTTGTCAAATATATATATATATATATATTTGTAACGTATAAACAAACTATCTGTGAGGTAGCTGCTAAACCAGTTCTTCCTAACAACAGCTCATTGTCAGAATCAAATACAAAATGTAAATCAATGTATGCTCTCTGCAAACAGCACTGATAATATCAGTCGATAGCAGCATCGCTGCATCAGGGCTGCTGTGACCTGAGCTTCGTGCTAAATTAGAAAATTGATTTTCAATCAGCTTCAATTAGGAGATAATCTTATATTTTAGAATCCTGTCAAGGACTGGGAGTGTGAGAATAAGGCTGGTCTCCACTCCGTGATAATAAGAGGAGCCTATAGCCAGCTTTTCTCTGTTTGGAAAATAAATTGGTTTGAAGACTTTAGAATATGAGCAATGGGCTCAGCAATATAATCAGCTGCAACCTTTAAAAGATTGGGTTCCAAGCTGTCAGGCCTAGGTGACTTTCTTGGATCAATAGCTTTTAAAGCCTTCCAGATCTGTAATCTAGAAATAGCACTGACAAGAAGAGTCCCTCAGCGAGCGAGTGCCGAACACAGATATGACAGAAGTTTAGCAATTAGACCCCGAAGCAGACGTGATAAAACAGACACAGTTCATATTAAAATCTCATTAACGTGTCCAACAATGTGTTTGTGGTCTTAACATTAATTGAGCTGACAAAGTCTGAAGGAGTACTGGAGAATGGCAGACATTTTATCTGCCTCTAAAATTTAGTGGGATTGGTCACATTTTTCTCCTCTTACAGCAAACATCACTGGTAGTTTGTAGACCAGGGGCGTCGTAGTGGGGGAAGAAGTGGAATTAATTTGGCTTCTTTTATTCTTAAGTAATTAGTGCCATAACTAAATTAAAATTGGCTGAATAAATTGACTGAAAAATAGCTGCAGCTCTCTGAAGCCCTGTCACCCCTTACAAAAGGCGCAAAATAGTTCAATCCGCCCCTGTGCTAGGATTCATCTCTTGACGCACCTTGAGCTGCATGAGTGACCTCTTATGCTGCTGCTGCACCAGTGTCAACTGTTATGTCTCTCCCTAATTAAAGGAAAGTCGAGGATCCAAAAGAGAAAAGACAGAAAGAAAAAGGAAATCTTAAAAATGTATAAGGAGTCTTGAAAATTAGTGTGTGTCTGTGTCATAGTCAAGGTCAATGTGGTGTATTATTAGCAGGGTAATAGTGGCTAACACTGTTTAACAATGGTTTAAATCAGGGACACTCAACTTGCTTTGCTGCGGGGCCACTCTTGCAAAATGACAGGAGGTCAAGGGCCAGTCAGCAGCCCTGCACATGTACGCAGGGCCCTTTCTAGGATTTGAGGACATTTGGAGCTTAGCCCGGACATCTGTCAGGGGATTTGGGGCGTCCTCCCCTGGCACTTTTTTTGATAAACAAGCTCTGAGTTTTTTGTGCACTCTGGCACCTTAAGCTGCTTTCATACTGCCGTGAGATAACTTCTAACAACCAGTCATTCTGAGGAGGGGAGGGCAGCAGAGGCGAAGTGGCTTCAAACATGGCAGTAGGAAGCATTTGCAGCTCGTGTGAACTCGCACAGACTTTGCTCTTGAGTTGACCGCGGTAAACTTCTGGCGCTTAAGCCGCCTGGCTTTGGGCGATAAAGTTGACGGGGGCGGGCATAATGGAGGCAGAAAGACAACAAGATGGAGGAGCTGACAATGTTGGTGTCTGAATACAACACAGCAACTTATAAGGACAACCAGAAGAAAAACTGGGCCTGTGATAACATTTCCACCAAATTTTACATGACTGTCTCCGTCTCCTTTGTGGTCGTCTTCTCTGCGTGTTCATCCCGCCAAACTCGTTTGCTTCTTCGTCCAAATCGGATCAGAGTGTTGATCAAAACAGGAATTGTCTGAGTCTGAGACCATCAACATCTCCACGGCTTGCAGAACTGTACACTTTTCCACCGATGACAGCATTTTCGCGAAGTTTACAAGCTGCTACATTCCCGTAAACAAAACTTCTTCTGGTTTCCAGAGGATCTTCTGCTTCGTTTGTTTTTGGACATGGCAGTGCTGTTCTATTTCACAAGATGTGTAACAGTGCCCCCTATCTTATAACAGTGAAAATACAGATTGTCAGAATATCTCCTTAATGGTGGGGAAGCGTGCTGTCATAAATGACAGAATATGTTGTCAGTGGCGGGGGTAGTGTTAAAAGACAAGGGTTTGGGGGGGCATCTGGCATCCTATCAGGAGCCAGATTTGGCATTTTTTGGCTGATTTCAGCATTTTGTTAAAATTGTAGGTAGTCATATTTTTGCATAAAAAATTGATCAGCATCATAGCAACACAGGGACTGCTTGCGTATAAGACCTGGGATCTGGTGCTGCGCCCCTGCAAAAGACCACAAGCTGAAAGCACCAGAGCAAAGAGAGGTCAAACTTTCACTATGACATGAAAATGGTTGGCTTCTTTGTTTTGTTGGAGTACTAATGCAGACTATCACACGGATAATTTCTTTTTACTCGGGTGCAGAATATTCAAGCATGTTGGGAGCCATCAGCCGTAGCCGCTTCTTTGTGTTCAAGTGTAACTCTAAAGGAGCATATGTAACTCGATGTGATCACTCGCTCTTTGTCAGTGGTAGATCTTTGTATTCGGCTTTGCTTGTCACAGCCTTTAAAACAGGGCAGTCAGCAGTGGAGTTAATGGATCAAGCTTTGGTCCAAGATGTGATATTTTCACCCAATTAAATTAGATTAATAGTCTATGAACCAAGAATCGTCCGCCCTGATAATATTAAATGTAGCAGTAAATGTATTCCCATGCTCGACATCAAGTCAACTCAGCATCCAAAATCACTACACACTGCTCCCCATCTGCTTTGCCTTCAGTCACTCAGCTCCCAGTAATGGTAAACATGTATGGATATGTCATTTGACCATTTAGTTTAATCATGCAGGCCTTCACACGCAGATACATACACACTATGCATACATTAGATTAGTGAAAGGCTTGTCTTTGTTATCTACTGTATGTTCCTCTTTATGCAACGTCTGTGTGTGTCTGTGTGTGTGTGTGTGTGTGTGTGTGTCTGTGTGTCTGTGTGTCTGTGTGTCTGTGTGTCTGTGTCTGTGTGTGTTCTTCACCAGCCCTTGCTGTGGGGGTGTCTGTTATTATTAGCACCTCTGTCGCCATGGAAACTATTTCAGTTACACTAATTGGCTTCATAACAAGAAGAGTGGGTACGTGTTGAACTGGCTGAGAGATGGAGAAAAAAATTGAGGGAGAAATGAGAGGGAGAGTGAAAAAGGACAGAGTAAAAGTTAGAGGGCATGAGGAGAGTTTTCCGGGGTGAAAAGTGGAGATGCAGATATGTTAACGGCGTGGAAGAGACGGCTGGAGAACAAGACAAGGATAGCGGCAGAAAATAAATGCTCTTTCTCTTCCCAGATTTTTAGAAAATAGCACACATATTCCCACGAGGTCCTGCACTCAGGCATCTGTTCTGCAACTGTTCTGTAGGATATGTGTGTGTGTGTGTGTGTCTTTATTGTCTGATGCCATGGAAGAGAGTGAAGGCAGGCTATTGTAGTGGTTCTCTACCACGTGTGATTTAACGCAGGCTGTTGCGGTCACGAGATCACTCATTTAGATGTGCTGGAGTCTGCAGAATCACGGGAGATGCGACGGCTCCTTTTTCTTCATTCAACAGGAGCCATTTTCCTCTATTATTTCCTGTATCAGAAACAGCTTGCACAGGCTTTAAAATTGCCCAGGCAGCATCATCTATGTTAACAAAAGCGTTTTGTCAATTTCTCAGCTGTGTTGTTGTAGTTTGTTGTTTTACCGTGTTTAAGTTGTTTTCTTTCAGCAGCCTTTCATTAAACCAAAGAATATTTCTTTGACTAAATGAAAGACGCTGCAGGGTGATGTCAGTAAATATAGGATGTGGACAAAAACTTTATACCAATCACTGCAGTCCTCACTGACACAACACAAGCACCCGACACGAGTGTCCGCTAAGAAATCACACGTCACTTTGCAGATTTAGTCACATCGTGTTTCAGGGCGTCTCTGTCAGCCTGAAGGGGGGGCCGCTACAATCATTTCAAGCTGGGGTTGGCAAAAACAACAAAATGCAAGTAATTAAATGTGGCATGCGTTGCAAAATGCATAGACAGAAGTAAACAGGCTGTAGTTTAACTCAAAGCGACACTAGCATTCTCTTTTAACACTGGCTGGCTGTGAGCTTGGCAGTGAGACTCCGGCAGGCTGGTCCATGCATATTGGAGGCACACAGATGGCCTGGGCGCTGAATATGGATGAGGGATCTGACACCACAACTCAGACAGACAGCGTGGAAAAGATAGAGAAAGAGGGAAGGAGGAGGGGAGGGGGGTAAAGAAAGGAAGGAGGGAGACAGGAGGGCAGATCAATAAAGTGAAACCTCAGGTGGCAATTATATATCAGTAAATACATCAGTTTTTAATAACCTCACTCCATTTTCTCTTATCCCTTTCTTTCCCTTCCCAGCCTCCTCAATCCCCAGTCTATCCCTCTGGCTATGGCGATATGAATTATGAGGCCCAAATGAAGTGTGTATGTGTGTGTGTGTTTGTGCAGTATACTGTGGTTGTGTTTGTCTATGAGTGGGCTGAGGGCCAAGAGCGTGCGAGAGGCGCAGCGCAACAGTAGCTGCCACAGCATCTGTCGGGGCCGAGGGTGTGAAGGTATTCCCTAGCGGTACACAGAGGTTATAAAAAGACACACACACTAACACATTTTTCATAAGTGGACACATATACAAACACACGCGTGCACACTTACAGACACACACACAGATGCAGGGAGCCCAGAACATGCAGAAACAAATATATATTCACTACACTCGGTTGAAACATAAATAAAACATCAATGCTCTTGCCTGGAGCGCTGCAGGGTGTATTGATGTGTTTTTACATTTTCCACTGGTATATACATCTGTATGTGTGTTTGTGTGTGTGTGTGTGCGCGTTTGGCAAAGCTAACAAGGTCTTTAGCCGAGGCGGTCTTTGCCTGTCTGGCGAGGGTGGTCCAGCAGTTCTACCATGTTGCCACATTTAGTCAATCTCTGTCAGTGGGAGGAAGGGAGTGAGGAAGAGGAGAGGGAGGGACAGGTGGCAGCAGGTGTGAGGAAAGAGGGATGAAGAAAAGAGGACGGGAAGCATAGACGGGAGAGAAGCGGGAGGATGTAAGGATTAAAGGAAGAGAGGCAATGAATGAAGCAATGCAGTGAATATTAAGCAGGGTTTTTTTTTTCTTTTTGTACTTTATAAAAATCACAGGAAGTAATCTTTTACAAGAGATATTGACATTAAGGTAATGAGCTGTAGCCAAATGGATGTACTTAAAATGTATATATCAGACACGTTCTCGTAATGATCAAACAAATGAGTCGAATCCAGGTAAAACCCATTATCCTTTACTGGTTTCCTTTGGTAAATGTATATGAATCTATACAAATGTGCAGATAAAGTGAAGCAGATAAGGTAAAAAAATGATTTTATGCTTGAAGATAATTAAGATGTGGGATGTGAACAGGGAACCGAGACTCCCTAAAGTATTATTTTATATTCATTGTGTGGTGTTTATGATTTTATGAATAGAAATGTCATTACACTGTAAAGAAACATCAGGTGCTTTTGTACTTTTTATTCCATTAAATGCAGAGCAGATGACATATAAGCATGCAAGATTGATTTAGCTCACCTCAGGCAGCCACTGGTTTCACTTCATGCTGGCACAGTATGAAAATCAACTTGCAGAGGAACTTGCCTCAGATAGGTGATCCATCACAGTGAACATTTAATCAGCTTTATTTTTTCCCAGATACTTTAGCCTCATTACGAGCACGCAGTCATGGTGAAGAGAATTTTAAAGCTGTCTCTCTCTGCGCTGTGACTGTGACATCTATATTAAAGTTCTGTTTTAATATAATAAATGAGCAGATTTTACAGTTTTCTTCGCACAGCGTCTGTGTTTGCTTATTGTTTGTCGATCTGATTTGATTAACTAACAACATCTGCATGGATCACGCAGATACTGCAGCCGAAAGTGTCAGTGTTATATGCACAAATATATATTACATAACACGTATTATATGAAATACAATCTGCTTTCTGTCAGTTTACCATATGTTCCTACATGTATGAACAATGGGATCAATAGCTACATACTGTAATGCATTTTAGTTAACAGCTCGATAAAAGAAATATATTTACTTGCCTATATCTGGCAAATAAGCAAGTAAATAACATTGGAGCGGACTCCTGAAGGCAACGCTTTTTTACACCTAAACTGCTTCAAAACAACATATATTACCATCCTACTAGTCTCGCTCACCAGACCTTTCTCAAGAAAAGAAAGGTCTGGCTGGGCCGACTCTCACTTTAAGATTGGAGAAAAAAACGCCCCAGCTGCTTGTATTCCTTTCAACCAATCACAATCGTTCTGGGCGGTGCCACAGCAACGGTGCACTTGCAAAAATATTGCCAGGGGGAAACAGGTTTTGGTGTAACACGCCCACAAAAATATCGCCTACAGGATGCGAACCATGGCAGAAAAATAGCTACATCCCCGCAAGATCAAACACCGCAAAAGTTAGTAAAGGACGTGTTGAAAACGGTTGAAAACTGCTACACAACCGGAGGTGGTAGGGCGGGACTTCAGCAGGTGGCTTGTTCCGCCCAATGAGAGGCTGATCTATGCAGCGAACTTCCACCCACTCAGACTACCATCCTACAGGCCTTTGCAAGCTGAGTCCTTCTTTTTTTGTCAGAAATTGTTGTATGCCTTGTGACGGCCCCTGCTTGGCTGCGTTGGTTGGTAGTTCATGCTATGTTGATGATGTAATTGGTGACATGATGTGTTGTCTTTTCCCCGAGGTCATCAGCTGATTGTTTGGACCAGGAGCACCTGGGCCTGGTGCGTGGACAGATATAAGTGGTGCTGGCTGACGCCGCGCTCTCTCTCTCCCGACTCTTCGCCAGCGCACGTACTTTTGTTTGGCTTTTTTGTTTATTTAGGTTATCTCCACAACATCACACCTCGCATGCTCCACACATCCACATGTACACTTCTGATCACACTGACTAACACACCCCATACCTGCATTATGTTTATTTACGTTGCTTTATTTAAATAAATATACTTTTGTATTTGAGTTTGCGCGGTGTCTCTCCGCTTTTGTCATTGCCTGTGAGCCGGGTTATGACAAAATGGGGGCTCGTCCATCACACGCAATTTGGTTACATGTGAGTAGATTTGGTTTAGATAAATTTGTAGTTTTCTAATGTTTGGTTTCTAGTTGCGCGTTTGGTTTTGGTTTGGTTTTCGGGTCAGGATTGTGTGTTATAGTAAACTGTACTCTAGTAGGTACGACATCCCGGACGAGCCCCCATTTTGTCATAACCACACCTCCTTCCAACACCTCCCCTTCCAACACCTCCCCTGTCCACCCTATAGGGACCTCTTCCAGCTTTGCACAACATTACGCAGTATTAATTGCTTTTTATACTACGTCACCTCACTTCCTCTTCTGCTCCTGTCATAATAGCTATGGCTACTAGAGGGATTAACAATAAACGTGAGTACAGGTCATAATATTCTGCTTGCACAGTTGACCCATGTAGCCGTTTTTTTCGGTGAGAGTGGCCTGAGCCAACAACAGTCAAAACAGGTTTCCACAACTTGTCATATTAAAGCATTCATTAATTGTCCATTAAACAACTAAAAACAGTGCAAATCCTCTATATTCATCTTTAAAATGTTACGAACCATGTATCACGCTTGGTGGTGAAGTAATACATGGTGCATGTAACCAGAGGAATAAGTATGATTTGCTCCTTTCAGCCTGCAACTAAAATGAAGAGTAATTATGCAGTAAATGACCACAAACCCTTCATTGTCAAATATCAGACATCTTTAACATCCCTACACCTCCACAGGCCACCCTGAAAGATGTTTCTGATTAGACTTTCTATGAAGACACTGCAGGCGTGTGCAGACTGTGCTTGACTGAAGTCTGTGAATGTTGAAATCCATTGTAGAAATCACAACTTAAACACTTCCAAGAAGAAACAAGCCGTCTACATCACCTTTCAAGCCCTCAGGGGATTGAGTGTTTTGTACTCCAAAGCAAAATTGTGTCACTTCAAGTTACATTTGCCAAACATATTGCAGTCTTAATATTTACTTTGATAGCTAGTTTCAAATCTCTGCAAGTTGATAGTGCTGAGAGAAAACCAATTGCTGCCTGGAAGGTAAAAACAGTCGAAAAAGTTATGGTGTGCTTGGCAGCAACAGAGTTTTGGTGATCTGTGGTTAATGGACCAAAACATGCAAAAGCCATCGTAATGATTCGTTAAAGTTCTAGTTTTCTTCAGGACTCTAAAACCAGTTTTGCTCTTTCACTGTCTTCCCTCTTTCTCTCTCTTTGTACCTTTTTCTGTCTTCTACAAACCAAGGGAACCATAAAATGGCCCTCCTCGGGGAGCAGCTTGTAATGTCTGTCTGTAAGATTGAAACAGGCAAAGTTTCACCTCCGGCTCGGCTCCCCAGTGACTGCTCATATCAGAGCGACTGGGCCTCCATTACTTTTTTTCTGTATCTCCTGTCTCCATCACCAGTAAGGAGATGAATCGCTCAGTGATATCTGTCTCTGTCTGGGTTCGGGGGATGATAACTTGAGTCCCTTTTGGGTCCACTCACTCCTAACCTGACAGATAAGACGTGTTGCCTTTGTGTTTGTGTGTTGGTGTCTGGACGAGGAGGTGGGGGAGGTGGTGGGGGGGGGGAGCTCCCTGCAACAGGCACAACCGGTGGCTCAGTAAACTAATTTGATGATCTAAGTATCAGTGTCTTTCTGTTTGTGCACTCTTTGTTCGGCGCTCTCAAAGACAATCTCTGGGCTTTTGTTCCATCAGTCACCACTGTCTCTGAAATGATTTTCTCCTCCTTTACTGTGCCAGTTAGTTTTTGCTCCTTTTGTTTGAGATTTTCTTTTTGCTTGCTTGTTTTGTTTTTTTTCTCACGATTGTCACATTGCGATTCATTAACATTTTGTCTCTGAGATTAGAGATGTTGTTTTTCTTTTGACACTTCTATGAGCCAAGATCAGTTATTTAAAATCCTCCCCAACAAATCCTCATTCATATCTTTAAGCATTACTGGAAAAACTTTTACTTGTCTAATTTTTGCAGCCCAGTATCCTCAGGGATTATGTCCATGTTTGAAGACTCTGCATCTCTAAACGTAACCATCACCTTTGCCTCAGCTTAACCAAATGCTTTAATTGCCTAACCCTAACAGAGTAACCACAGTGTTTCCCTAACCATACCATAGTTGCCATGCAGAGATTAGAAGGCTGTTGAAAGTGAAGAAAGTTATGTTTTTAATAACAGTGGAACTGGACGTAAATCTGTGGTTTTGCAGAATCATCTAATATTAAAGTTGTGGTCTGGCGTTGGGGATGGATTTTTCCTGCCAAACAAATGAACATCATGTGTTCAGCCTGCAAATAAAGCATAGTTGTACAGCCAAACACTTTGAATTAATAATGAGATTACAGTATATACACAACAGGGCTCTGTATATTCAAACAGACAACACACACATTCAAGTGCATGTAAGTGGATTTCCCTGCAGGAATAAAAGTACACCTCAGAGGTAATGACAGGAATTACAGAGAATCAAAGCACCGACTGAGACGAGATGGGAAAGGACAGAGCAAGGAGAGGATGAGGGCAGACAAATGGAGTGGAGGGGACGGCGGGGTGCAGGGCGCAGGTGCAGGAGAATAGGTGGGGAAGTGAAAAGGAAGAGCAGAGCGATGTAAATTGGCACACACCTCGCCTTTTCTGCACCGTCAGCGGCGTGATGGAGACGAGACAAAGGTGCAAAGACAGACTGTGGCTTGTATATGTGAAAAGAAGCAAGAGATGCAACAATAAAAAAGGAAGAAGGTAAAAGTGGGGGAGATAAGAGAGAGGTGTCACATCTTGAAACTTCGTAGAAAGGAGACGAGGATGAGAAACGCTGCTGACGCCTCAGCATTTGTATACCGGATAAAATATTGAACATTAGACAGCTACATCCAAAGCTGTGACGCTTGTTGCTCAGATGAAGTGGTGATGTGGGAGGTGAGCGGAAAGAGAGACATGAAGGGGGTCGCGGTTACACAACTGTGTTATGCCTACTTTTGTAATTTCGCTGTGGTTTGACTGGCACAAGCTCTACGAGAGCGCCGACGTGCCATCGATACACCCACTGTTAATGGTCTGTTTTTCATGAGGACCACGTACCTGCAAACCAAAAGGCGCCGCAGACACACAAACAGCTATTGGAGTTACTGATAAGAAAAGAACAACACCGAACAAAAACATTGGATTTAGCAAGTTCATTCTACTTTGTTCATTACATATTTTCAGCTGCAGACACTCAATCACTTTTGTCTCTGCCTGGAGCATTAGCCGGGCTTTGATTTACCAAAGAAAGAAAGAAAGAAAAGAGAGTGACATGGAATGCACCTTAGCCGAATGATCCGTCTGAACTCAAAGATGCATTAGCTCAGGGCTGTTTAAACAATCAAATGAACACCCCCAGAGAACGTAATTATACTCACGCCTGTCTTCCCTTCTTCTTCTGTCTCTCCTTCTCTTCCTCTCCCTCGTTCTCTGTCTCTTTCAAAGCTTTAATTATTTATGATTTAATCACAGGGAGCGCTAACAGACGCCGCAGCTGCCGCCTGTCACACACATGCACACACACACCAATACATGCACAAGTGAGAACATGACTAATGGCGCTGTGTCATTTTGTTTTAAATTGTTCCTGTTTTCCAGCGGCGAAAGCTTCATAATGAAAACTCAAAAAAATAAATGATAATACATAGAAAGGTGGCAGAGATGATGCTGTACCATCTCAGCTTGACACACACATTTAATCTCTTCTCATAGTAATATCACACCTTGTGTACAAACCTCTCTGTGAACACGCTGTCAAATTCAGGCTGAAAGCTTTGTAATAGATCTCCTCTAATCAAAATAAAAATCACCCACTCAGTACCCAGACAATTAAGAGTAATTCTTCAGGGATTAAAACTGCCCAAATCTAATATCTTAACTTTCCAATTATCTGTCCGACGTGTGTAACCAGGAGATGGTCTCTCTCAGGCTGCAAAGAAAGCAGGAAGTTGGCGAAACTAAATCATTTAATGCACAATTTATGCACTGGAGGCCAAAGTGAGAGTAGAAATTGAAATTGCCTTTCAGGCAATCACTGTTCTGTGACACTGAGTGTATAACTTCCTTTTCAACCCGGTCTCTTGCAAACCAGTTTATATGTGGGACACACTATTACTGCACGTCTGACTTTTTCCTCACAGGACACAGCTGAATTACTTCAAAACAGAAAACATTAAATATTGCAAGCAGTGTTTTGGAAATTATTCATTGCTGACTTTGTTACTTGGTATTCAGTGAAGGTAGCAGGGGAGGAGGAGGAAGGGTAAAGAAGAGAGGTTATGTCGTCCCCTCAGGGGTTAGATCGGCTGTTTAATTCAAGTCAAAGACAGATGAGGAGAAAAGGTCGGGGTTACATACAGAGGACAGAAAAGGAAAAAAGAGGAGAGATGGAGGAGGAGTTGTGTTGGATTGTAATTGTTTGGATGCCATGTTGTTGTCACATGTCCATCTCTCTCTGTGTCTGATTCATTTGATTAGGAGGATGGACATCAATGACAGGGCTGTCTTTAAAGCCGCCCAGTGGTGTGGTGGGACACATTTTAATGTAACACTAAAACAATAAAAACCGTCAGCTCTTGAAATATAATGTGGCCACAGTAAAGACATTATATGTGTCTCTGTGCGTTCACTGAGAGATAATTTGGATTCTGCAGGTAGACGAGGTTTACACAAGACGCCGGACAAAACACTAAACCTTTCAAATTTAATTTTCAGTCGGCCATTGGGACTTCTGTCTGAATGACAAACAAGGAAATGACCTTTCCTAGAAAGACACCACCGATGCTGCCTGCTCCCAAGTACACACATAGATACACACACATGCACAGACACACTGATTGAAACGTACGATACAAAAAATAGAGACGTTCTGAGAAAGTCAAAAGATGATTTCTGACATCTATCAGTCGTCTTCTTTGTCTGAGAGGATAAATCTCTACATCTACGTGTAGCCCTATCTGTGCAACATGCGCGTGTGTGTGTATGTGTGTGTGAGAGAGAGTGAGTATATTTAGACATGTCGACATGCCTCCACAGGCAATTCTCTTCTGCGTTACCATGGAAATGACGGAGCCAAATTGTCAGTTTGCACTAGAAAAGAGGGGTAAGTGATGCAGAGCCTTAGTGTCTTTGTGCGTGTATGGGTGTGTGTGTGTGTGTGTGTGTGTGTGTGTGTGTGTGTGTGTGTGTGTGTGTGTGGGTGGGTGCAGTGTGTATTAACTTCATTTATACATTTCGGTGTGCGTAGATGAGTCGCTCACAGAGGCTCCAGTGGGATGATGTGTGTTTGTTTTGGTTATTGAGGCTGATAAAACAATATTAGTGGCACGGCGCCCTCGCCCTCAGCCACTAAATGTCTCCATGCGTGTTTGACCAGGAAATTAAATCTTTCATGCTTTTCAGACGACGCTGAGCCATTTGATCTCCCCCATTGTCTCTGCCAGCATTATTGACCCTTTTCCACCTGCCAATCTTTCCCACCTCTCCGTCTTCCTCGACAATCTTCTCCTTTATTTCACTTTTCAGTTTTATTGTTATCTCCCTGCGTTTCACTCCGCCTTTTAGTGCATCTGTCCGCCCCTCACTGGGTGATCATGGTGAGATGCAGCTGTTTTGAGAGGAAGCAAAAAAAGACAGATGATTAGATTTCTCCCTGGTTCATTTAACTGCTTTTAGGGGGCCGTGTATTCCCAAAAAGCTGTTAAATGAGCCCAACATGTTGAAGAGAGAAAGTTTAGATTCCCAAACTTCTAAAGACGACTGCAGCTGTCAATTTAAAGAGCTTAAATAAATTAGTATAAGTGAAAAAGTATCTCTGGAAACTGTAAATTTTTGTTACTTTGATGATAAATTTGATGAGATTCCATTTTAATCTGAGGCAGAGGTTAAATGATCCAACATTTTTCTTTTGAGCCATGCTAGCAGCTGCACTCTGTGTATAGCAATGTCAGTCATGTGTCGGTCCACCACTTTGGTCCCCGCTGAAATATCTCAACACCTGTTGGATAGATTGACATGAAATATGGTATCCGTGATGCCCAGATCATGTATCCTAATGACTCTGGTAATCCGCCATGAGGTTGACAGAGGTTTGCCTTGAAATTTAGGGCATACATTATGTGACTCCTTAATTTTCTATCTCATGTCATCATCAGGTCAACATTTTGTTTTGTAGAAACTCCAGCACAAAGTGTATGCTAGCACACAGGTTGTTCTCATGAACCATTTGTACGTTTACCTACAAAAAGTAATGCACCACAATTCGTATGTGACACATATAATGAACCAGTAATTTGCATAGAACCCAGGTAATCAGGAAGGCTGCTATCACATGACCAATGTGCTGACCAGTGTTGGGCTCGTTACTCTGAGAATGTAGTGTATTACTCATTACTTTTTACTCTTTTCAAAAATATTACTTTACTTATTACTCCCTGCCAACAGTACTTTGTTACGCTACTCGTTCTATTGCTTTTCCGCTACACCCGAGAAAATTAGTAATTGCAAATCTCCCCAAAATTCAGATGTGTGCCTCTGTGTGATTGTCAGGGTTCAACAAAATCAAAGTAATGGGAATATTTCCAGCTGCTAAGGTAAGCGTTTCTAACTAGATTGCTGCTTTGTGGCGTGTCTGCACAGCACTCATTACAAAAATGTGTCCGCTGATGTGATGTTGTATTTCAAGTTAGTAGTAGGGTGGTAACAAAAGTAACCTTGTAATGAGTTTGTTTGGTTTTGAAGTAACTGTAATATTATAACTGAAATTTTATTAGTACTTGGTTACACTACTCATTACAGGAAAAAGTAATATTATTACTGTAATGCATTACCAGTAAGGCATTACTGCCAAACACTGGTGGTGATGGGAATAAAGAAGTAGTATAAAAACTGAAAGCTGGCAGGTTGGGGTGGCAGATGGGTCACAAAACACAGGACTTTCCAAGTGAACTTTGAGTTATATTAAGGTATTCCCCAAGTTTCTCTTACTCACCTCGCCTCTTGTCCTTCACCTCACATCACCAGTGTCTCGGTCACAATGTTGCACTTGAACACACCGCAAAGACTACAGCCACCGGCCAACTAGCATGTATGTTCTGTGCCTGCGTGAGAGGAAATATGCCCCCATAGCAGCAGGTGGTAGTCGTCTATTTTCATCATTCAAAAAGGGAAACCAGAAGATCGAAAGGACGGATTCAAGATGCTAGTTATCCAGTTAGCACGTTAACAACACAACCTGATGTGTTGTGTGCTAGTGAACAATAACACAAACAGTTATGAACCATTTCTGCTAAAATGTTTAATGGCTAACCTAATATAACAAGTTTGTTTTGATCTTACACCCTCCTGACCCTCTTTAGTCATCAGTTTGCTTTCCTCACTTCTGTGTCTCTTCTTGTGCGCTGAGCTGAACTACCAATCAGAATGAATTCATCCATTCTGACACTGATTTAACATGCTGAATCGGCCAAAAAAGAGCCGGCAAGTGCAGACAAGCGCCAATGGTGCGGGACTGCCTTCAAAAACGAAGGCGTCAGATGCTCACTGATGGTGCGACAATGACCGATGGCCCACAGTCTGCGTGGTGTTTCGGGACTCTTGGTCTTGTCAAGATATAAAAACTATACAACAATCATTCTGTAGTTTCCCAAGTAAATTCAGGACTGCAGTAGTAAAGAATGAAAGGCTCCTTGAACCATTTATACTTATGGAAACCAACCAGACATCGATGTGTGATTTGGGCGTCAGTGCTTCAGATATCATCACAGATTTGACTCCAGCCTCATTCTGACTTCTCAGTCACAAACAATTTTAAAATGAAATTAGTGGGTAAAGTTATTGGCATAACTGCAGGCAAGGTAAAACCTCCGTGTGACTAGAAAGCTGCTCGACAAATGTGGGCATCGGTTTTTGAGGGAAATTACAATGTAATTATTTTGTCAGATTCTTAATAGTCTTCTAACCTCGGGGTACATTGTTCACTGTTCCGTAATGATACATGCTGACACTGATCAAAGTGAAAGTAAAACTGCAGCCCGCAGTAAATTGTGGGGACGAGATCAGCACAATCCTCTTCAAACAAAGGGCATGTAGGCGTGAAAATACGCCAGCAGTAGACACAAACTCCACCCCACCACAAGGAGAGAACAAGCGGTTAAACTGGGCAAAGCGAATCTGCTAGAACAAGAGGAAAACATCTCTCTCTCCGTCTCTCTCTGTCTGATTGTATTGTGAGTCTTTCTATTGCTACACATGCTTTTACCTGAGGACACTGAATAGAGATACTGAAAAAGATATTGTAAGAGTGAGGGAGAGGAAGGTCAGGACTGAATGAACTGTGTACTTTGTTTGAAGGAGGCCTCAGGGAGTGTGAAAGGGTTCTGTCTTTGTATTTGTATTTGTGTGTGTGTGTGTGAGTGTGTGTGTGTGTGTGTGTGTGAGAGAGAGGGAGATAGTTTTTGGAGAAAGGCAAAGATGTGTCATTGCCACAGGGAATGTAGAAGAAAAACAAGCTGAGTGTCCAGGGCTGATATGACAAAATAATTTGAATTAGCAGTCCGTGCTGGTGCACTGCTAGGTTTTTTTTTTCCTCCAGAAACAGTGTGTGTGCAAACTGAGACAGGAGCTATTATTCTCTTCATCTCATCCTCTCATCATTTTTCATTTCATTTCACTTCATCTGTGTGTTTTTCTGTGTCTATCAGTGTGAGTGGCAGTGAGTGGGCGCAAAAGAGCGCGAAAGAGGCATGAAGGAGGGGAGGAGCAGGGAGAGGAGAGGAGAGCGTCAGGGGTGTTGGTGGTTTGCTGAGAGATATTCATGGACAATGCACAAGATCCACTGTAAAAAAAATCTGCAAATAGTTTGGATAGAGTACCTGCACACACACAGACACACGCTCATACACACAGATGAGATTTATTTGATTGTCAGACAAGGAGATGGGGGAGGAATGTGACATTTTGGTATGGTCAGTAGCAGAGGATGTTCTCCTTCTGGTTATCCAACAATAACAAAACAGCCAATTCTCACATTTTTACAAATAACACTTCACGTCAAACGCATAAAGCAGAGGAAACATGTTGAGAGTACATCCTCTGCTCACTCACCGTTACTTAGACTTTCACTTTCTTGAATGGAGCTGTAACGTCTTCTGCATAATAACTCTCGTTTGTTATAACTTAAGGTATGATTTTGTCAGTTTGGCATAAAAACCTGATGCATGTTCTAACTTTAAAGCTCTTGAACACTTGGTTTCAAACCTTAGCTATGTGTTTGTAACTTTAAAGTCCACCTCCAGACACAAAGATGGAAAAATACATGTACTAATAATTTGTTTGGCATGTTTTATTCTCATAATATTTAAAAAAAAAAAAAAAAAAAAACACTCTGAAAAGGGGCCGGAAGCAGATCTACTCTTTCTCCCTCACTGAAAAATTCTGCCCACCACCATTGCATACAGTGGTTCTCTTTCATAGCTTTCGTTTCGTGTCTCACTATGGGAATACCTCCTGCGTGACCCCATCAGAAGCTCAAATAACATTAGGCCAGCCTTGAATGGCACCAGTGACACCTATGTTAGGAGGGGATGGGACCCTCCTCCTATTGGTCTGACACTGTCAGTTGTCAATTAAAAACATGCTCACCTCTTCCTCAATTCCAAAGCAAGGAAGGTGGTTTGGTGAGAACCGGGGTTACATCCATAACCTTAAGGGTTTGCATTTGCTTTCTGCTTTCGTCAGTGCTGCTGTGCTAGGTTGACTAGTGAAAGAGCAGTGCACGTCAAGATTGGAAGCGTTAGTGTTAGAGAAAACATACATCTATGCAGTGTGTTAGCATTTAATATTTGTTTATGTTGTTTGTTAGCTTGTTAGCTTGTAACCTAGTGGCTGACACAGCGTCTATAGTTGTGAAACAAACAATAATTTTGGCTACAATGGGGTTTTTGACAGATAGTGGAAAGACACTCTGGGGTCCAGTTTACATCCAAAAACTGCATGCATTACATGTTTGCTGTCAAAACTTTCACTATGCTAATACAAACTCTACTCTCTCTCTCTCTACTGACAAGTCTGCTCTGTGCTGAAGGCTTCAGGTTTCTTTGTCGATGTTTTGACGAGATCTGTTCCCCTGGCGATATGTGTTTCCCATATTAGACAGCCATTGGCTTTCCAACGTGCACAGACATCGCCCTCTCCAGTAAAGAAATGTGAAAACAACTTTGCACAGATCAGTCAGTAAAAAAAAATTGTCCGCCATTAGAATTTTACTGTTGTCAAATTTATACCCTTTATCATCTCTGGGTGAATTAAACCAGTGGATGGAGTTACTTTTGTATGATTTTTATATTGATTTAATAAAGTGCCTTGACTTACCACTTTTTTAATTTGCCTGGTTCGACAAAAGAGATATTCCTGTCTAGGTATTTTGACCTTTAAACATTATCTTTTTAGATTTTTACAGAAAATGTATTCCATGTGTTTGAGGTAGTTTCGAAAGAGTGTCGCCATTACATTGTTTGTCCACTAAGGAGCAATGACAACATTGTTTTTCAACTGTAAAATGTCCTACTCAATGCATATGTTGGTCACAGTTATCATGTTTTTCAAAATCTCAAATAGGTGTTGACCTTAGAGATCTAGGGCTCTAGTTTACCGGCGCGGCACAGGGTGGCGCAGGGTGGCGAACCCCGCGCAGAGCTAGTTTTGAACATCGCCACCCGAGGCACGCTCAGTTTGGTAGTTTGGCATACCGAGCTGCGCTGAGATGGGTGTGGCGGCGCAGCAGGGGGAGGTGTCGACAGATCCAGCTTGCCGCAGTGACAGTTTCGTGCCAAAAGGCTTTGCCGAAGGTGCGCTAAAAGCTTGCCAGCTGAAACCAGGTCTACTGTCAGCGCAGCCAGTGTAAGTCGAAGTTTGGCTGACCGGCGGACAGTGCGCACACGTCACCAAAACCTCACAGGACTTCTTCCAGGAGGAAACTGATGTTTTGGTGACACTGCGAGGTCCAAGCTCACAGTGTCACCAAAACATCAGTTTCCTCCTGGGAGAAGTTTGGCCATCTGACGCTGCTGCTCTCTTCTGCCATGGCAAATTGAGTAAACTCTCATTACGCCTTCGCGCGGCGCATTTAAGGGCGAGGAGAGGGGCTCATTTGATTGGTGTGATGTGAATCGGCTGTGTAAAACGCACTCCACGCCTTCTCTCCTCCCTCTTTCAGACTTGCGCAGGTAAGAGGGACGGAGGTGGGAAAGAGGAGTAGCTACGCCAGCGCGCACGGTGTGCCAAACTTGCAAAATCTGCCTGGCCACACCCAGTTGGCGAAGTGCAGGTGCACTGCGCCTCCGCCTCGCCCGGTCTGCGAAACTAGAGGCCCTAGAGTTTCTAAGGCAATAATCATGATGTATATTGACATTGCCATATGCAAATACCAAAATCACACCTATGGTCACAGTTTTAAGTTGTATCTTGTCTTCCTGTTTACCGCCTGAGAGTGCTGTCTTCACATTCTGCTGTTGAGGGCTACAACTGTGTGTCTGAGCTGCTGATATTTTAACTCATTCCCCTGTGCACTGTTGTGCTGCACATTGTAGCCTACTGGCGTATTTCAAGGCAACTCAAACTGATGTTATGCTGTTAGCACTCACTGGAAGAGCGTCAGCTAAACGGTGTGATAATACCGAGCTAAAATATCTGTAAAAATTCACTTTTTTCCCCTCAACAAAATAATGAAAGCAGTAGAGAGCAAAGAGGGAATGGGGGGGAGTTCTGGTAGAGAAATAGCACATGTTACAGTTAGTCATCTCTCAGTAACCGTAGAGACAGCCAATAGGGATGTAAAATTGCCGTCACCTTGGGAACAGAATGGATTGGAGAGAGCGAGATGGGAGAAATGTATGGACTGGGTAGTGGAATGATGGATGCTATTATGACAGGTTATACTTAGCATAATACGGTGTAAGGTGTGTGTGTGTGTGAATGCCAGTCAAAGAAAGAGAAATCAAGGCGTAAGGAGAAATTCAATCACCACGCTCTTTTCTTCCTTTCAGTGGAGCGTTCTGATGGATACAGTTATTATGTAAATGATTGTTCCTGTGTTTGCTCTGCAGATCCTAATTTTACCTTCTGCGGTGCTGCCACCTTCGCACAGAGATCTGAACGCGAGTGGGGGTTATGTGGGTGTAAAAGATTAGTAGCGGCTTCTCTGCGAGTGGAGTGAACTACACTGACCCCTGAATCACAGTAACCCTCAGATCAGAGCTGCGAGCGTCATGCTAAGCTCTGTTCTAACTGCAGGTTTAAACCACTTGTGGAGATTTTCCCCACAAATTCAACCCCTGGAATCTGGTGGAAATATTTTGATCCCACCATTCCACTAATCCCTTGAATTCTGTCTGAAATTCACCCGATAACTTGTACGGAGTTCAGAGAAATGTCCCAAAACAGCCCACAGAGCAGATTTAGGAAGACCCCCTCCTGTTTCAATACAAAAGACGGCTCCATAATTCTGGAGTCCCTCGTCTCAAACTGAGTCTGACTCATCACATCATACAGCTTTTCTACAGAAACAGCAAAAAAACAGAAGCACAGCATCTTCACACAGCTGGCGAAAAACAAAAGCTCTACCTGCTTTTCCACCTGAACCAAAAAAAACAACATATTCACATCTCTAACAGAGCGTTCAGACCTGCATTGACAATGCAAAGAGGTGCTTTGACGGAGGCGTGTTTACTTCTCTGGAGAGTTATCAAGTTGACAATTATTTTATCTTTTGTCATGATGATTGCCAGGTAAACAGCAGAAATTTGCTATTCAGGTGAAAAAGTTATCTACCAAGTAGGTGATGCTTTATTTACATATTTTCAGTATTATATATATATTCAGTATGTTTTCACTGTAATTGTTGTATTGTTTGTGTGTGTGTTAATGCAGGTACAAGTAACATTTAGAGTTCCACAGCAATCCTGTTTTAATGTGCCGTGTATCACATGTGTCAGTTCATTGTTCTTTCATTCAACTGGTTGTCCTTTTATTGAGAGCAAGCCTTCTCAAGTTTAGGGGAGACTCATCGGTACCCATAGAGCCCATTTTCATTCAGATATCTTGAGGTGAGAGTTCAAGGGACTTCTTTGAAAATGGCCATACCAGTTGTTCTTTCGCCAAAGTTTACTTTGGAGTGTTATTTAGCTCCTTTGCGACAATCTATGCCGACATGGTTGGTACCAATGGATGCTTGAGGTTGTCTAGTTTCGCAAGATACCTAGCATAAAAACTGACCACTACAGCCTTTTGGCAGTAATGATGCCTCCATTTGTTTTTGCTGGAGAGGCTAGTGGGGGGCCCTACAATCATGGCCATGGTCCTCCTGGCTCGCCATTGCGGGCACCATTGCTGTTGCAATCTTCCATGAAACAGAATGAAGAAGAAAAAGCAACTATGCAACTGGATCCTGAAATACCATGACATTTCCACTATAACTGATGCAAAAAAGTGTTAGGCTGCTATGCTAATCCCGGCTCAGGAAACCGCATCAGCTAAGGCTAGCAAGCCCATAACTTAGTGTCTCTACGTGTTGCATTAGATGTGAGAAATGTGGACTCCCCTGGGTTAGTGTGAGTTTTCACTTTTGGGGGGAGTGTGTGGTCGACTCACTGCCAGGTCACCCGCTCCTCTCGACCAGCTCGTTGGACCAGTCGGCTGGCCAGCGCACTCTTCTTCATGGTCATTCAGAGTGAATATGTATTTACATGGATAATTCGTGGTGACGTGTCAAACGCTTTTTCAGTCTCTTTTGTCTCAGAATGTCTTGCCTCTGGCGTCTCCCTCTCAGCTCAAAGGCCTATCCACCTTTCCCTCCAGGTGCGACTATCAGCAGCTAATGGGTCATTACCACCAACTTCCAAGTGTGAAGTCAGTCCTGACCCTGCCTCCCACCACCTGCCTAAACCACACCCACAAGACATACATTAAACTACCAATAAAGCTATCAAAACAAAAGGCACAAATTGAGCATTTCTTGACCCCCTGCTAATGTGACCCCTCATATGCTGACAAGAAACCTATGCCCTCGGTGTGTTACATTTTCTTTATTGTATTGCTGTCACAGTTTGTTATCTAACTCCTTTTGTTACCACATTTTTATGTAAGTAAAACCAATTTGAACTGAACTATTTGGTATTGTGCCATTACCATAGATGCACTTGATTCCCTTGAACATGCTCGGCAAACTTTCCCACTGAAGGTCACACATATGAAACTATTTCTCTCTTTTCTACGCAGAGAGAGAGAGTGCTTGTTAATTTTGAGATAACACCGAAGCCGGAGCTTGTCTTTGCTTTCATCTGAAAGCCTGATTACGTGCACATCCTCCCACTGAAAGCTCGACCTTAAACCTAATGGAAGCAGTTATATCCAACAATAATCTCTAATAGTTTATATCAGAAAACACAAAATACATGTTTTCATGTAAAACTCTGAAGGGAAGAATTTCTTTTTTACACTGCAGCTTGATAAGAACCTTGAAAACTGCTCAGAGGTTTTTAAACACAATAATAAATACTAAATACTGTGAAACAGTTTGCTCTCCTCATCGAACCTTAAAGTCAGCTGAGAAACATTTGGAAAAGGAGTAGCGAGAACGCAGCCCACAAGCGTGTACTGTAGCCCTCTCAGTGCTTCACAGGTTAACGGCAACAGATGGGGAGAAAAGTGTACAGCATGATGCAGAAACACAAGAAAAATATGTATGCCCTGGTGTAAAAATGCACTGCCAAAACAGGGACAGGGTGAATTTTAAAACAGTACTAGTATTTATATGTTTTGTACGAGTGTGCTCGCAAGTCTGTTAAGCACATAAAATACCTGTTTGGATATTTTTTTACATGAATTTTCTTTTTCTTTCTGAAATATTCTTGTATCATTTGCACAAATGAGAACAGCAGACCCCATCTTTCATTCCTCCTCTCTCATCCCTCCATCTTCTTTTCCCTTTTCCTTCATCTCTCTCGGGTCGGGTCAGGTTAGATTCCAAGTAAGCTCCAAAATAATCATCATAATTTAGATGGGGAGCTTAGAGTCGAGGCCTGACAGAAATTCTATCTGAGAGCGGTCTGAACTGAAGGTGGGTTTATTTTATCTTGCATCACTTTGATGTTATATGAAAATACTCCCGTTTATTCATGCATTCATTTAATTTCATTATTTATTTTTCCAACACTTCAGTGTGCAAGTCCAACACAAACTGATATAAATAATAAGCATTGACCTAAAGTAATGCACATTCCATGAGAGAAGAGAAGCAGGTGTATTCAATCTCTTTTTGTTTTGAGCGACCACAAATATCTGTCTTAGGTTACAGAGGAAATAAACGTAAAACTCTGTAACAGCAGCCACACAGAAGGTGGAAAATTAGTTAAGTACATGTTGACTTATGTGGCAAATGCCAGCAGAATTAGGTTACACAATGCCAGAGAACGTAGAATAAATGTTAAATATGTATTTGGCATTTCACTAATGTGAGGTGGAGGGAGGGGCATCAAATGTGCTTTAACACACATTAGTGGCTGCAAAGAAACACAGACTGATGCATACGCACGCTAACACACACACACACATGGAACATCAAAGGATACAGAGTGACTGGTAAGTGACAGTTTGATCATAAACTTTTATGTCTCTTCCTCTGACTGATCCGACAGGAAACAGACACACAGCCTCTGTATCCTGGCAACAGCCCTCTTTCAGTGGCACTGAGCGATGGACAGGATGCACGGGTGTGTGTGTGTGTGTGTGTCTGTCTACATGCGTGCGTGTGAATAATGGATGGAATATACTTGTGTCTTCTGTCAGTTTAACCTCCTAAAATCTGTCGGATCCCAGCAGTAGGTCCAACTTCATGAACTCATGCTGCTTTGCCAAACGTTCAAAGCCACAGAACTTTATTTTAAATTTCCATAAAGTTTTTACACTGAATTTTGGGAAAGTCTGTGTCAAATAACAACGAAGGGATTTGAAATATGTACTTTTATTTAAATGGACTTTTTTCACAAAAGACATTTTAACACGTTGCAGTAGGAACAGTGGAAACAATAAAATGAATGATGGCTGAAATCCTTTTTGCTGCTTCTGCTTCAAGGTCTTGCTACTGTGCATGCTTGCTTACTGTCACACTATCTGAATCCAAATGTTGACCCTCTGGACTTTCAGACTGGGCCCTTGTGGACTTCGGGTATATTTACTGTGACACTCTCACCATCATCATGTCCAGTTTGCGAGGCTGCAGGGCTGCACAAGCGCCTGGCACTTTGTTGTTTCAACATAATGCAAGTAAAGTCTCATCTAGGGCTGTGTATTGGCAAGAATCTGGTGATATGATATGTATCATGATACAGGGGATAGGAGTCTGTAAGCAAATCTAATTTCAGAAGAACTGTCAATGCTAGTGGTGAGCCCTTTATGACTCTGCAGCCTGTGCTCTGGTACTGGCAATATGTTGTTTCATTAAAATGAAAGAGTCAAATGGCTGTACCCATATGGAAAAGATATAGATAAATCTTATAAAGTTTGTATCTCTTTTGTCTGAAACTTGTATGTAATGCATATGACAGTGAAACCAGATATAAGATCCTTATTAAATTTGTACAAAATGAAACTTGTATGATTTGGGTACTTATAAAAACATTATATGATAGTAATTCCACATACAATATCCTTAGTAGAAAAATGTAATATCAAACTTAAATGAGCTGGACAATAATCAGTGAAACTAAACTCTTGTAAGTATTATAGAAAACACTTACAAGATTTACTTGTGGTGCCACAAACATGAAACAACATAATCCGATAATAAAATTGAAGGGAAAAGCATATGAGCTGACTGAAAGCAGATTTTGAACATGTAATGACAATGGACTGTTAAAATGTTGCTAAGTTTAGCATTTTTGCAAAACCAGGCATCATATTCTTCTCTCCAAACTAATTAATTTTCCTAAAATTATTACGTGGGTAATATTGTTTAACATTTTAGGAACAATTATATCCAATAAGTTAGGAAAAATTATTAAATCAACACAGCAAATATTCAAAATCCCTGTCGAATGTATTCAATGTAACGCAGAGATTGAAATTGTAGAAATAGTTTTAATTTTGCACAAGATCAGCAGATTACATAAGTTGCACATTTACTTAAGAAAGAAAAAATGGCAATACTTGTTCCCTTTTTACATGACCCAAGTTCATTATGACGGTGCTTTAATAATTGTTGTACCACTTTACCACTATTCTTTTGGATTGTACATCGAAATACATAAATATTGATAACAT
>NC_065507.1:15308244-15314233 GCF_006386435.1 Epinephelus moara | reverse complement strand
TCACTCTCAAAAAACCAGAGCAGAAAACAAATAGTCAGTTAACTAAGTTGACCGCTACTCTTCCTACCCTCCGTGTGTGTCTGCCGTCTGCATGCTGGCCTGGTGGATTGATAGTAAGAGCTGGAGCAGATCACTGGAATGGACTGCTTGAATCACGGAGCGCTGGGCTGGCCGGAAAACGTGGAGCGGACTCTGTGAAAAACTGGATCGGAGTTCTTGGATCGGCATTTTTCCATGCAGTCCGATCTGATGCCGATGCCCGTTTTTTGCTAATATCGGCGGCCGATACCGATCCGAATATGCCCGTTTTTTGCTAATATCGGCGGCCGATACCGATCCGAATATCGGATCGGGACATCCCTAGTGTGAGACTGTAAAAATACTTCCATCCTTCAAAAGTACAACAGAGTTGTTTCTTTGTTTTGTTTTACTGTAGGTATGACCATGAACAACATCTCCATTTACAGCAATTCTCTTGTAGTAACTCACCGCAGAGTTTGTGGGAACCTCTCTCACTGTGTGGAGAGCAGCTTGGTCACCAAGAGATATTACAAAAAAACTATATGTAATGGTACATATTCATATATGTTTGTATACTGGTTTTTATTAAATGACATATAATGAGCCTATATAAAGCATATGAATAAAGCATAATTCCCCTGCAAAATATATTGACTTTACATACAGAAAACATATATATAATGGTATTTGTTCATATATGTAAAGCATATGTCTTTAAAACTGACATATAGGAAAAACTGCAAAAATTATATGTAACATGTATGGAAAACATACTTTGACATGTACTTTCCTTATATACCGTATACATAGATTTCACATGATTCCTATGTAATTCTTTTTATTTTCTTGTATGAAAAAAATGCAAAAGTGGCCACTTTTAAAGAGTAAATCATATAAGCCTTATATGATGCACAATACCTAAAACATAAACTGAAGGTGATGGAACTTCTTTTTTTTTTCTATTTCTTTTCCATATGGGTAGATAGATAACAGCACTGAATGATCAAGCATTTGGTGGTGTAAACAAAACACAAACGAACCACTGCCACGAATATTTGAATGTAAATTATTAATTAAGCAACATCACACTCGAGCTCGTGATTTTATACTCGTATATCACAGCCGTGACGATATACGAGTATAACATCACGAGCTCGAGTGTGATGTTGCTTTTATACAACAGTTCAGCAGTTAAATAAGCAAGGCTGATTAAGAAATGTTGAAAAATTTTATTTGTCTTCCGCCAACAAAAATAGTTCCCTCAGGACTCCGCTGTCACCGTTGCTATGTAACGCAAACATGGTGCGCCAGGCACTTACTCTTTATACACATTTATCTGCACGTTTCCATTAATTGTGCAGCCGGTGAAATAAGTCTCTGGTGACTGCATGGTGGACTGTCGCTTCACAGGCACAGCCGACTCTGCCTTCTGATCTGACAGTATGTTATTTTTTGAGAATCAATACAGTATCATTCATTCATTCATTAATTACATCTTCTTATCTGGGGGCAGCAGGCCAAGCAAAGCACCCCAGACATCCCTCTCCCCAGCCAACACTTTCCAGCTCCTCCTGGGGGACCCCAAGGTGTTCCCAGGCCAGATGAGGTATATAATCCCCCCAGTATGTCCTGGTTTACGACGGGCCCTCCCACCAGTGGGACATGCCTGGAACACCTCTAACAGGAGGCGCCCTGATCAGATGCCTGAACCATCTCAACTGACCCCTTTCAACACGAAGGAGCAGCAGCTCTACTCCGAGCTCCCTCCGGATGTCCGAGCTCCTTACCCTATCTCTAAGGCTGAGCCCAGCCACCCCATGGAGGAAACTCATTTCAACCGCTTGTAACCGCAATCTCATTCTTTCGGTCACTACCCAGAGCTCATGACCATAGGTGAGGGTTGGGACTTAGATGGACCAGTGAATCAAAAGCTTTGCCTTCTGGCTCAGCTTCCTCTTCACCCTGACGGTCTGGTGCAGCGTCTGCATCACTGCAGACACTGAACCAAAGCACTGATCCATCTCACACTCCATTCTACCCTCACTCGTGAACAAGACCCCTCGGGTTCTCAATACAGTCGAACAAAACATAATATTGCGATACTCAAGCATATAAATATTTTCTTACACACCGAGTCGCATCATACTTTTATGTTTTATGTGTTTAGTCCACAAGTTTTTCTTGTGTCAGCAAATTTAAATGAGGAATTTTGATGAGTTGTGAAGTTTTCGGAAACAAAGTTGCCTGTTAAGTCAGCAGGTCTGCAAGTGTCATGTACAGAGACACTTGAATAGATAGAAGCTATTGTTAATGTTTATCCCACTGTGTCACAGTGTCTGTTTTCAAAATGGCCTATGGTGCAGAAAAATAAAACATTGTGTGTTGGGTTTGAATGGTTCACTCAGTGTAAACATCATATCTATGTACAGTGATATTGTCATAGTGCGTGGGAAGTTTGAAAAATGTAAATAAATTCGAAGAGGAAGTCAAGAGTTAAACATTCTACCATTTCTCTCATTTCTGTCATTCTCTCTTCTCAAACATTTTTTGTAGGGGGTTTGAGTCTCACACCAGTGTTCATCACAATTTGACGTAACCAACCAAACAATTACAGAAATTCATCCACTCAGGCCATTTTTCAGCATCAGCAGTTTGAATTCAGAGAGCTGCTGCTGTTGGCCAAAAAGGGCCCAGCGCTGTGACTGTTCTGCTTTGTTTGATTCAGTCTTTAAATTTATTCAGTTTAACTGGTTCACTGACTTTTCAACTAACCCACATTTACATGAGGAACATTATTCTGGTCCTGCGCCAGGCTTGATTTGAAAACATGAAAATTGAATATCACGGAGTCTTTAAGGGTGTGATTATTACAAGGGGAAGGGACAATGTTGTGACAAACTGCGTTCTGGTAAGGGAGTGAAAAATCGGATTCCCATGAGAGATGTAAATGTGATCCTGCAGCATCAGATCTCGACACAATCTGCAGGGAAAATGCATGTTAAAGGCAGGTGTAAAGTCTTTTTGTACGTTTGCTTGCGTAGGAACTTGTAAACATATATCTTTATGTAAGTGTGTTAGAATATATTCGAGAGAAAATCTGAGTTTGGTTCGCCATATGTAAGAGATGTCATCTTGTGTGGGTGTAAGAAAGCATACCTGCGCACGTTTGTGTGTGTGTGTGTGTGTGTGTGTGTGTGTGTGTGTGTGTGTGTGTGTGTGTGTGTGTGTGTGTGTGTGTACGCGTGCATGTGTGCAAAGTGTGTGTGTACGCGTGCATGTGTGCAAAGTGTGTGTGTGTGAGTGTCTTAATCCTGCCCGTCAAAATGATTTTACAGCCCTCGCTCATCTCCTCCACTCTTTCCAAACAGAGGAAGAGAAGATTAGTCACACCTCCTCCACTCTTGCTCTCAGTCTCTCCCTTTATCCTCTCTTCCACAAGTGTGTATCTGCATGTGTGTGTGTGTGTGTGTGTGTGTGAGAGAGAGCTCACGCATGCGGATGTGTTTGTGTTTGTGTGTGGGCTCAGCGGTTTACGTAAAGCTCCATAGAAAAGGCAAGAGTCAAGCAGAGAGTCCTTGGCAGCAGAATGCAATTGCTGCTCAATGGACCATTTTCTGCAGAGCTGACCCTGCCATATTGAGTTTTCTGTAGAGGAGTACATGCACACACACACGCACACGCGCACACGTGCACACACAGATACAACAGACTTTAGATGATGAGGCTGCAGTGAGACAAAAAAAAAACACGCACAAAAACGTTTAGACACACACACAGAATGAACTGCGCAAATACTGAGGTGTATGTGTGAGTGCACATTACACATTTAAAAACGCACACAGACACAAAGTACACGGCAATAGACTCACACACACAGATACGCAGATGACACAAAGCTGTGGTTTTTCAGAATCGCGTGCCCACGGTTTGGCTTGATAATGATATTTACCACCTAATCACATATTCACATGCAGAGCGCAATTACTTACACAGCTGTTTATACACACTGTTTACGCGTCTGAGTGTGTGTGTGTTTATACAGTGTGTGCAGGCGTGTCATGGGTGCCTTGAGGTCAAAGGGAAGTGGGTGGCGTTCCCTCCAGTGTGGAAGTGTGTGTGATGACACGATGACCTCTTCATCAGTATCGCTCTGCCACTTTTGACCTTTAGCCAAAGGGGGGGCGGGGCGGGGCACCATAATTTGCACTCTGTCATGTTGCTTATGTAATGATTTTTTAACCTGACCTGAGAGAGTCAGAGTATGTTTTAAAGAACACACTGCTGCCGCAGCACAGCATCATATGACGTACATCAAGTGCTGCCCCTAGCACCAGTAGTAGGCGTCGTGCTGCAGTGCGTCAACAGAAGTTATCACTACTTGTACTAAAGTTAAACATCTGAGTTCGTCTTCCACTTGTGCATTAGCTTAAAATCATGTGTTTACACCTACTACTAAAACTTGATTTCTCACCTGAAGAGCCAATCTCCAGAGCTACAGCTCCTGAGGCAACATCCTTTTTGTCATCATCTCTAAAATGACGATGGTTGTGGGTTGTATAGCTCAGAATATTTCTCGAGTCTGAGAGACAGCACTGGCGAAAGAGGTGAGGAGAGAAGTTGAGCTGCCATGGAGCACGAGAGCAGCGAAGAAGAGCTGCTATGGGAGCTGGGATATATACGCAGGAAGCAAGTGGAAAAGACAATGTGTTTTTCATGGGCAGTGAGGCTGGAAATAGGACAGTGGCGTGCCAAGCGGCCTCCGATTTGGGGTTGTACGTTGAAAATAGTAGGGGCGGCAGTGTGTTTTGGCCTTTGCCTAACTCATTTTGTGTGCCTAAATGTTTTTCTCCCCCAGTCAAATCCATTAAATTACAAATGTTTTCTCTTATGGAGAATATTTTAAGAAAGATTTCAATTAAGATTTGTGCCTAAATATCCATCAATTACAAGCAAGTGTCCCAAAAATCATGTCCAATGTCCAATTTACATCGATAAAACCCCCACAAGAGACTGAGATTCAAAGCTTACATCATACCAATGTCATACTAGATCATGATGTCCGAAAACTGATGCAAATTATTAACAATTCTTTAATAACGATAGTTTGTCTCTTTCTCTTTCTCTCTTGATATGTCTCTCCCCCTCTTGGTGATGCTCTTGGATGTTCCTTGGATGTTAAGGTAAGAGACTAACGCAGACACCCACTCACAGCACCGACGGGCATTTATGTAATAGATAGATAGATAGATAGATATTGGATAAGGAAGCAAAAGATTGAGGATAAACAGGAAGATTGATCGAGCGACAGGGGGAGGATGGATCAATAACGAGGCTGATAAACAGGATTGATGTATGGCAGTATGACTAACAAAGGGGGACAGATCAACAGACGGGCAGATTAATAGATTATCGCACAGACACAAATAGACAGATGAATGGAGAAATAGAGAGACTCAGAAAAAAAAGAGGTGGACAGAAGGAAAAATCATATCTGCAAGTCTGCTAACAGACATTTTGGCTGTGATGGCTTTCCTCTGTTGCCATGGCAGCACTGTCACATACCAGCTGGACTGGAGGAGAGTTGCCCTGAAACACACGCACACACACACGCACACTCACACGCATGTGCATTATTATGTCTCTGTGCTCTTCAACCGAATGACTTATCTTACTTAATAACATAAATTATAAACACCCTGTGGAGAGGACAATTATGTAAATCAAGTGATTATTTCCTGTGTTGAGTTTTACACTCTACTGTGAGAGCAAGTAGCCTACGTTGTTGATTATAAAAGATTCCTGCAATACGACTTACATTAAAGGCACTGTTGTCCTAGTAAGCATGGAGCCCACACTGTCACTAACTGCACTCCCTGAAGAAATGATTTCATGTTTTTGGAAAAATTAAACAGTGATTCCAGAGAGAAGCAGACAGAGGGGTCTACAGTCTGTGTTTGAAGGATATATC